>NC_091134.1:68587968-68922343 GCF_041381155.1 Argopecten irradians
ATCCTGTTCTTGACGATCGGTTCTTTCCTAAGCGGAATCACGCGGGTTGGTGTAACGACAAGCCGCCGTGTCATGGAAAAATGAGGAGGTAGTTCGTCGCTCTCGTTTGTCTGTTTAGAAGAGTCCAGCTTATGTAGGCTTTCTGTAAATATTCTTTCGAATTCGAAGAACTGGCAGTTGTCAGCTTTACTCGTCATTTCATGAAATATCCCTGCAGTCACGACAGATTTCTGTTCCTCAAGCTGTATCATGGCTTCTTCGGTGATGGCATCTGTTATTTTAAATCCGCAAGAAAGAAGACAATTCCACGCATATTCTTGTTCGAACGTGTTGTACTTTATTTTATTGTAGCGAGTGTTATCGGGAGTCTTTTCTGAAACATTGGCATACGAAATTGAGAAACCATGGCGTTTTAGTCTTGCTATGACTGTCCACATGTCTTCTGACATTTGCTTTGTTGCCTCTGTTGTTTTGACGACTGGCACTTCTATGCATATCACGGATGTATTGCCTATATCTTCAAGTGTGACGGAGGTTAGGGAAACAATCCTTTTTTCTTCTTTAATTAGCTGCGGAGATCTTCGTCGCTGAGTTTGAGACTTTTCCAACAGTTTTGGTGGGTTTTTCAATCCGATATATAGGCGCCACGCATCACTATTATAATGAGCTATAAAGGTATCGGTTAATGAGTTGTAAGACATTTCCATGACTTCTGTGAGTTCTTCCGGAGGGTTGTCCCTGAGTACTTTGGTGATAGACAACACCTCTTCGTCGTGTTCAAATGTGACTTGCACTTTTTGTTGAATCGACCAATGCTTGACAAACGTCGTCGGAGATATCATGGCACCCCCTGACACTTTACTATTGACGGTACTGACAGATACCATCTTGTTGGATATAGAGTACGCCCGGCGTTTTGCTGGGATTATCTCCATCCAGGCCTGCTGCTCGGAGTCCTCCTGGTAAAGAAACCAGGCTTGGAACAGCCTTTTTTCCACATCCCCTACTACTGGGCCACTCGGCAGATCAAGGGTTGATCTGAAACTTCCATTCAAATCCGCAAATGTCTTATCGCCTAAAACGTGAAACAAAAGAGATATCAACAAGTGTTAATGGAAATATTGAAATTCGCTGACTACTAACCGATAACCGAAAATGTATAATATAGTGATGGGGTTGTGAACAGGTTAGTGTTGACATATGTGAAGAATAACATCTAATTGTATTATCGGCGCAGTGATATATGCACACATTGCTCAGAACAAATTTTACAGAACTTTTACCGAAGGTGGGGAAAAATTTGGCCATGAATGCATTTCATTTCTGGTGTTTTTATATAGTATATAGGGGTATTTTTTTTTACATATTTATACTATATATTATTGACAGAACGTGAAACTCCTGTGGTTTTATAGTCGACAATATGATCTACAAATTGTTCCGTATATAGATACTTTACGTTTGATGATAAATATATATAATGCAATGTGAAGTTAATGGATGTGGCATCTCAGGATTTATACTTGTTGGCTCATTAATTAAGACTAATGACAATGGTTAAATTGTATTAGTCTATAGATTGAGGCTACAATCAAAGTACAAGATTCAGAGCGCTTTTTGTAGCTTCAGTCAAAGTATCATTTCAATAATTCAATCTCACTTGGAACGTGCATTTTGATTGGCTTTAAATTTATCACATGAAGTAAAACAATGTGTTCCCGCTGAGACTAATTCAGGTGTACAAAAGGCTTCTGTAGCTTATGATGTGCGGGTATGAGACTAACCTTTCTCCTCTCCTTGTTTGACGATCTTGATATTAGACGGAAGTGTGCTGTGTAGGAAGCGCCTGACAGTCTCTGTGTTAGATAAATAATGGAATATGACATCGCATAGACCTTCGTATTTCGGTCTCTGTTCTGATATCTTTACCTTTTTCTTTTTCTTGCCACTTTTATCCCTTGGTTTAGATGCCTTTTGTTTTTGTTTATCTTCACTTAATGTTTCTGGTACTTGACCCCTTGATATTGCATCATCTGACTGTTTTGGATGTGAAGCTGTTTGTTCTTTGTCATTACACTGTAGACTTGCTGCTGCATCGCCTGCTGGTGTGGGTTTTGACGCTATGTTTAGTTCTTCGTCAGAACGCTGCAGATTTTTTGCTGCATCGCCTGGGTGATTTATATCTAAAGAAGATGTTTGTTCTTGGTCGGGAGGTGGCACCTCTTGTGACATTGTGCCTTGTGGATATTGTGTGCGGCCGTCCGCGGATGGCTCTTTCAAACATGTTGTATTTTTATTCTCCTGCAGTTCCATAGTTTATTAGCATTCTCCTACCGTTCCATGGCTTTTTTCGCCGTATTCGACAGCCATGCTTCTTAGCAACAACTGCCTTGTTCTGAATCTAGTCACTGGTTCCATCACATCTGTGAAATAGATAATAACAATATAAAGAGGACAGTTCGTTTATAAATCATAGGATGTCACTGAATAGTTAGATCTCTCTACCCCCTCTCTCTTATGTGTTAATGAATCATTCCAAATTGATAACGTGATTTTTTTTATTAATGGTTTGATGGGACTTCATTGTATTAAATCGTTCAATTTTCATGCTTTGTTAATGAAACAAGCATTTCGTAAATACTGTATAACATGAAATATTCGCTGTGTGAAAATTATTACTTTCGTTGTTACTGATTGAATACACATAAAAAACAGCAGAATTTGTTTTTATACAGTACTGAAATATCGAATGGAATATTTCTGTCCACGAAATAATTTTAAAGTTCCAAACCACGACAGAAATTATACACCAGTATTTCATGTTTTAAAGCAATGAACGAGTAACAAAGGCTTGAAGTCTTCAAATGGAGAGACCAAAGTGACTTTGTTAACGTTGTATTAGATACACAAAGCAGGATGAACTTCGACTTATTGTAGAATAGTTCGGATAAATTTAACACATCTGTCGAGGGTCGAAGGCAAGGTGGATAAGGAAGGATAGGGATAATTGTCCCGAATGTAGTAACACACCAGGCTTGCTGAGGGTTTTACAACATTTTGTGATCCAAGCGTAGAATATCCCTATCCTTCATAACCACACATTAAAAGGCTATTATTCTCTCCTGGACGATATTATAACAGATATTCCACTGTTCTGATTTTATACAGTAATAACTTTCAATTTCAACAAATTTTATTTCAAATATTATTTGAAAAGGGATTGAACAACATTTATAGCCTATATAAGTTCTCACCCTAAGTCACAACTAGTACATAGCAAGATATATAAGATATATAAGTTAAGATACGCAGTTTTGTTTACAATACATAACAGTATAAACATATTATAATTATCAGATACAAGATTTGAATGTGGAAGTTTGTAGTTACATATATTTTTTAATCATGTTTAGTTGCTAAAAACTGTATGTATAATTGCCATGTTTTAAAAGGTTATTGGTACTGAATCCAGTATTCAATGAAAGGTTTACCTCCACCGATAGGATACAGACCAACTTGTAAATAACTACGACTACAAAATGCACATCAATTCATTTCAGGTAATAGGGAATAGATTACATTTTCTCATACGTAATATTGGATTATAAAACTGTATCTGTTATACACAAAAGATGACGTCACATAATTTTTCAAACTTATATTAATATGCTAGTCAAAACACTGTACAGTTTTCACCACTCCTTGGAAGACATTATAATTATTGAATGAAAATCAGTCTGAATTAACTCACCTGTGTAATATACATCTAAACATAAAATAGTTGTGTTTCCAATACGTAATTTTAAACCCTTTTGGTATAACCATTGCGTAGAGGATGATTTAATACACGTTTGCTCCCAGCACTTTATAAACTGTATACAACACATACAGACATAAGAGATATGTCGTCACGCCTGAGTGACACCCTGGTATCGATAACGGTGGAAGATCCATTCAGGTTGTTAGCAATGCACAACGCAATACTCAGAAATCAATCATTGTATTTTATGAGCCGACCGTCTGCCCCCAACCAATCATGATCAGCTCCTAACATGCAGACGAACTTGGAATTTCCATTAAAGCTGACAATGCAAGTTAAAATTATTAACATGATTTTTTTTTTAAATAAGTATACTCGTTTTTCCAAGAATCGTTTATGAGACATTCCCCGGTTGAGGACAGCCATTTTTGTTTTACATTCCGACGACTCACCGACCCCTATATAAAGCGCGTGAATCGACACACGTGCGCTCATTCATGTACCTATACACCTAGCAGTCCACAGGTTATATCACCTACAAATAGGTAAACAAAACCCTCACCTGTAAAACTATATGGGACTTTTTTTAGCAAGAAAACATGTCAACTCCTCTAAGTTGTCATTTAGATGTTTCTCAAAATAAAATTCCAACGCAAGTGAATAGAAATCCAAAAATAATCCGTCCACATATCTTCACGTATATCATCGTACCCGACGCACTCAACTGACCATATACACGTGACTATGTACCTGACCCGAACGAGCGACAACTATCAAGGACACACACGTGTCGTTGTACATGTACGTGTAAAACTAAATGTATATTGAAGTGTTTTATTAGTTCGTATTGGACATATGTTGGGATATAGCTGACAACACATTCATCTATTACTTCAATGAAATATTGTCAGGTGAGTGCAGTGTTTATTTTCAATTTGACATTGTTATTTGCAATATCGGGGCATGTGTATCTGAGACAAGATATGCTTAGAATGATACACGTGTGTCAAGTGTCCCGTGCTTTATATAGGGGGTTGGCCAGTGAAGGTTACTAAGCAGAGCAAAAGAAAAATGGCTGCCACTTCCTTAGATACCACACTGTCATAACTAGGGGATGTCTCAGAAACAATTTTTGAAAAAAAATATTTCGTTAATATTTTTTTTTAATTTCAACTGCATGTTTTTAACTTGCATTGCCAGCTTTAACGAGGGGAATACACATAGCATGTGTTGAAATTTAACTCGCCATGTGCAACACGAGTCCAACAGAATCCGGCCAAACTCGGCATGAGATACGACTTCTGTTTCCTCTTTTGCTACATGCTATCTCTGAATTTCATTCCCTAGGCATATCCTGGGAAGCTGCCGATTCCATTCTAATTTCTTCCTTTTTGTTGCTGATTCAGATACATTTTTTTTATCTCACACGCTTTTGTTCAGCTACAGAATTTTATTTTATTTTTAGTACGCAACAATGCTCATGCGCGAAACTTCGACAACTCGCAGCTTCATTTGCATACTGTCCAGTTAGTCTGATATCGTTATAAATCTTGGATTTCCTTCAATTTTGTATTCAAGACACATCTGTTCAACCTCATACGTATAATGAAATTATTCATCTTTTCTTCCGTTTTTGGGTTTCACAAAAAAACTATTTATTTGGTTGGGCGAAACCTAACGTCACCTTTAACAGAAAAAGATGGCACTAACGTGATAGTGATACCTTATTACAGAATACAGATACAATGTATATCCGGGGGAGAACGAATCACGGTCACAGAACCAGTGGAATAGCTATCAAAATCAAGGCTATTGTGAACTATTGGCCAAAACCAGCCACATTTTGCAAACGTTTTCAAATCATCAATATATGAATATGAGTTTTTGCACAAGAGACGTCTTAACGGTGTACCCCCTTCCGCTATTATATAAAGCAGTGTATTTCTAAACTAAGTGTCCAAGCGTCCTTTACATCGGCGTTTTTAACTGACTAGTTTTTACAGGTAGTTTCGGAGTTTATTGATTGATATCTCAGTATCTAGTAATATAGATTTAGCGTAGGTTATATTATAAGATAGTACACTGTGTATACACGTAAGACATACGGACTGTGGTAGGGTAACAGGTTCAACGTGTACAGATTATGGGCTCTACGTAAAGCAGTTGAACTACCTTAATTTGTAAAGCTAGACAATTTTGAACGACCAGAATTATAAAGGGGACATCAAACAAAACTAATATAAAACAATGGTATACATGGACTAACTTGACCTTACCTTAGAAACGATAATCCCTCATGTGTGGCATGAATGATACTTCATATGATCATTATACATTCATGTATCGGAAAACGAAACTGAAAGAACCTAGTTCGTGGAATATCTGTACCGTGCATAATAACCTGATCATTGTGTTTGATGATTATGGATTTTATGTTATAATAAAAGAAAGGACATATTAAAAGAAGTCGTATAAAGTGTAACAAGCTGAACTTATAACTTCTGTTATGTATAACACTAAATAATGTTTTATTTATTTATTTTTTCATTTATTTTTTTATTTTTTTTGTATGTATTAGTATTCATTACTTGAAAAAGTGTTTTTTTTATTGTTTACTTTCTCTGTATAAGTTTTGAGTGTCGTAGCCTTTTTCCTTTTTATATGGAATGTTTGGTGGAATATAGGGCAATGACACTTGATGTATACCTGTACAAATGAAGATTGTGTGCGCATGAAATCAATTTTGTTAAGTATAATTTTATGTAATGTTTTTGGTTCATGACTCGCTTAGAAATTAAATACAGTGTATTTGAAACAATGGTGAAAAAAGATAATAATAATAAAAAAAAATGCACTATGGTGACACTGAAAGAAGAATATCATTAGCAGATATGGAAAAAGTGAGACAGTGGATATTTACAACATTTCAAAAAAAATCACTCAAACGATATATAAATATTCACATTTTTTTTCCTTTCCGCATGATTGTATTATAATTGTATATTAGCGTAATGTGAATTCTTGTAAGAAAGATGATACTTCATGACTCTCACATAGCTTACTTTAGCTTTCGCACTTGCTCTAGCCTGACTCTCATCTCTCCACTCACTCCCTTTACCGGATATTCTATTTTTCTCTAAGCTTTCTCACTCATCTACAGTAGTCCTACTTGCCATGCGCCCATGACCGTCTCGCTTGCCTCCGCATTCTCTCTATTCTCTAACTCCCTCTTCCTGCCTTTTCCGGCTGCTTCCCCTCTCTCTTTTTCCTTTTTTTTCACTCTCGCTGTCTTTTCCCTCTTACCCTCTCTCGTTCTGTTTTTTTCTCCCCTTCCCCCTATTGCTTTATGTATTTTCTCACCATCTCTCTGTATTTCTCTCTATCTTTCTGTATTTTCTCTCCACCAGTCTCTCTCTCCGTTGATCTTTATTCTCACTCCCCTCCTCTCTATCTCGATTCTCCTCTCTTTCTCTCTATCTCTGTCGGAAAAAAAATACTGTTAGAAACAATGAGACTTGTTATTGTGAAAGATATATAAAAGATATACATATGTTATTTATCATTGTCGCATTGGGACCATATATGCATAGAGAATGACCTTATTCCTGTGTGAAAAAAACCACCACTAAATAATGTAGTTATTAGATAAGGGAGATAACTCCTATAGCTATATTATCAATATATCCTAAGGTCATATCATTAATTTAAGTTATATAACTTTCTAGAATATTATAATGTATAAACATTTGTGAGAGGTAATGTTAGGGTATAAATAGATTTCAGAAGATTTAAAAACAAATTATTGCGATATGTTAAGGCGAATGCAAATTACGATAATTGGAAAATTGACCTTCTCTTGCAGCAGAAGTACAAGTATAAACAGCTTACAATGAAGATGGATGATAATGGTTTATACTTTTCAATAATTTTGTCTCCATTTTCGAAACGCATCATCTTTCGTGATAAATATCGACTTCGAGAAAAACTCTTCTATAGCTACCTTTTTTTAACGTTTGGAAAGTGTAGCGGGGAAAGCTTATAATGATTTTCTTAGGACCTATTTCCTCTAGGGGGTGAAGGTTAGACGTCTAATATGCCTTGTGTAATTTGGTTAAATACGTTTGCCTTCTAGATTTATTCATATGGCACATTGAACGTAGCAAAATTCATCAAATAAAATATTCATTCTTAAGAATTAAGATAATTAAACATATATATTTGTTTATGAATATTACATTATATATATGGAAGTGCGATATACATTAAAGAATTTATCTATTTGTTTATTCACAAATATTTACATTTCCGTTTTCACCTTCCTATATAACCTTACTAACCGGACAATCGTTTACACTTGCGTAAACGCAGAGGGGCTGCTGCACAAGAACACAAACCGAAACACTGACTTCCGCCCTTATATGAATGCGCATCCGGTTAGGCCAAAATATATGCTATGACAAAGGTTCGATATCAACATCAGTTTGAATGCAATGGAAAGCATGGTGTTAATATCAAAAACATAAAAAAATGAAAACATTTGGAATAAATGGATTAAAAACGCTAAAGTTATTGTAGACTGGTTCCCGCCTCAGTTACCTCCCTTGCGTACGCTTCACTGAGGATCGGTAGCGAGTAGCCATCTTGAGTGGGAATTCCAACTCCAGAGTAGTGCGCATCATTTCTGCGCATGATATGTCATCATGGAGACGGCTACTTCCGTTAAGAGAAAATAACGTCATTAACGTCGTTCCTATGAACACTCTAAATATTGTTAGCACGAAATGATTTCAAAACTTAAGATCTTATTTACTTTTGTTTATATATCGTTCAAATAAATTATTTATTCTTTACGTTAAGATCCGTCGCTTCGTGCGTAAAGGGGTTTCCCACGCCTAAAAAAAGTGATGCAAGCGAACCGGATATGTAGATTAACCAATCAAAAAAATCATCATGGTTACCCGCTACCGGTCAATAGTGAGCGAAGCGCAGCCTGGCGGAGAGTAGAGAACTAAGGGAAGGGAACCAGTCTAAAGTTATTGTGGAACTATATTTTATTTACTCCCGGAACTTGACACATTTTCCCGCCAAATTGGAGCCAGCTGTTTCGCGATTCCATCAATTACTCAGCTGTTCCATCAATCGTATAACGTTGAAAAAATGAAGTTTTTTTTCACCGGAACACTAAATTTAAATGAAATGGTCGGTCCAAATGTAAATATAAGGTATGTTTTTAATTTTTTGTTGTTTACTGGTGTGTAAACTGCATTTTTTGTACAGATATTTCAACATGACGCGCTGACGCGCGTCATTTAAAATATCTGTACAAAAAATGCAGTTTACACACCAGTAAACAACAAAAAATAAAAATCATTCCTTAGATAAAATACGAATTTATATATGGTAAAAAATACAAATATTTGTTCAGGGAATTGTAGTAAAATTCAAACATTTTAAACAAGTTTTGTAAAAGTAGAAATATTTAAACAGATATTCAATATTTATGACGATGGACGTCTATAACAGCTATTATTTTTTTGTCGTTGTTCAGTCAATATCATCATCCACATGTATTTGAAATAGGCATAAGAAAAAACTTGTGTTTCAAATTACATTTTTAACTATGAATTATGTTTCTATTGGGTTACATCTTGTACGATGATCCTAGCACGTGTTGTACATATGATGTACGATTGTTCAGGATCAGTCCCACAATGACAGGTGGCCCTTAAAACCCACGCAAATGTACCTATACACTTAATCCTCAGTTACTGTTCTTGATTTTATATCCCAGTTGTTTGTTTTTACCTGTCTCAATAAACTTCAATGAAGAAACATAAACTCATTTATTCCATGACAATGGAAAATATTTTACGTGAATATTTAGGCTTTCAGCGGATTTCAGAGTTTCGCCTTGAAAACAGGTGTTTGTTTTTGTGTATATTGGGGATTTACATTAATATCAAAATGATGAAAATCATGTAAGGCTCTGAAGTACTATTGGACTTAAGGAAGAAATGCGGATATTTCACAAATAGTATTTAAAGCCCCTTTATGTTTTGGGGTGAAAAAAATATCGTAATAAAGTACCAAACTTTGCTGAATAGTAGAGCATATATCCTTATGAAAATATCCGCTAATAAAAAATGCCCAACATTTCCATGTTTTTCAAAAACAATAGAAAACCCCTCTTCGGAGAGGGGGAAATCCGTAGTTCCGCCCCAGAGCCAAAACAATCTAGTACGCATGCGTAGGCACATAAAAAGTGGGATTTCCCTAACAAACTTCAACATCATGCATGGCGAACGCAACTCGCCAAACTTATACGTGTCAGCAAACACACATGCGTCTGTTGGAACGTGGTGAAGAGGGATACCAATTCAAGTTGCTCGATCGCGATCGACTTCACGTTACGAACCCACGCATTCCACGCGTGGACCTAAAATTCATGTTGTACATGTAACTTATGTATTTACATGTAGTTTCTATATAAAACTAGGCTAAAACTATTTAAAAAGTGTTTGTTCTTGAATGGAAAGCAAGCAATAACAAAATTATAATTACTATTTTATTTGCTGATCTTATGTATTTTGTATTAACGATTTATAGATGCCTATATGGCCTAATCTGGCTTTATTGAAATGTACATCGAAACCGAACACACGTTTGTGTTACCTGATGAGGCCTCCCATGGGGTGGCTCGACAAAACTCGTAAACAAATGAAAGTAAACACAAACACACCATGTCGTTACCTGCAATATAGATCTTACACTTTGGTTCTTTGTATAACAATACAGCGATGTATACATTCATACGAAGTCTGGTAAGCCCACATGTTCTACCCCATCGAAGACCGAACGTAAACTTAGACCAGTGTATCGGCATTATCAGATATATCCATGACAAGTGATCATGGTCATGAATTACTAACTGAGTACAATCCACATTGTAGCATAAAATTATTAGTATGAACTTTAAAGTGAACAGTCGGGCAAGGATGGCTAAAGTCGGTAAAAATGGTGTTAATGTATCCAGTACAATTTCTTATGAAATGGAAAAATAAAAATCTCTCGTCAAAATCTGTCTGCGTACGAAGAAATTAATTTAAAATATGGGAATTCTAAAACTTCCTCCCGGCACACTATGTCCGTGGTTACATATCCACACAGCCTCGCTTTCAATGCTTTCAACTTTTCTTTACTTTAATGGTCAGAACTGGGAAACAAAGCAGAACTTGACAGTCGTATTAATATGTGAGAACTTTTTGAAGGCCAATGAACGCATTTAGACTGGTTTTCTTTGCCCGACTATTCACTTTAAAATTACTACATGCAGAAACATAATTATGTTTATGTCACAGGGGGCCAACTCAATGAAAATGGATGTTGTCATACATTTTTTTTTGTATTTGGAGGATGGACTGATGAGTATATATGACAGTCATGTGATTTTTTTCAAAAAATACGAGATTTGAAAAATTATTAAAAAATCGGGATATTTACTATAAAACAGAGAAAGGGACGACAGTCGCCATATTGGATTTTTACCCCCACCTCGATTAAAGTTAATTTTTTCACAATAGTATACCTTTTTTCCTAGAGTCATAATCACGCATCAGTCCTCCGATAATCCATAATCACACACAAACCATACAAAAGCATATAAACGATGTCTATATAGTCAAACGCAATATTTTAATCCAAAATTACCGGCGCTTTCTGACTTGTGACATTGAAAGCAACGTCCTAGTGAAGAGCGATTAGAGTGACTTCCCCTGCAGTGTAATTCAATCGGTTTAATCAGAGATCATTACAGATATCATATAACCATCATTAATTTTTGCGTGTCGTTATGACGTCAATAGATATAAAAACTTGAAATGAAGAATGGTAGTGGGAACAATGCCTTAATTTTAAAGATAGTCCTATTGAGAATTTAAAAGTAAAACTATTGATGAAACTGAGATCTGGTCATGAGTCTAGATATGTTGACACCCATCATGTATCAATGACAAGAAAATAGACATTACATCTGTTTCAAAATGGCCAAATTTTTATTACAACTGGACATTAGCTGTGTTATACCATGTATTCTAACAGACACCACCTGCTATGGTAATTGTCCGGACCATTCCTGGTGTGACATTGAGATCAAGAGGTGTAGATGTAATCCTGGTTACGTCGGCGATCCCTATGGTTCTCCTGGCTGTGAATTAAGTATCATTTACATCCTTCAATGTAATGTAAAAAGATATTTTAAATTTCATATCAAATTTTGATATGTTACAGTGATCAGTTCTAAAAGTTCTTAGGATTTTCGATAATTTATTGACTAAGCATTTGTTCATTACAGAAATAATATATTCATTACTGAAATCCGAAGGATGTGTGTTTAAGCCACATCCAAAGGCTTAATTTGATAAACAGATAAGCGTTTTTTTTTGTTTTTTTTTTTTTAAATATTTATTATAGAATACGAATAAAATTTCTCTTATGTTATGTAAAGTTTATTTATTTCTTTCCTTGATTAAGAAAATGGGTTTAGTTCAAATGTCATCACGAGAATAGTAAGATCTAGAATTGTTAAAACCAGAACACTACAGCTAGTTCAATCCGGTGTTTATTCATCATGGCCGCCTTAACATGTGATCACAACTTGTGCGATCCCACTATGCATTCATTAGTCAGGGGGGTAACTCTGCTGTACTTACAGTAACACTACACTAACATAATATATATATGACTAGTGACTAGAAGAAGGTAACTAATTAATGTTTTATCCTATCTAGATTCCGAGTCTTGCTGTAATCAATGTAAGGAAAATACGTTCTGTAAAGATCACAAGTGTTACTGCAATCCTCGATTTATTGGCGATCCGTATGCTGGATGTAAAGGTAAATGTGATCACGAAGCTGAAATATATCTAAATATGTGCCATATTTATTGACCACGACAAAAGTTTGCTACTGGAGAACCCATACTTTAGATAAACGGGTGGTCGGTTAAGAATATTTATAAGTCTTTTATTGGCATGTCTATCTAGTTCTGAAAAAAATTATCATTATTAATTTAAAAAAAGACAGTGCATATCTCCCCAGTATCACAACTTACGTGTACACTGAATGTGTTGATGCCATCTAATGTGTTAACCGACACCTTTTTCTGGAGTAAACTCATCAAACAATAATGACAATATCACGAAACGGTTTTATTTTATTTCAACTTTTAACACAAAACAATATTACGTATGAAAACTCTTTCACGGAACGTTTTAATGAAACAATAGACAGTTATGATCCTACCTAGTGATGCAAAGTTGCTTGCATCAGCGTCCAAGTAACGTGATGTTTTAACCGGAAATTGCATGCTGTCTAGGCGAGGATCTGTGGCTGGTATGCTGGTGCTGTGAAGTAGATAATCATCCTATAACATTTCAACTGACTTTGTAATTTGACATTGAAGATTTTGACATGTTTAACGTAAGCTTCCATGTGGAGAAAACCTCGAGTAAATGAACCATGGAGTTGTGCCGCCGTGTTTCATTTTTAAAGAATAGCATTGGTTCTCGCTACACAACTTCCAAAATGTATAAGGTTCTTTTTTCTGTAGACATATTCTTTCTTGATACGACGGTTCACGAAACATAAAGGCTCTTCAATAATATACGATATATCAGCGTTACATGGTTCCAAGTTACAAATCAATTGGAAAAATTAAGCATGAAAGTTACAGTACATTATCTTATTACATTTTAATGCAACAGTTTTATTGTGTGTTCGATAAAATTGACCATTTTCTTTATTTCAGAGCCATGTGATGGTAAATGCCAAGTGAATTCCTACTGTCGACCTTCAGACAACATATGATACTGTAAATCTGGATTCGTGGGGAACCCGTATGTAGGATGTAGAGGTGGCCAGATTTACTCATATTCATTAGATTTGGCATAGGTCAACCTGTTGTTAAATATATTATAATGCCATTTCTTTCATATTATACACCAAGACATAAGTCAATGTATATCCATGTACTGTTTTCTGAATCTTACAGTTCCCTGTGATGGTAAATGTAAGACGAATGCCTACCGTCGGTCCTCAGACAACAAGTGTTATTGTAAATCTGGCTATGTAGGGAACCCGTATGTAGAATGTAAAAGTAAGCAGACCTTCTGCTAATTTTAGTTTCCTGATCGTTCATAACCCTTCTTGCCGAATGAAGCTTTAATAAAACATATCATATACTTAAGAGGCAAGCATTTACTATGATACCAGAAACAACAGATATCATATCACGATGGACTTTTGTAATATATAAAGATATAAAAACTTGAAATGAAGAATGGTAGTGGGAACAATGCCTTAATTTTAAAGATAGTCCTATTGAGAATTTAAAAGTAAAACTATTGATGAAACTGAGATCTGGTCATGAGTCTAGATATGTTGACACCCATCATGTATCAATGACAAGAAAATAGACATTACATCTGTTTCAAAATGGCCAAATTTTTATTACAACTGGACATTAGCTGTGTTATACCATGTATTCTAACAGACACCACCTGCTATGGTAATTGTCCGGACCATTCCTGGTGTGACATTGAGATCAAGAGGTGTAGATGTAATCCTGGTTACGTCGGCGATCCCTATGGTTCTCCTGGCTGTGAATTAAGTATCATTTACATCCTTCAATGTAATGTAAAAAGATATTTTAAATTTCATATCAAATTTTGATATGTTACAGTGATCAGTTCTAAAAGTTCTTAGGATTTTCGATAATTTATTGACTAAGCATTTGTTCATTACAGAAATAATATATTCATTACTGAAATCCGAAGGATGTGTGTTTAAGCCACATCCAAAGGCTTAATTTGATAAACAGATAAGCGTTTTTTTTTTTTTTTTTTTTTTAAATATTTATTATAGAATACGAATAAAATTTCTCTTATGTTATGTAAAGTTTATTTATTTCTTTCCTTGATTAAGAAAATGGGTTTAGTTCAAATGTCATCACGAGAATAGTAAGATCTAGAAGTGTTAAAACCAGAACACTACAGCTAGTTCAATCCGGTGTTTATTCATCATGGCCGCCTTAACATGTGATCACAACTTGTGCGATCCCACAATGCATTCATTAGTCAGGGGGGTAACTCTGCTGTACTTACAGTAACACTACACTAACATAATATATATATGACTAGTGACTAGAAGAAGGTAACTAATTAATGTTTTATCCTATCTAGATTCCGAGTCTTGCTGTAATCAATGTAAGGAAAATACGTTCTGTAAAGATCACAAGTGTTACTGCAATCCTCGATTTATTGGCGATCCGTATGCTGGATGTAAAGGTAAATGTGATCACGAAGCTGAAATATATCTAAATATGTGCCATATTTATTGACCACGACAAAAGTTTGCTACTGGAGAACCCATACTTTAGATAAACGGGTGGTCGGTTAAGAATATTTATAAGTCTTTTATTGGCATGTCTATCTAGTTCTGAAAAAAATTATCATTATTAATTTAAAAAAAGACAGTGCATATCTCCCCAGTATCACAACTTACGTGTACACTGAATGTGTTGATGCCATCTAATGTGTTAACCGACACCTTTTTCTGGAGTAAACTCATCAAACAATAATGACAATATCACGAAACGGTTTTATTTTATTTCAACTTTTAACACAAAACAATATTACGTATGAAAACTCTTTCACGGAACGTTTTAATGAAACAATAGACAGTTATGATCCTACCTAGTGATGCAAAGTTGCTTGCATCAGCGTCCAAGTAACGTGATGTTTTAACCGGAAATTGCATGCTGTCTAGGCGAGGATCTGTGGCTGGTATGCTGGTGCTGTGAAGTAGATAATCATCCTATAACATTTCAACTGACTTTGTAATTTGACATTGAAGATTTTGACATGTTTAACGTAAGCTTCCATGTGGAGAAAACCTCGAGTAAATGAACCATGGAGTTGTGCCGCCGTGTTTCATTTTTAAAGAATATCATTGGTTCTCGCTACACAACTTCCACAATGTATAAGGTTCTTTTTTCTGTAGACATATTCTTTCTTGATACGACGGTTCACGAAACATAAAGGCTCTTCAATAATATACGATATATCAGCGTTACATGGTTCCAAGTTACAAATCAATTGGAAAAATTAAGCATGAAAGTTACAGTACATTATCTTATTACATTTTAATGCAACAGTTTTATTGTGTGTTCGATAAAATTGACCATTTTCTTTATTTCAGAGCCATGTGATGGTAAATGCCAAGTGAATTCCTACTGTCGACCTTCAGACAACATATGATACTGTAAATCTGGATTCGTGGGGAACCCGTATGTAGGATGTAGAGGTGGCCAGATTTACTCATATTCATTAGATTTGGCATAGGTCAACCTGTTGTTAAATATATTATAATGCCATTTCTTTCATATTATACACCAAGACATAAGTCAATGTATATCCATGTACTGTTTTCTGAATCTTACAGTTCCCTGTGATGGTAAATGTAAGACGAATGCCTACCGTCGGTCCTCAGACAACAAGTGTTATTGTAAATCTGGCTATGTAGGGAACCCGTATGTAGAATGTAAAAGTAAGCAGACCTTCTGCTAATTTTAGTTTCCTCGTTCATAACCCTCTTGCCGAATGAAGCTTTAATAAAACATATCATCTGGACTTTTGTAATATATAAACACCGATGTTGTATGTTGGTGATGTGGTGAGCTTAAAATGAAGAAATGGAATATTAAAAACTGAGGATGTCTGATTGTCATTATATATATAGGATCTTACAGGAGTTTTCATTTCATATCAGTTATGTAATGAGCTTAATTGATTTTTATTTTTACGAGACTTGGTGAGCAAAAATTAAAACTTCGAGAAGGGTTTAATATAATCTCGTGTAAAATAAAAAAAAATATCCTAGATGATACTTTTATTATCACATAACTCTTAAAACCTACATTTTGGAAATCTTATGTCAAAATGTATTGCGAAAATACAACGGAGGCCGCCATTTTGTCCCACCAACCTTGAAATCCTGACATCTCAATTATTTTGCGGCCAATGAAAATCGCTCCAGATCATATTACACAAGTAACATAAGCAAAAATAACACAAGTAACATAAGCAAAAATATTACTGGCTATCAGGCTGATTATGTAATAGAATAATGCAATGTAACGGCTATCATTTTCGCTTTCTGAATGTTACAGTTCCGTGTGATGGTAAATGTAAGACGAATGCCTATTGTCGATCTTCGGACAAGTGTTATTGTAAACCCGGCTTTGTAGGGAACCCATATGTAGGATGTAAAAGTATGTAGCCCTAATTCTTATTTAACTTTACTCATTAATGAAATAAAACATTATGCTTTATGTGTATCTTGATGAAATACATCGCATGAACTTCGATGTGGCACAATACAGGATATTGCATTGTAGTATTAGATGTGTATTTGTATTTCTGAATGTTACAGTTCCCTGTGATGGTAAATGTAAGACGAATGCCTACTGCCGTTCCTCAGACAACAAATGCTATTGTAAATCTGGCTTCGTCGGGAACCCGTACCAGGGATGTAGAGGTATGCAGAACTCCTCGTCTATTTAACTTAATTCCTATACAATGTATGTAGTTAGGACTGGACGTGGCAACAATCAACAAAACAACATGTTTCTAGCAAAACATATACTTAATGAACTGTAACGACACTGGATCTGGATTAGTCCTACTTAAAAACGGGCACTTTATTGTACCCCTAACCTACCAAATAGATACATTGACCTTAATTAGCAAAACGGTTTTAGGATTCTGCTAGAAATCATGAACTTGCTCTAAACGACATAACATAAAAATACCGTTTGTATCAATTCCTCTGAGGTTTCAGTCCCGTTTAAATCTCGTTTCGACATAGATCAAAGACGTTATGAGGTTTATAAATAAAAGTTATCAATATCTGTAGCAAGTTGCCAGTTTCAAATATTGTCAAAATATTACATAATTTACTAAATTGTACACTTTTATCACTTTAATTTTACATTTAATGGCTTTTTTGAGCATTTGTATTTTTAACTCTAAAATGTTGAAAAATAAGAAATATTTGAATGGGGCAAAAATGTAATCACACGGGCCCCATATTTCCGACTCATTTAGAAAGAACGACATTTTCCCAATTGATATGCAAAATAATTACATATTAAAGTTAAATATTAGAACCTTTTCTATATAGGGTTTAAGGCCGTATTCTCCTGAGGTTTCAGTCCCGTTGAAATCTCGTTTCGACAAAGATCAAAGAAGTTATGAGATTTTCAAATACAATTTATCAATATCCGTAGCAAGTTGCCAGATGCAAATTTTGTCAAAAAATTACATATCCATTTTTAGTAGTTGTTTTTATACAGGAAATTTAAGAAATGGCCGATCTGGCGGCCATTTTTAAAAAGTGTCCTTTTTCACTTTAAGTAGAGCCACAGTTTTTCCATTTTTTACTGAAATTGTTTTATTTAAATAATCACTGCGAAAGCATTTTTAGCTGTATCGAGCTAAATTTTGCTGTAAATCTTTACTAGGTTCGTGGTAATTAGGGTAATGAGCATTAATGCGTGAACTGATACAGTTTTGTCACTTTAGTTTTACATTTAATGAATGATTTGGCATAAGTAAACCTCTTGTTAAATACATTTTCAATGAAATATAATGTCATTTCCTTCACATATACATTAACACGTAGGTCAATGTATATACATGTGCTGTTTTCTGAATGTTACAGTTCCCTGTGATGGTAAATGTAAGACGAATGTCTACTGCCGTTCCTCAGACAACAAATGTTATTGTAAATCTGGCTTCGTAGGGAACCCATATGTAGGATGTAAAAGTAAGTTGCCCTGTTGCTAATTTCAGTTTCCTCGTTCATAACCCTCTTGCTGAATGAAGCTTTAATAGTACATATCATCTGGACTTTGATAATATATAAACACCGAGTGTTGGTGATGTGGTTAGCTTACTATAAAGAAATGGAATAATGTCTGATTGTCATTATATATCTATATTCTATAGGATCTTAAATGAATATTTATTTTATTTGAGTTGTTATGAACCGTATGTAAGAAGTAAAAGTAAGTAGACCTGCTGCTTATTTTAGATTAATTGTTAATATAAAGTTAAAGCTTCTTGATGAATGTATAATTTGATAAAACACATTGCCTAAATATTGCTGATGCAGAATAAGGAGACATAACTTTGTCGTAATAGATGTGTTCTTGCATGCTGAGGTTTTTTCCCCCTGAATGTTACAGTTCCCTGTGATGGTAAATGTAAGACGAATGCCTACTGTCGATCCTCAGACAACAAATGTTATTGTAAATCTGGCTTCGTAGGGAACCCGTACCAGGGATGTAGAGGTATGCAGAACTCCTCGTCTATTTAATTTAATTCCTATACAATGTATGTAGTTGGGACTGGACGTGGAAACAATCAACATAACAACATGTTTATAGCAAAACATATACTTAATGAACTGTAACGACACTGGATCTGGATTAGTCCTACGTAAAAACGGGCACTTTATTGTACCCTAACCTACCAAATAGATACATTGACCTTAATAAGCAAAACGGTTTCAGGATTCTGCTAGAAATCACGAACTTGCTCTAAACGACATAAAACAAAAAAAGGTGTTTGTATGTATTCCTCTGAGATTTCAGTCCCATTTAAGTCTCGTTTCTAAAGTTATCAATATCTGTAGCAAGTTGCCAGTTGCAAATATTGTCAAAAATTACATAATTTACTAAATTATACACTTTTATCACTTTTTTTTTCTATTTGAGCATTTGTTTTTTTTTAACTCTAAAATGTTGATATTTGAGTGGGGCAAAAATTTAAGTACACGGGCCTCCCATTTTTCCGCCTAATTTAGAAAGAACAACATTTCCCAATTGATATGCAAAATATTTACATATTAAAGTTAAGTATTAGAACTTTTTCATACAGGGTTTAAGGACGTATTGTTCTAAGGTTTCAGTCCCGTTGAAGCCTCGTTTCGACAAAGATCAAAGAAGTTATGAGATTTTCAAATACAATTTATCACTATCTGTAGCAAGTTGTCAGATGCAAATTTTGATAAAAAATTCATTTCTATTTTTAGTAGATGTTTTTATACAGGGAATTTAAGAAATGGCCGATATGGCGGCCATTTTGAAATAGTGTCCTTTTTCGCTTTGGTAAGAGCCACAGTTTCACCATTTTTTACTGAAATTGTTTTTACTGAAATCATCACTGCGACAGCATTTTTAGCTTTATTTAGCTATTTTTGCTGTAAATCTTTACTAGGTTCGTGGTAATTAGGAAAATGAGCATTAATGCGTGAACTGATACACTTCTGTCACTTAATTTTTTACATTAAATGAACGATTTGGCATAAGTAAACCTCTTGTTAAATACATTTTCAATGAAATATAATGTCATTTCTTTCATATATACATCAAGACATAAGTCAATATATATACATGTGCTGTTTTCGGAATGTTACAGTTCCCTGTGATGGTAAATGTAGGACGAATGCCTACTGTCGGTCCTCAGACAACAAATGTTATTGTAAATCTGGCTTCGTAGGGAACCCGTATGTAGGATGTAAAGGTAAGTAGACCTACTCTTATTTAAGTTTACTTCTTAATATGTTAAAGCTTCTAGATGAATGTATATTTTGATAAAACACATTGCCTTAGTTTTGGCAATGCACAATAAGAAGACATAACTTTGTCGTAATAGATGTGTTCTTGTATGCTGAGGTTTTTTTCTGAATGTTACAGTCCCCTGTGATGGTAAATGTAAGACGAATGCCTACTGTCGATCCTCAGACAACA
Organism: Argopecten irradians; assembly: GCF_041381155.1. Classification (NCBI taxonomy): domain Eukaryota; kingdom Metazoa; phylum Mollusca; class Bivalvia; order Pectinida; family Pectinidae; genus Argopecten; species Argopecten irradians. The sequence goes on from NC_091134.1 coordinate 68,608,598, forward strand.
AATGTTATTGTAAATCCAGCTTTGTAGGAAATCCGTACCAGGGATGTAGAGATAAGCAGAGTTGCTTAGTGAACTTTGCCTCATCTAATTAAATTCCTATATGAAATGGGTATTGGATATGGCAACAATTAACATGATAACATTTATTTAGCGAAATCTATATTTAATAGATTGTAACGATAATGGGGCTTAATACATTAAAGATGGTATTTTTCTCTTATCAAAAACAGGACCAGACGAATTTGTATTTATCTTCAGGTACATAAGTTACTTACTTTACACCATTACCACCATTGAAATGTTTCTTTATCTCATGATAAAAATGTCAAAATTTAGTAGTTGCGCCCCGAAAGAAGTCAAGGCATTATATGAAGTACAGATTGTGCATCAATCAAAAGCAAAACAATTAATCTTATGTTATTTTTTGTGTTAATTAGACATACGTTTACTTGAGTAAAAACTAATTATTGTTCAAATGACGAGTTTCGTTTATTCTGTGTCAGTGATGAAGCATTTTAAATCTATATTTAGGTTCGTATGTCACTTGAATCTAATATGCTGTCTACTTGTTGTCTATATTATGTGTTGAAAATAACAATGATGTTTTTATTACATTTGTTTTCTTTATTTCAGTTCCATGTTGGGGTAAATGTAAAGCCAACTCTTATTGTCGGTCCTCAGACAACAAGTGTTATTGTAAATCTGGCTTCGTAGGGAACCCGTATGTAGGATGTAGAGGTAAATAGAACTACAAATGTACTAACTGACCTTTTTCTCTTCTAATTTAATTCCTATACATATTCGTAGGGAACCCGTATGTAGGATGCATCCGATGTATTGTGTTGTACACAACAATCGGGGTTGCATACTAGATTTTAGGTTTTCTTAATACCATGGAATTCGTTATACACTCTTATACATTTCATATCTGTATCAACACCTGTACGTTTTAAATAGAAAGGGACACAATTCTTCAAATGAAAAAAAATGCATGATTTTTGGACTGACTGTAAACAAACGTTCATAGTCAATTCCGCGATTTATCTAAAATTAAACATTCCAGACCATTGCTTATATTTTACAGATCATGTACAACATCACATTTCAGGTAGCACATTTATGGGAGAATATTTTTTGTTTCATGTCAATGAAATTTAGTGAAAATGAACTTGAAAACCACGTATACTACGATATCAACTGTGCCATTCTCAGCCTCCAGAACTCAATCATACAACAATTGGTTTTTCCGTTTTTAATGTCAGAATGGAATTTTCCGTCCTGTCCGTTTTCCTCTATGTCATCCATACTTGAAATGAAAAAGGATTGCTTACAATTTGGTATTACCGATAATTTCCCAAATAGGTTCGGGAAGGATTTAGATATTCTGGCGAAAGACAAATAAATATTACATTATGTCAGTTAGGAAATTCTGCTAGTAATCTAAATTCTGATTTATTTAAGTCTCATTTAAGTGATCGTCCTGCCTGCCTATGTGGGTTTCCAATAAGAAATTCTTATAGTTATTTCTGTTATTGTTCTCTCTAGAATAATCAAAGAACTCTATTCATGCACTATATATAATCATTCCTCATTCTTACGTAACTTACCTCTATGGATATTGTAGTCAATATTTTAACTCAATTGATACATTACAATAAATTGTACAGGAATACATAAAATATACCACACGCTTTATATAAGAGGTCATAGAGAGTGAGAGCATTTTAAATGTAGTCATTAAGATATTGTTAACATTTATTAATATGTTCAGAAATTGTAAAAACTTGTGTAATATTAATTTCATGACTTTATTTTCAGTATGTGTGACTTACCTAAATTGTGTTGTCATTTCACCAATACAATACTACTCATATTATCTAAATGTGGATTTAATGTATTGTACTGTTATCTATGTAGTTACCAGGAGAGGACAAATATAGGCATTGCCTGATGACCAAATCCTTTTGTATACGACAATCTTACAATAGAATATTATGAAATGAGAATAAATGCCATTCTCCATCCAATGTTTTAGTGCCATGTCTTGGTAGATGTAAGGCCAATTCCTACTGTAGGATATCAGACAATAAGTGCTATTGTAAAACCGGCTACTCAGGAAATCCCTATTTAGGTTGTGTCCGTAAAGGTATGTAAAATGTTCGGAAGCTGATATATGTAATTGTTCCGTGTACTGAGCTACATACATCCCTGATTATATAATCGGAGTCTATATTAAATTCCATATTTTTTTCTTTGTACAAATGAACTTCATGGTTGATATCGGTTCCTAGAAGTTTAGATTTTAAACAGTTCTTACTCAGTGTAAGCGGAACAGAATATAAGCCCCGTTTAGGGAATATTAGTTGAAAATGAAATGAATTGGGTCTCTGATATGCAAAACACTGATATATAAGATTTTCCCCTGTAAACAAAATTTAGCTTCTAATGTTTGGGATTTGTACTATGATTGGTCTACATTTTACCTTAAATTACGTCTTTGTCGCACGTAAATTAAACTTTTCTCAAGAAAGGTAAACAGGTTGGAATGTACAAAGTTTTGAATTATATTGGAGTTTTTTTAGTTCAGCATAACGCTAGTACTGAAAACACTACTCCGATTGATTGAATGTATGGTCGGCACACGTCCGTCATACAGCTGACATTACTCTATTTGACTAATGTTAACGACACACACGTCCGTCATACAGCTGACATTACTCTATTGGACTAATGTTAACGACACACACGTCCGTCATACAGCTGACATTACTCTATTGGACTAATGTTAACGACACACACGTCCGTCATACAGCTGACATTACTCTATTGGACTAATGTTAACGACACACACGTCCGTCATACAGCTGACATTACTCTATTGGACTAATGTTAACGACACACACGTCCGTCATACAGCTGACATTACTCTATTGGACTAATGTTAACGACACACACGTCCGTCATACAGCTGACATTACTCTATTGGACTAATGTTAACGACACACACGTCCGTCATACAGCTGACATTACTCTATTGGACTAATGTTAACGACACACACGTCCGTCATACAGCTGACATTACTCTATTGGACTAATGTTAACGACACACGTCCGTCATACAGCTGACATTACTCTATTGGACTAATGTTAACGACACACACGTCCGTCATACAGCTGACATTACTCTATTGGACTAATGTTAACGTTAACGACACACACGTCCGTCATACAGCTGACATTACTCTATTGGACTATTGTTAACGACACACACGTCCGTCATACAGCTGACATTACTCTATTGGACTAATGTTAACGACACACACGTCCGTCATACAGCTGACATTACTCTATTGGACTAATGTTAACGACACACACGTCCGTCATACAGCTGACATTACTCTATTGGACTAATGTTAACGACACACACGTCCGTCATACAGCTGACATTACTCTATTGGACTAATGTTAACGACACACACGTCCGTCATACAGCTGACATTACTCTATTGGACTAATGTTAACGACACACACGTCCGTCATACAATTGACATTACTCTATTGGACTATTGCTAACGACACACACACGTCCGTCATACAGCTGACATTACTCTATTGGACTATTGTTAACGACACACACGTCCGTCATACAGCTGACATTACTCTATTGGACTATTGTAAACGACACACACACGTCCGTCATACAGCTGACATTACTCTATTGGACTAATGTTAACGACACACACGTCCGTCATACAATTGACATTACTCTATTGGACTATTGCTAACGACACACACACGTCCGTCATACAGCTGACATTACTCTATTGGACTAATGTTAACGACACACACACGTCCGTCATACAGCTGACATTACTCTATTGGACTAATGTTAACGACACACGTCCGTCATACAGCTGACATTACTCTATTGGACTAATGTTAACGACACACACGTCCGTCATACAGCTGACATTACTCTATTGGACTAATGTTAACGACACACACGTCCGTCATACAGCTGACATTACTCTATTGGACTAATGTTAACGACACACACGTCCGTCATACAGCTGACATTACTCTATTGGACTAATGTTAACGACACACGTCCGTCATACAGCTGACATTACTCTATTGGACTAATGTTAACGCACACACGTCCGTCATACAGCTGACATTACTCTATTGGACTAATGTTAACGACACACACGTCCGTCATACAGCTGGACATTACTCTATTGGACTAATGTTAACGACACACACGTCCGTCATACAGCTGACATTACTCTATTGGACTAATGTTAACGACACACACGTCCGTCATACAGCTGACATTACTCTATTGGACTAATGTTAACGACACACACGTCCGTCATACAGCTGACATTACTCTATTGGACTAATGTTAACGACACACACGTCCGTCATACAGCTGACATTACTCTATTGGACTAATGTTAACGACACACACGTCCGTCATACAGCTGACATTACTCTATTGGACTAATGTTAACGACACACACGTCCGTCATACAGCTGACATTACTCTATTGGACTAATGTTAACGACACACACGTCCGTCATACAGCTGACATTACTCTATTGGACTAATGTTAACGACACACACGTCCGTCATACAGCTGACATTACTCTATTGGACTAATGTTAACGACACACACGTCCGTCATACAGCTGACATTACTCTATTGGACTAATGTTAACGACACACACGTCCGTCATACAGCTGACATTACTCTATTGGACTAATGTTAACGACACACACGTCCGTCATACAGCTGACATTACTCTATTGGACTAATGTTAACGACACACACGTCCGTCATACAGCTGACATTACTCTATTGGACTAATGTTAACGACACACGTCCGTCATACAGCTGACATTACTCTATTGGACTAATGTTGACGACACACACGTCCGTCATACAGCTGACATTACTCTATTGGACTAATGTTAACGACACACACGTCCGTCATACAGCTGACATTACTCTATTGGACTAATGTTAACGACACACACGTCCGTCATACAGCTGACATTACTCTATTGGACTAATGTTAACGACACACACGTCCGTCATACAGCTGACATTACTCTATTGGACTAATGTTAACGACACACACGTCCGTCATACAGCTGACATTACTCTATTGGACTAATGTTAACGACACACACGTCCGTCATACAGCTGACATTACTCTATTGGACTAATGTTAACGACACACACGTCCGTCATACAGCTGACATTACTCTATTGGACTAATGTTAACGACACACGTCCGTCATACAGCTGACATTACTCTATTGGACTAATGTTAACGACACACACGTCCGTCATACAGCTGACATTACTCTATTGGACTATTGTTAACGACACACACACGTCCGTCATACAGCTGACATTACTCTATTGGACTATTGTTAACGACACACACGTCCGTCATACAGCTGACATTACTCTATTGGACTATTGTAAACGACACACACGTCCGTCATACAGCTGACATTACTCTATTGGACTAATGTTAACGACACACACGTCCGTCATACAGCTGACATTACTCTATTGGACTAATGTTAACGACACACACGTCCGTCATACAGCTGACATTACTCTATTGGACTAATGTTAACGACACACACGTCCGTCATACAGCTGACATTACTCTATTGGACTAATGTTAACGACACACACGTCCGTCATACAGCTGACATTACTCTATTGGACTAATGTTAACGACACACACGTCCGTCATACAGCTGACATTACTCTATTGGACTAATGTTAACGACACACACGTCCGTCATACAGCTGACATTACTCTATTGGACTAATGTTGACGACACACACGTCCGTCATACAGCTGACATTACTCTATTGGACTAATGTTAACGACACACACGTCCGTCATACAGCTGACATTACTCTATTGGACTAATGTTAACGACACACACGTCCGTCATACAGCTGACATTACTCTATTGGACTAATGTTAACGACACACACGTCCGTCATACAGCTGACATTACTCTATTGGACTAATGTTAACGACACACACGTCCGTCATACAGCTGACATTACTCTATTGGACTAATGTTAACGACACACACGTCCGTCATACAGCTGACATTACTCTATTGGACTAATGTTAACGACACACACGTCCGTCATACAGCTGACATTACTCTATTGGACTAATGTTAACGACACACACGTCCGTCATACAGCTGGCATTACTCTATTGGACTAATGTTGACGACACACACGTCCGTCATACAGCTGACATTACTCTATTGGACTAATGTTAACACACACGTCCGTCATACAGCTGACATTACTCTATTGGACTAATGTTAACGACACACACGTCCGTCATACAGCTGACATTACTCTATTGGACTAATGTTAACGACACACACGTCCGTCATACAGCTGACATTACTCTATTGGACTAATGTTAACGACACACACGTCCGTCATACAGCTGACATTACTCTATTGGACTAATGTTAACGACACACACGTCCGTCATACAGCTGACATTACTCTATTGGACTATTGTTAACGACACACACGTCCGTCATACAGCTGACATTACTCTATTGGACTAATGTTAACGACACACACGTCCGTCATACAATTGACATTACTCTATTGGACTATTGTTAACGACACACACACGTCCGTCATACAGCTGACATTACTCTATTGGACTATTGTTAACGACACACACGTCCGTCATACAGCTGACATTACTCTATTGGACTAATGTTAACGACACACGTCCGTCATACAGCTGACATTACTCTATTGGACTAATGTTAACGACACACACGTCCGTCATACAGCTGACATTACTCTATTGGACTAATGTTAACGACACACACGTCCGTCATACAGCTGACATTACTCTATTGGACTAATGTTAACGACACACACGTCCGTCATACAATTGACATTACTCTATTGGACTATTGTTAACGACACACACACGTCCGTCATACAGCTGACATTACTCTATTGGACTATTGTTAACGACACACACGTCCGTCATACAGCTGACATTACTCTATTGGACTAATGTTAACGACACACACGTCCGTCATACAGCTGACATTACTCTATTGGACTAATGTTAACGACACACACGTCCGTCATACAGCTGACATTACTCTATTGGACTAATGTTAACGACACACACGTCCGTCATACAGCTGACATTACTCTATTGGACTAATGTTAACGACACACACGTCCGTCATACAGCTGACATTACTCTATTGGACTAATGTTAACGACACACACGTCCGTCATACAGCTGACATTACTCTATTGGACTAATGTTAACGACACACGTCCGTCGTACAGCTAACATTACTCTATCGGACTAATGTTAACGACACACGTCTGTCATACAGCTGACATTACTCTATTGGACTAATGTTAACGACACACGTCCGTCATACAGCTGACATTACTCTATTGGACTAATGTTGACGACACACGTCCGTCATACAGCTGACATTACTCTATTGGACTAATGTTAACGACACACACGTCCGTCATACAATTGACATTACTCTATTGGACTAATGTTAACGACACACACACGTCCGTCATACAGCTGACATTACTCTATTGGACTATTGTTAACGACACACACACACGTCCGTCATACAGCTGACATTACTCTATTGGACTAATGTTAACGACACACACGTCCGTCATACAGCTGACATTACTCTATTGGACTAATGTTAACGACACACACGTCCGTCATACAGCTGACATTACTCTATTGGACTAATGTTAACGACACACGTCCGTCATACAGCTGACATTACTCTATTGGACTAATGTTAACGACACACACGTCCGTCATACAGCTGACATTACTCTATTGGACTAATGTTAACGACACACACGTCCGTCATACAGCTGACATTACTCTATTGGACTAATGTTAACGACACACACGTCCGTCATACAGCTGACATTACTCTATTGGACTAATGTTAACGACACACACGTCCGTCATACAATTGACATTACTCTATTGGACTATTGTTAACGACACACACACGTCCGTCATACAGCTGACATTACTCTATTGGACTATTGTTAACGACACACACGTCCGTCATACAGCTGACATTACTCTATTGGACTAATGTTAACGACACACACGTCCGTCATACAGCTGACATTACTCTATTGGACTAATGTTAACGACACACACGTCCGTCATACAATTGACATTACTCTATTGGACTATTGCTAACGACACACACACGTCCGTCATACAGCTGACATTACTCTATTGGACTATTGTTAACGACACACACGTCCGTCATACAGCTGACATTACTCTATTGGACTATTGTAAACGACACACACGTCCGTCATACAGCTGACATTACTCTATTGGACTATTGTTAACGACACACACGTCCGTCATACAGCTGACATTACTCTATTGGACTAATGTAAACGACACACACGTCCGTCATACAGCTGACATTACTCTATTGGACTAATGTTAACGACACACGTCCGTCATACAGCTGACATTACTCTATTGGACTAATGTTAACGACACACACGTCCGTCATACAGCTGACATTACTCTATTGGACTAATGTTAACGACACACACGTCCGTCATACAGCTGACATTACTCTATTGGACTAATGTTAACGACACACACACGTCCGTCATACAGCTGACATTACTCTATTGGACTATTGTTAACGACACACACGTCCGTCATACAGCTGACATTACTCTATTGGACTAATGTTAACGACACACACGTCCGTCATACAGCTGACATTACTCTATTGGACTAATGTTAACGACACACACGTCCGTCATACAGCTGACATTACTCTATTGGACTAATGTTAACGACACACACGTCCGTCATACAATTGACATTACTCTATTGGACTATTGCTAACGACACACACACGTCCGTCATACAGCTGACATTACTCTATTGGACTATTGTTAACGACACACACGTCCGTCATACAGCTGACATTACTCTATTGGACTATTGTAAACGACACACACGTCCGTCATACAGCTGACTGGACTAATGTTAACGACGACACACGTCCGTCATACAGCTGACATTACTCTATTGGACTAATGTTAACGACACACGTCCGTCATACAGCTGACATTACTCTATTGGACTAATGTTAACGACACACACGTCCGTCATACAGCTGACATTACTCTATTGGACTAATGTTAACGACACACACGTCCGTCATACAGCTGACATTACTCTATTGGACTAATGTTAACGACACACGTCCGTCATACAGCTGACATTACTCTATTGGACTAATGTTAACGACACACACGTCCGTCATACAGCTGACATTACTCTATTGGACTAATGTTAACGACACACACGTCCGTCATACAGCTGACATTACTCTATTGGACTAATGTTAACGACACACACGTCCGTCATACAGCTGACATTACTCTATTGGACTATTGTTAACGACACACACGTCCGTCATACAGCTGACATTACTCTATTGGACTAATGTTAACGACACACACGTCCGTCATACAGCTGACATTACTCTATTGGACTAATGTTAACGACACACACGTCCGTCATACAGCTGACATTACTCTATTGGACTAATGTTAACGACACACACGTCCGTCATACAGCTGACATTACTCTATTGGACTAATGTTAACGACACACGTCCGTCATACAGCTGACATTACTCTATTGGACTAATGTTAACGACACACGTCCGTCATACAGCTGACATTACTCTATTGGACTAATGTTAACGACACACACGTCCGTCATACAGCTGACATTACTCTATTGGACTAATGTTAACGACACACACGTCCGTCATACAGCTGACATTACTCTATTGGACTAATGTTAACGACACACACGTCCGTCATACAGCTGACATTACTCTATTGGACTAATGTTAACGACACACACGTCCGTCATACAATTGACATTACTCTATTGGACTATTGTTAACGACACACACACGTCCGTCATACAGCTGACATTACTCTATTGGACTATTGTTAGGACGACACACACGTCCGTCATACAGCTGACATTACTCTATTGGACTAATGTTAACGACACACACGTCCGTCATACAGCTGACATTACTCTATTGGACTAATGTTAACGACACACACGTCCGTCATACAGCTGACATTACTCTATTGGACTAATGTTAACGACACACACGTCCGTCATACAGCTGACATTACTCTATTGGACTAATGTTAACGACACACGTCCGTCATACAGCTGACATTACTCTATTGGACTAATGTTAACGACACACACGTCCGTCATACAGCTGACATTACTCTATTGGACTAATGTTAACGACACACACGTCCGTCATACAGCTGACATTACTCTATTGGACTAATGTTAACGACACACACGTCCGTCATACAGCTGACATTACTCTATTGGACTAATGTTAACGACACACGTCCGTCATACAGCTGACATTACTCTATTGGACTAATGTTAACGACACACACGTCCGTCATACAGCTGACATTACTCTATTGGACTAATGTTAACGACACACACGTCCGTCATACAGCTGACATTACTCTATTGGACTAATGTTAACGACACACACGTCCGTCATACAGCTGACATTACTCTATTGGACTAATGTTGACGACACACACGTCCGTCATACAGCTGACATTACTCTATTGGACTAATGTTAACGACACACACGTCCGTCATACAGCTGACATTACTCTATTGGACTAATGTTAACGACACACACACGTCCGTCATACAGCTGACATTACTCTATTGGACTAATGTTAACGACACACACGTCCGTCATACAGCTGACATTACTCTATTGGACTAATGTTAACGACACATACACGTCCGTCATACAGCTGACATTACTCTATTGGACTAATGTTAACGACACACACGTCCGTCATACAGCTGACATTACTCTATTGGACTAATGTTAACGACACACGTCCGTCATACAGCTGACATTACTCTATTGGACTAATGTTAACGACACACGTCCGTCATACAGCTGACATTACTCTATTGGACTAATGTTAACGACACACACGTCCGTCATACAGCTGACATTACTCTATTGGACTAATGTTAACGACACACGTCCGTCATACAGCTGACATTACTCTATTGGACTAATGTTAACGACACACACGTCCGTCATACAGCTGACATTACTCTATTGGACTAATGTTAACGACACACACGTCCGTCATACAGCTGACATTACTCTATTGGACTAATGTTAACGACACACACGTCCGTCATACAGCTGACATTACTCTATTGGACTAATGTTAAACGACACACACGTCCGTCATACAGCTGACATTACTCTATTGGACTAATGTTAACGACACACACGTCCGTCATACAGCTGACATTACTCTATTGGACTAATGTTAACGACACACACGTCCGTCATACAGCTGACATTACTCTATTGGACTAATGTTAACGACACACACGTCCGTCATACAGCTGACATTACTCTATTGGACTAATGTTAACGACACACACGTCCGTCATACAGCTGACATTACTCTATTGGACTAATGTTAACGACACACACGTCCGTCATACAGCTGACATTACTCTATTGGACTAATGTTAACGACACACACGTCCGTCATACAGCTGACATTACTCTATTGGACTAATGTTAACGACACACACGTCCGTCATACAGCTGACATTACTCTATTGGACTAATGTTAACGACACACACGTCCGTCATACAGCTGACATTACTCTATTGGACTAATGTTAACGACACACACGTCCGTCATACAGCTGACATTACTCTATTGGACTAATGTTAACGACACACGTCCGTCATACAGCTGACATTACTCTATTGGACTAATGTTAACGACACACACGTCCGTCATACAGCTGACATTACTCTATTGGACTAATGTTAACGACACACACGTCCGTCATACAGCTGACATTACTCTATTGGACTAATGTTAACGACACACACGTCCGTCATACAGCTGACATTACTCTATTGGACTAATGTTAACGACACACGTCCGTCATACAGCTGACATTACTCTATTGGACTAATGTTGACGACACACGTCCGTCATACAGCTGACATTACTCTATTGGACTAATGTTAACGACTCACACGTCCGTCATATAGCTGACATTACTCTATTGGACTAATGTTAACGTTAACGACACACACGTCCGTCATACAGCTGACATTACTCTATTGGACTATTGTTAACGACACACACGTCCGTCATACAGCTGACATTACTCTATTGGACTAATGTTAACGACACACACGTCCGTCATACAGCTGACATTACTCTATTGGACTAATGTTAACGACACACACGTCCGTCATACAGCTGACATTACTCTATTGGACTAATGTTAACGACACACACGTCCGTCATACAGCTGACATTACTCTATTGGACTAATGTTAACGACACACGTCCGTCATACAGCTGACATTACTCTATTGGACTAATGTTAACGACACACACGTCCGTCATACAGCTGACATTACTCTATTGGACTAATGTTAACGACACACACGTCCGTCATACAGCTGACATTACTCTATTGGACTAATGTTAACGACACACACGTCCGTCATACAGCTGACATTACTCTATTGGACTATTGTTAACGACACACACACGTCCGTCATACAGCTGACATTACTCTATTGGACTAATTTTAACGACACACGTCCGTCATACAGCTGACATTACTCTATTGGACTAATGTTAACGACACACACGTCCGTCATACAGCTGACATTACTCTATTGGACTAATGTTAACGACACACACACGTCCGTCATACAGCTGACATTACTCTATTGGACTAATGTTAACGACACACACGTCCGTCATACAGCTGACATTACTCTATTGGACTAATGTTAACGACACACACGTCCGTCATACAGCTGACATTACTCTATTGGACTAATGTTAACGACACACACGTCCGTCATACAGCTGACATTACTCTATTGGACTAATGTTAACGACACACACACGTCCGTCATACAGCTGACATTACTCTATTGGACTATTGTTAACGACACACACGTCCGTCATACAGCTGACATTACTCTATTGGACTATTGTAAACGACACACACGTCCGTCATACAGCTGACATTACTCTATTGGACTAATGTTAACGACACACACGTCCGTCATACAGCTGACATTACTCTATTGGACTAATGTTAACGACACACACGTCCGTCATACAGCTGACATTACTCTATTGGACTAATGTTAACGACACACACGTCCGTCATACAGCTGACATTACTCTATTGGACTATTGTTAACGACACACACGTCCGTCATACAGCTGACATTACTCTATTGGACTAATGTTAACGACACACACGTCCCGTCATACAGCTGACATTACTCTATTGGACTAATGTTAACGACACACACGTCCGTCATACAGCTGACATTACTCTATTGGACTAATGTTAACGCACACACGTCCGTCATACAGCTGACATTACTCTATTGGACTAATGTTAACGACACACACGTCCGTCATACAGCTGACATTACTCTATTGGACTAATGTTAACGACTACACACACGTCCGTCATACAGCTGACATTACTCTATTGGACTAATGTTAACGACACACACGTCCGTCATACAGCTGACATTACTCTATTGGACTAATGTTAACGACACACGTCCGTCATACAGCTGACATTACTCTATTGGACTAATGTTAACGAACACACGTCCGTCATACAGCTGACATTACTCTATTGGACTAATGTTAACGACAACACGTCCGTCATACAGCTGACATTACTCTATTGGACTAATGTTGACGACACACACACGTCCGTCATACAGCTGACATTACTCTATTGGACTAATGTTAACGACACACGTCCGTCATACAGCTGACATTACTCTATTGGACTAATGTTGACGACACACACGTCCGTCATACAGCTGACATTACTCTATTGGACTAATGTTAATGACGACACACGCCGTCATACAGCTGACATTACTCTATTGGACTAATGTTAACGACACACACGTCCGTCATACAGCTGACATTACTCTATTGGACTAATGTTTAACGACACACACGTCCGTCATACAGCTGACATTACTCTATTGGACTAATGTTAACGACACACACGTCCGTCATACAGCTGACATTACTCTATTGGACTAATGTTAACGACACACACGTCCGTCATACAGCTGACATTACTCTATTGGACTAATGTTAACGACACACACGTCCGTCATACAGCTGACATTACTCTATTGTACTATTGTAAACGACACACACGTCCGTCATACAGCTGACATTACTCTATTTGACTAATGTTAACGACACACACGTCCGTCATACAGCTGACATTACTCTATTGGACTAATGTTAACGACACACACGTCCGTCATACAGCTGACATTACTCTATTGGACTAATGTTAACGACACACACGTCCGTCATACAGCTGACATTACTCTATTGGACTAATGTTTACGTCACACGTCCGTCATACAGCTGACATTACTCTATTGGACTAATGTTAACGACACACACGTCCGTCATACAGCTGACATTACTCTATTGGACTAATGTTAACGACACACACGTCCGTCATACAGCTGACATTACTCTATTGGACTAATGTTAACGACACACACGTCCGTCATACAGCTGACATTACTCTATTGGACTAATGTTAACGACACACACGTCCGTCATACAGCTGACATTACTCTATTGGACTAATGTTAACGACACACACGTCCGTCATACAGCTGACATTACTCTATTGGACTAATGTTAACGACACACACGTCCGTCATACAGCTGACATTACTCTATTGGACTAATGTTAACGACACACACGTCCGTCGTCATACAGCTGACATTACTCTATTGGACTAATGTTAACGACACACACGTCCGTCATACAGCTGACATTACTCTATTGGACTAATGTTAACGACACACACGTCCGTCATACAGCTGACATTACTCTATTGGACTAATGTTAACGACACACACGTCCGTCATACAGCTGACATTACTCTATTGGACTATTGTAAACGACACACACGTCCGTCATACAGCTGACATTACTCTATTGGACTAATGTTAACGTTAACGACACACACGTCCGTCATACAGCTGACATTACTCTATTGGACTATTGTTAACGACACACACGTCCGTCATACAGCTGACATTACTCTATTGGACTATTGTTAACGACACACACGTCCGTCATACAGCTGACATTACTCTATTGGACTATTGTTAACGACACACACGTCCGTCGTCATACAATTGACATTACTCTATTGGACTATTGTTAACGACACACACACGTCCGTCATACAGCTGACATTACTCTATTGGACTATTGTAAACGACACACACGTCCGTCATACAGCTGACATTACTCTATTGGACTAATGTTAACGACACACGTCCGTCATACAGCTGACATTACTCTATTGGACTAATGTTAACGACACACACGTCCGTCATACAGCTGACATTACTCTATTGGACTAATGTTAACGACACACACGTCCGTCATACAGCTGACATTACTCTATTTGGACTAATGTTTAACGACACACACGTCCGTCATACAATTGACATTACTCTATTGGACTATTGCTAACGACACACACACGTCCGTCATACAGCTGACATTACTCTATTGGACTATTGTTAACGACACACACGTCCGTCATACAGCTGACATTACTCTATTGGACTAATGTTAACGACACACACGTCCGTCATACAGCTGACATTACTCTATTGGACTAATGTTAACGACGACACACGTCCGTCATACAGCTGACATTACTCTATTGGACTAATGTTAACGACACACACGTCCGTCATACAGCTGACATTACTCTATTGGACTATTGTTAACGACACACACGTCCGTCATACAGCTGACATTACTCTATTGGACTAATGTTAACGACACACACGTCCGTCATACAGCTGACATTACTCTATTGGACTAATGTTAACGACACACGTCCGTCATACAGCTGACATTACTCTATTGGACTAATGTTAACGACACACACGTCCGTCATACAGCTGACATTACTCTATTGGACTAATGTTAACGACACACACGTCCGTCATACAGCTGACATTACTCTATTGGACTAATGTTAACGACACACACGTCCGTCATACAGCTGACATTACTCTATTGGACTAATGTTAACGACACACACGTCCGTCATACAGCTGACATTACTCTATTGGACTAATGTTGACGACACACACGTCCGTCATACAGCTGACATTACTCTAATTACGCACACGTCGTCATACAGTGACATTACTCTATTGGACTAATGTTAACGACACACGTCCGTCATACAATTGACATTACTCTATTGGACTATTGCTAACGACACACACACGTCCGTCATACAGCTGACATTACTCTATTGGACTAATGTTAACGACACACGTCCGTCATACAGCTGACATTACTCTATTGGACTAATGTTAACGACACACACGTCCGTCATACAGCTGACATTACTCTATTGGACTAATGTTAACGACACACACGTCCGTCATACAGCTGACATTACTCTATTGGACTAATGTTAACGACACACACGTCCGTCATACAGCTGACATTACTCTATTGGACTAATGTTAACGACACACACGTCCGTCATACAGCTGACATTACTCTATTGGACTAATGTTAACGACACACACGTCCGTCATACAGCTGACATTACTCTATTGGACTAATGTTAACGACTCACACGTCCGTCATATAGCTGACATTACTCTATTGGACTAATGTTAACGTTAACGACACACACGTCCGTCATACAGCTGACATTACTCTATTGGACTATTGTTAACGACACACACGTCCGTCATACAGCTGACATTACTCTATTGGACTAATGTTAACGACACACACGTCCGTCATACAATTGACATTACTCTATTGGACTATTGCTAACGACACACACACGTCCGTCATACAGCTGACATTACTCTATTGGACTAATGTTAACGACACACACGTCCGTCATACAATTGACATTACTCTATTGGACTATTGTTAACGACACACACACGTCCGTCATACAGCTGACATTACTCTATTGGACTATGTTGTTAACGACACACACGTCCGTCATACAGCTGACATTACTCTATTGGACTATTGTTAACGACACACACGTCCGTCATACAGCTGACATTACTCTATTGGACTAATGTTAACGAAAACGACACACACGTCCGTCATATACAGCTGACATTACTCTATTGGACTAATGTTAACGACACACGTCCGTCATACAGCTGACATTACTCTATTGGACTAATGTTAACGACACACACGTCCGTCATACAGCTGACATTACTCTATTGGACTAATGTTAACGACACACACGTCCGTCATACAGCTGACATTACTCTATTGGACTAATGTTGACGACACACACGTCCGTCATACAGCTGACATTACTCTATTGGACTAATGTTAACGACACACACGTCCGTCATACAGCTGACATTACTCTATTGGACTAATGTTAACGACACACACGTCCGTCATACAGCTGACATTACTCTATTGGACTAATGTTAACGACACACACGTCCGTCATACAATTGACATTACTCTATTGGACTATTGTTAACGACACACACACGTCCGTCATACAGCTGTCATTACTCTATTGTACTATTGTAAACGACACACACGTCCGTCATACAGCTGACATTACTCTATTGGACTAATGTTAACGACACACACGTCCGTCATACAGCTGACATTACTCTATTGGACTAATGTTAACGACACACGTCCGTCATACAGCTGACATTACTCTATTGGACTAATGTTAACGACACACACGTCCGTCATACAGCTGACATTACTCTATTGGACTAATGTTTACGACACACACGTCCGTCATACAGCTGACATTACTCTATTGGACTAATGTTAACGACACACGTCCGTCATACAGCTGACATTACTCTATTGGACTAATGTTAACGACACACACGTCCGTCATACAGCTGACATTACTCTATTGGACTAATGTTAACGACGACACACGTCCGTCATACAGCTGACATTACTCTATTGGACTATTGTTAACGACACACACGTCCGTCATACAGCTGACATTACTCTATTGGACTAATGTTAACGACACACACGTCCGTCATACAGCTGACATTACTCTATTGGACTAATGTTAACGACACACACGTCCGTCATACAGCTGACATTACTCTATTGGACTAATGTTAACGACACACACGTCCGTCATACAGCTGACATTACTCTATTGGACTAATGTTAACGACACACACGTCCGTCATACAGCTGACATTACTCTATTGGACTAATGTTAACGACACACACGTCCGTCATACAGCTGACATTACTCTATTGGACTAATGTTAACGACACACACGTCCGTCATACAATTGACATTACTCTATTGGACTATTGTTAACGACACACACACGTCCGTCATACAGCTGACATTACTCTATTGGACTATTGTTAACGACACACACGTCCGTCATACAGCTGACATTACTCTATTGGACTATTGTTAACGACACACACACGTCCGTCATACAGCTGACATTACTCTATTGGACTAATGTTAACGACACACACGTCCGTCATACAGCTGACATTACTCTATTGGACTAATGTTAACGACACACACGTCCGTCATACAGCTGACATTACTCTATTGGACTAATGTTAACGACACACACGTCCGTCATACAGCTGACATTACTCTATTGGACTAATGTTAACGACACACGTCCGTCATACAGCTGACATTACTCTATTGGACTAATGTTAACGACACACGTCCGTCATACAGCTGACATTACTCTATTGGACTAATGTTGACGACACACACGTCCGTCATACAGCTGACATTACTCTATTGGACTAATGTTAACGACACACACGTCCGTCATACAGCTGACATTACTCTATTGGACTATTGTTAACGACACACACACGTCCGTCATACAGCTGACATTACTCTATTGGACTAATGTTAACGACGACACACGTCCGTCATACAGCTGACATTACTCTATTGGACTAATGTTGACGACACACACGTCCGTCATACAGCTGACATTACTCTATTGGACTAATGTTAACGACACACACGTCCGTCATACAGCTGACATTACTCTATTGGACTAATGTTAACGACACACACGTCCGTCATACAGCTGACATTACTCTATTGGACTAATGTTAACGACACACACGTCCGTCATACAGCTGACATTACTCTATTGGACTAATGTTAACGACACACACGTCCGTCATACAGCTGACATTACTCTATTGGACTAATGTTAACGACTCACACGTCCGTCATATAGCTGACATTACTCTATTGGACTAATGTTAACGTTAACGACACACACGTCCGTCATACAGCTGACATTACTCTATTGGACTATTGTTAACGACACACACGTCCGTCATACAGCTGACATTACTCTATTGGACTAATGTTAACGACACACACGTCCGTCATACAGCTGACATTACTCTATTGGACTAATGTTAACGACACACACACACGTCCGTCATACAGCTGACATTACTCTATTGGACTAATGTTAACGACATACACGTCCGTCATACAGCTGACATTACTCTATTGGACTAATGTTAACGACACACACGTCCGTCATACAATTGACATTACTCTATTGGACTATTGCTAACGACACACACACGTCCGTCATACAGCTGACATTACTCTATTGGACTATTGTTAACGACACACACGTCCGTCATACAGCTGACATTACTCTATTGGACTATTGTTAACGACACACACGTCCGTCATACAGCTGACATTACTCTATTGGACTATTGTTAACGACACACACGTCCGTCATACAGCTGACATTACTCTATTGGACTATTGTTAACGACACACACGTCCGTCATACAGCTGACATTACTCTATTGGACTAATGTTAACGACACACACGTCCGTCATACAGCTGACATTACTCTATTGGACTAATGTTAACGACACACACGTCCGTCATACAGCTGACATTACTCTATTGGACTAATGTTAACGACACACACGTCCGTCATACAGCTGACATTACTCTATTGGACTAATGTTAACGACACACACGTCCGTCATACAGCTGACATTACTCTATTGGACTAATGTTAACGACACACACGTCCGTCATACAGCTGACATTACTCTATTGGACTAATGTTAACGACACACGTCCGTCATACAGCTGACATTACTCTATTGGACTAATGTTAACGACACACACGTCCGTCATACAGCTGACATTACTCTATTGGACTAATGTTAACGACACACACGTCCGTCATACAGCTGACATTACTCTATTGGACTAATGTTTACGTCACACGTCCGTCATACAGCTGACATTACTCTATTGGACTAATGTTAACGACACACACGTCCGTCATACAGCTGACATTACTCTATTGGACTAATGTTAACGACACACACGTCCGTCATACAGCTGACATTACTCTATTGGACTAATGTTAACGACACACACGTCCGTCATACAGCTGACATTACTCTATTGGACTAATGTTAACGACACACACGTCCGTCATACAGCTGACATTACTCTATTGGACTAATGTTAACGACACACACGTCCGTCATACAGCTGACATTACTCTATTGGACTAATGTTAACGACACACACGTCCGTCATACAATTGACATTACTCTATTGGACTATTGTTAACGACACACACACGTCCGTCATACAGCTGACATTACTCTATTGGACTAATGTTAACGACACACGTCCGTCATACAGCTGACATTACTCTATTGGACTAATGTTAACGACACACACGTCCGTCATACAGCTGACATTACTCTATTGGACTAATGTTAACGACACACACGTCCGTCATACAGCTGACATTACTCTATTGGACTAATGTTAACGACACACACGTCCGTCATACAGCTGACATTACTCTATTGGACTAATGTTAACGACACACACGTCCGTCATACAGCTGACATTACTCTATTGGACTAATGTTAACGACACACACGTCCGTCATACAGCTGACATTACTCTATTGGACTAATGTTAACGACACACACGTCCGTCATACAGCTGACATTACTCTATTGGACTAATGTTAACGACACACACGTCCGTCATACAGCTGACATTACTCTATTGGACTAATGTTAACGACACACGTCCGTCATACAGCTGACATTACTCTATTGGACTAATGTTAACGACACACACGTCCGTCATACAGCTGACATTACTCTATTGGACTAATGTTAACGACACACACGTCCGTCATACAGCTGACATTACTCTATTGGACTAATGTTAACGACACACGTCCGTCATACAGCTGACATTACTCTATTGGACTAATGTTAACGACACACACGTCCGTCATACAGCTGACATTACTCTATTGGACTAATGTTAACGACACACGTCCGTCATACAGCTGACATTACTCTATTGGACTAATGTTAACGACACACACGTCCGTCATACAGCTGACATTACTCTATTGGACTAATGTTAACGACACACACGTCCGTCATACAGCTGACATTACTCTATTGGACTAATGTTAACGACACACACGTCCGTCATACAGCTGACATTACTCTATTGGACTAATGTTAACGACACACACGTCCGTCATACAGCTGACATTACTCTATTGGACTAATGTTAACGACACACACGTCCGTCATACAGCTGACATTACTCTATTGGACTAATGTTAACGACACACACGTCCGTCATACAGCTGACATTACTCTATTGGACTAATGTTAACGACACACACGTCCGTCATATAGCTGACATTACTCTATTGGACTAATGTTAACGTTAACGACACACACGTCCGTCATACAGCTGACATTACTCTATTGGACTATTGTTAACGACACACACGTCCGTCATACAGCTGACATTACTCTATTGGACTAATGTTAACGACACACACGTCCGTCATACAGCTGACATTACTCTATTGGACTAATGTTAACGACACACACGTCCGTCATACAGCTGACATTACTCTATTGGACTAATGTTAACGACACACACGTCCGTCATACAGCTGACATTACTCTATTGGACTAATGTTAACGACACACACGTCCGTCATACAGCTGACATTACTCTATTGGACTAATGTTAACGACACACGTCCGTCATACAGCTGACATTACTCTATTGGACTAATGTTAACGACACACACACGTCCGTCATACAGCTGACATTACTCTATTGGACTAATGTTAACGACACACACGTCCGTCATACAGCTGACATTACTCTATTGGACTAATGTTAACGACACACACGTCCGTCATACAGCTGACATTACTCTATTGGACTAATGTTAACGACACACACGTCCGTCATACAGCTGACATTACTCTATTGGACTAATGTTAACGACACACACGTCCGTCATACAGCTGACATTACTCTATTGGACTAATGTTAACGTTAACAACACACACGTCCGTCATACAGCTGACATTACTCTATTGGACTAATGTTAACGACACACACGTCCGTCATACAGCTGACATTACTCTATTGGACTAATGTTAACGACACACACGTCCGTCATACAGCTGACATTACTCTATTTGACTAATGTTTACGTCACACGTCCGTCATACAGCTGTCATTACTCTATTGTACTATTGTAAACGACACACACGTCCGTCATACAGCTGACATTACTCTATTGGACTAATGTTAACGACACACACGTCCGTCATACAGCTGACATTACTCTATTGGACTAATGTTAACGACACACACGTCCGTCATACAGCTGACATTACTCTATTGGACTAATGTTAACGACACACACGTCCGTCATACAGCTGACATTACTCTATTGGACTAATGTTAACGACACACACGTCCGTCATACAGCTGACATTACTCTATTGGACTAATGTTAACGACACACGTCCGTCATACAGCTGACATTACTCTATTGGACTAATGTTAACGACACACACGTCCGTCATACAGCTGACATTACTCTATTGGACTAATGTTAACGACACACACGTCCGTCATACAGCTGACATTACTCTATTGGACTAATGTTAACGACACACACGTCCGTCATACAGCTGACATTACTCTATTGGACTAATGTTAACGACACACACGTCCGTCATACAGCTGACATTACTCTATTGGACTAATGTTAACGACACACACGTCCGTCATACAATTGACATTACTCTATTGGACTATTGCTAACGACACACACACGTCCGTCATACAGCTGACATTACTCTATTGGACTATTGTTAACGACACACACGTCCGTCATACAGCTGACATTACTCTATTGGACTAATGTTACGACACACACGTCCGTCATACAGCTGACATTACTCTATTGGACTAATGTTAACGACACACACGTCCGTCATACAGCTGACATTACTCTATTGGACTAATGTTAACGACACACACGTCCGTCATACAGCTGACATTACTCTATTGGACTATTGTAAACGACACACACGTCCGTCATACAGCTGACATTACTCTATTGGACTATTGTTAACGACACACACGTCCGTCATACAGCTGACATTACTCTATTGGACTAATGTTAACGACACACACGTCCGTCATACAGCTGACATTACTCTATTGGACTAATGTTAACGACACACACGTCCGTCATACAGCTGACATTACTCTATTGGACTAATGTTAACGACACACGTCCGTCATACAGCTGACATTACTCTATTGGACTAATGTTAACGACACACACGTCCGTCATACAGCTGACATTACTCTATTGGACTAATGTTAACGACACACACGTCCGTCATACAGCTGACATTACTCTATTGGACTAATGTTAACGACACACACGTCCGTCATACAGCTGACATTACTCTATTGGACTAATGTTAACGACACACACGTCCGTCATACAGCTGACATTACTCTATTGGACTAATGTTAACGACACACACGTCCGTCATACAATTGACATTACTCTATTGGACTATTGTTAACGACACACACACGTCCGTCATACAGCTGACATTACTCTATTGGACTATTGTTAACGACACACACGTCCGTCATACAGCTGACATTACTCTATTGGACTAATGTAAACGACACACACGTCCCTCATACAGCTGACATTACTCTATTGGACTAATGTTAACGACACACACGTCCGTCATACAGCTGACATTACTCTATTGGACTAATGTTAACGACACACACGTCCGTCATACAGCTGACATTACTCTATTGGACTAATGTTAACGACACACGTCCGTCATACAGCTGACATTACTCTATTGGACTAATGTAACGACACACGTCCGTCATACAGCTGCATTACTCTAGACTAATGTTAACGACACACGTCCGTCATACTGACATTACTCTATTGGACTAATGTTAACGACACACACGTCCGTCATACAGCTGACATTACTCTATTGGACTAATGTTAACGTTAACGACACACACGTCCGTCATACAGCTGACATTACTCTATTGGACTATTGTAAACGACACACACGTCCGTCATACAGCTGACATTACTCTATTGGACTAATGTTAACGACACACACGTCCGTCATACAGCTGACATTACTCTATTGGACTAATGTTAACGACACACACGTCCGTCATACAGCTGACATTACTCTATTGGACTAATGTTAACGACACACACGTCCGTCATACAGCTGACATTACTCTATTGGACTAATGTTAACGACACACACGTCCGTCATACAGCTGACATTACTCTATTGGACTAATGTTAACGACACACGTCCGTCATACAGCTGACATTACTCTATTGGACTAATGTTAACGACACACACGTCCGTCATACAGCTGACATTACTCTATTGGACTAATGTTAACGACACACGTCCGTCATACAGCTGACATTACTCTATTGGACTAATGTTAACGACACACACGTCCGTCATACAGCTGACATTACTCTATTGGACTAATGTTAACGACACACACGTCCGTCATACACAGCTGACATTACTCTATTGGACTAATGTTAACGACACACGTCCGTCATACAGCTGACATTACTCTATTGGACTAATGTTAACGACACACACGTCCGTCATACAGCTGACATTACTCTATTGGACTAATGTTAACGACACACACGTCCGTCATACAGCTGACATTACTCTATTGGACTATTGTTAACGACACACACACGTCCGTCATACAGCTGACATTACTCTATTGGACTATTGTTAACGACACACACGTCCGTCATACAGCTGACATTACTCTATTGGACTAATGTTAACGTTAACGACACACACGTCCGTCATACAGCTGACATTACTCTATTGGACTAATGTTAACGACACACACGTCCGTCATACAGCTGACATTACTCTATTGGACTATTGTTAACGACACACACGTCCGTCATACAGCTGACATTACTCTATTGGACTAATGTTAACGACACACACGTCCGTCATACAGCTGACATTACTCTATTGGACTAATGCTAACGACACACACACGTCCGTCATACAGCTGACATTACTCTATTGGACTATTGTTAACGACACACACGTCCGTCATACAGCTGACATTACTCTATTGGACTATTGTAAACGACACACACGTCCGTCATACAGCTGACATTACTCTATTGGACTAATGTTGACGACACACACGTCCGTCATACAGCTGACATTACTCTATTGGACTAATGTTAACGACACACACGTCCGTCATACAGCTGACATTACTCTATTGGACTAATGTTAACGACACACACGTCCGTCATACAATTGACATTACTCTATTGGACTATTGCTAACGACACACACACGTCCGTCATACAGCTGACATTACTCTATTGGACTATTGTTAACGACACACACGTCCGTCATATAGCTGACATTACTCTATTGGACTAATGTTAACGACACACACGTCCGTCATACAGCTGACATTACTCTATTGGACTAATGTTAACGACACACACGTCCGTCATACAGCTGACATTACTCTATTGGACTAATGTTTACGACACACGTCCGTCATACAGCTGACATTACTCTATTGGACTAATGTTAACGACACACACGTCCGTCATACAGCTGACATTACTCTATTGGACTAATGTTAACGACACACACGTCCGTCATACAGCTGACATTACTCTATTGGACTAATGTTAACGACACACACGTCCGTCATACAGCTGACATTACTCTATTGGACTAATGTAACGACACACACGGACGTGTGTGTCGTTAACATTAGTCCAATAGAGTAATGTCAGCTGTATGACGGACGTGTGTCGTTAACATTAGTCCAATAGAGTAATGTCAGCTGTATGACGGACGTGTGTCGTTAACATTAGTCCAATAGAGTAATGTCAGCTGTATGACGGACGTGTGTGTCGTTAACATTAGTCCAATAGAGTAATGTCAGCTGTATGACGGACGTGTGTGTCGTTAACATTAGTCCAATAGAGTAATGTCAGCTGTATGACGGACGTGTGTGTCGTTTACAATAGTACAATAGAGTAATGACAGCTGTATGACGGACGTGTGACGTAAACATTAGTCAAATAGAGTAATGTCAGCTGTATGACGGACGTGTGTGTCGTTAACAATAGTCCAATAGAGTAATGACAGCTGTATGACGGACGTGTGTGTCGTTAACAATAGTCCAATAGAGTAATGTCAGCTGTATGACGGACGTGTGTGTCGTTAACGTTAACATTAGTCCAATAGAGTAATGTCAGCTGTATGACGGACGTGTGTGTCGTTAACATTAGTCCAATAGAGTAATGTCAGCTGTATGACGGACGTGTGTGTCGTTAACATTAGTCCAATAGAGTAATGTCAGCTGTATGACGGACGTGTGTGTCGTAAACATTAGTCCAATAGAGTAATGTCAGCTGTATGACGGACGTGTGTGTCGTTAACATTAGTCCAATAGAGTAATGTCAGCTGTATGACGGACGTGTGTGTCGTTAACATTAGTCCAATAGAGTAATGTCAGCTGTATGACGGACGTGTGTCGTTAACATTAGTCCAATAGAGTAATGTCAGCTGTATGACGGACGTGTGTGTCGTTAACATTAGTCAAATAGAGTAATGTCAGCTGTATGACGGACGTGTGTGTCGTTAACATTAGTCCAATAGAGTAATGTCAGCTGTATGACGGACGTGTGTGTCGTTAACATTAGTCCAATAGAGTAATGTCAGCTGTATGACGGACGTGTGTGTCGTTAACATTAGTCCAATAGAGTAATGTCAGCTGTATGACGGACGTGTGTGTCGTCAACATTAGTCCAATAGAGTAATGTCAGCTGTATGACGGACGTGTGACGTAAACATTAGTCCAATAGAGTAATGTCAGCTGTATGACGGACGTGTGTCGTTAACATTAGTCCAATAGAGTAATGTCAGCTGTATGACGGACGTGTGTGTGTCGTTAACATTAGTCCAATAGAGTAATGTCAGCTGTATGACGGACGTGTGTCGTTAACATTAGTCCAATAGAGTAATGTCAGCTGTATGACGGACGTGTGTCGTTAACATTAGTCCAATAGAGTAATGTCAGCTGTATGACGGACGTGTGTCGTTAACATTAGTCCAATAGAGTAATGTCAGCTGTATGACGGACGTGTGTGTCGTTAACATTAGTCCAATAGAGTAATGTCAGCTGTATGACGGACGTGTGTGTCGTTAACATTAGTCCAATAGAGTAATGTCAGCTGTATGACGGACGTGTGTGTCGTTAACAATAGTCCAATAGAGTAATGTCAGCTGTATGACGGACGTGTGTGTGTCGTTAACAATAGTCCAATAGAGTAATGTCAATTGTATGACGGACGTGTGTGTCGTTAACATTAGTCCAATAGAGTAATGTCAGCTGTATGACGGACGTGTGTGTCGTTAACATTAGTCCAATAGAGTAATGTCAGCTGTATGACGGACGTGTGTGTCGTTAACATTAGTCCAATAGAGTAATGTCAGCTGTATGACGGACGTGTGTCGTTAACATTAGTCCAATAGAGTAATGTCAGCTGTATGACGGACGTGTGTGTCGTTAACATTAGTCCAATAGAGTAATGTCAGCTGTATGACGGACGTGTGTGTCGTTAACATTAGTCCAATAGAGTAATGTCAGCTGTATGACGGACGTGTGTCGTTAACATTAGTCAAATAGTAATAGTAAGTAATGTCAGCTGTATGACGGACGTGTGTCGTTAACATTAGTCCAATAGAGTAATGTCAGCTGTATGACGGACGTGTGTGTCGTTAACATTAGTCCAATAGAGTAATGTCAGCTGTATGACGGACGTGTGTGTCGTTAACATTAGTCCAATAGAGTAATGCCAGCTGTTAGACGGACGTGTGTGTCGTTTACAATAGTACAATAGAGTAATGTCAGCTGTATGACGGACGTGTGTGTCGTTAACATTAGTCCAATAGAGTAATGTCAGCTGTATGACGGACGTGTGTGTCGTTAACATTAGTCCAATAGAGTAATGTCAGCTGTATGACGGACGTGTGTGTCGTTAACATTAGTCCAATAGAGTAATGTCAGCTGTATGACGGACGTGTGTGTCGTTAACATTAGTCCAATAGAGTAATGTCAGCTGTATGACGGACGTGTGTGTGTCGTTAACATTAGTCCAATAGAGTAATGTCAGCTGTATGACGGACGTGTGTCGT
The DNA here is from genome assembly GCF_041381155.1 of Argopecten irradians. Taxonomy (NCBI): domain Eukaryota; kingdom Metazoa; phylum Mollusca; class Bivalvia; order Pectinida; family Pectinidae; genus Argopecten; species Argopecten irradians. Next base: position 68,637,576 of record NC_091134.1, read on the forward strand.
TAACATTAGTCCAATAGAGTAATGTCAGCTGTATGACGGACGTGTGTGTCGTTAACATTAGTCCAATAGAGTAATGTCAGCTGTATGACGGACGTGTGTGTCGTTAACATTAGTCCAATAGAGTAATGTCAGCTGTATGACGGACGTGTGTCGTTAACATTAGTCCAATAGAGTAATGTCAGCTGTATGACGGACGTGTGTCGTCGTTAACATTAGTCCAATAGAGTAATGTCAGCTGTATGACGGACGTGTGTGTCGTTAACATTAGTCCAATAGAGTAATGTCAGCTGTATGACGGACGGACGTGTGTGTCGTTAACATTAGTACAATAGAGTAATGTCAGCTGTATGACGGACGTGTGACGTAAACATTAGTCCAATAGAGTAATGTCAGCTGTATGACGGACGTGTGTGTCGTTAACATTAGTCCAATAGAGTAATGTCAGCTGTATGACGGACGTGTGTGTCGTTAACATTAGTCCAATAGAGTAATGTCAGCTGTATGACGGACGTGTGTGTCGTTAACATTAGTACAAGCTGTATGACGGACGTGTGACGTAAACATTAGTCAAATAGAGTAATGTCAGCTGTATGACGGACGTGTGTGTCGTTAACAATAGTCCAATAGAGTAATGTCAGCTGTATGACGGACGTGTGTGTCGTTAACATTAGTCCAATAGAGTAATGTCAGCTGTATGACGGACGTGTGTGTCGTCAACATTAGTCCAATAGAGTAATGTCAGCTGTATGACGGACGTGTGTCGTTAACATTAGTCCAATAGAGTAATGTCAGCTGTATGACGGACGTGTGTGTCGTTAACATTAGTCCAATAGAGTAATGTCAGCTGTATGACGGACGTGTGTCGTTAACATTAGTCCAATAGAGTAATGTCAGCTGTATGACGGACGTGTGTGTCGTTAACATTAGTCCAATAGAGTAATGTCAGCTGTATGACGGACGTGTGTGTCGTTAACATTAGTCCAATAGAGTAATGTCAGCTGTATGACGGACGTGTGTGTCGTTAACATTAGTCCAATAGAGTAATGTCAGCTGTATGACGGACGTGTGTGTCGTTAACATTAGTCCAATAGAGTAATGTCAGCTGTATGACGGACGTGTGTCGTTAACATTAGTCCAATAGAGTAATGTCAGCTGTATGACGGACGTGTGTGTCGTTAACATTAGTCCAATAGAGTAATGTCAGCTGTATGACGGACGTGTGTCGTTAACATTAGTCCAATAGAGTAATGCCAGCTGTATGACGGACGTGTGTGTCGTTAACATTAGTCCAATAGAGTAATGTCAGCTGTATGACGGACGTGTGTGTGTCGTTAACAATAGTCCAATAGAGTAATGTCAATTGTATGACGGACGTGTGTGTCGTTAACATTAGTCCAATAGAGTAATGTCAGCTGTATGACGGACGTGTGTGTCGTTAACATTAGTCCAATAGAGTAATGTCAGCTGTATGACGGACGTGTGTGTCGTTAACAATAGTCCAATAGAGTAATGTCAGCTGTATGACGGACGTGTGTGTGTCGTTAACAATAGTCCAATAGAGTAATGTCAATTGTATGACGGACGTGTGTGTCGTTAACATTAGTCCAATAGAGTAATGTCAGCTGTATGACGGACGTGTGTGTCGTAACATTAGTCCAATAGAGTAATGTCAGCTGTATGACGGACGTGTGTGTCGTTAACATTAGTCCAATAGAGTAATGTTCCAGCTGTATGACTGTGACGGACGTGTGTGTCGTTAACATTAGTCCAATAGAGTAATGTCAGCTGTATGACGGACGTGTGTGTCGTTAACATTAGTCCAATAGAGTAATGTCAGCTGTATGACGGACGTGTGTGTCGTTTACAATAGTCCAATAGAGTAATGTCAGCTGTATGACGGACGTGTGTGTCGTTAACATTAGTCCAATAGAGTAATGTCAGCTGTATGACGGACGTGTGTGTCGTTAACATTAGTCCAATAGAGTAATGTCAGCTGTATGACGGACGTGTGTGTCGTTAACATTAGTCCAATAGAGTAATGTCAGCTGTATGACGGACGTGTGTCGTTAACATTAGTCCAATAGAGTAATGTCAGCTGTATGACGGACGTGTGTGTCGTTAACATTAGTCCAATAGAGTAATGTCAGCTGTATGACGGACGTGTGTGTCGTTAACATTAGTCCAATAGAGTAATGTCAGCTGTATGACGGACGTGTGTGTCGTTAACATTAGTCCAATAGAGTAATGTCAGCTGTATGACGGACGTGTGTGTCGTTAACATTAGTCCAATAGAGTAATGTCAGCTGTATGACGGACGTGTGTGTCGTTAACATTAGTCCAATAGAGTAATGTCAGCTGTATGACGGACGTGTGTCGTTAACATTAGTCCAATAGAGTAATGTCAGCTGTATGACGGACGTGTGTCGTTAACATTAGTCCAATAGAGTAATGTCAGCTGTATGACGGACGTGTGTGTCGTTAACATTAGTCCAATAGAGTAATGTCAGCTGTATGACGGACGTGTGTGTCGTTAACATTAGTCCAATAGAGTAATGTCAGCTGTATGACGGACGTGTGACGTAAACATTAGTCCAATAGAGTAATGTCAGCTGTATGACGGACGTGTGTGTCGTTAACATTAGTCCAATAGAGTAATGTCAGCTGTATGACGGACGTGTGTGTCGTTAACATTAGTCCAATAGAGTAATGTCAGCTGTATGACGGACGTGTGTGTCGTTAACATTAGTCCAATAGAGTAATGTCAGCTGTATGACGGACGTGTGTCGTTAACATTAGTCCAATAGAGTAATGTCAGCTGTATGACGGACGTGTGTGTCGTTAACATTAGTCCAATAGAGTAATGTCAGCTGTATGACGGACGTGTGTGTCGTTAACATTAGTCCAATAGAGTAATGTCAGCTGTATGACGGACGTGTGTGTCGTTAACGTTAACATTAGTCCAATAGAGTAATGTCAGCTATATGACGGACGTGTGTGTCGTTAACATTAGTCCAATAGAGTAATGTCAGCTGTATGACGGACGTGTGTGTCGTTAACATTAGTCCAATAGAGTAATGTCAGCTGTATGACGGACGTGTGTGTCGTTAACAATAGTCCAATAGAGTAATGTCAGCTGTATGACGGACGTGTGTGTGTCGTTAGCAATAGTCCAATAGAGTAATGTCAATTGTATGACGGACGTGTGTGTCGTTAACATTAGTCCAATAGAGTAATGTCAGCTGTATGACGGACGTGTGTGTCGTTAACATTAGTCCAATAGAGTAATGTCAGCTGTATGACGGACGTGTGTCGTTAACATTAGTCCAATAGAGTAATGTCAGCTGTATGACGGACGTGTGTGTGTCGTTAACATTAGTCCAATAGAGTAATGTCAGCTGTATGACGGACGTGTGTGTCGTTAACATTAGTCCAATAGAGTAATGTCAGCTGTATGACGGACGTGTGTGTCGTTAACATTAGTCCAATAGAGTAATGTCAGCTGTATGACGGACGTGTGTGTCGTTAACATTAGTCAATAGAGTAATGTCAGCTGTATGACGGACGTGTGACGTAAACATTAGTCAAATAGAGTAATGTCAGCTGTATGACGGACGTGTGTGTCGTTAACATTAGTCCAATAGAGTAATGTCAGCTGTATGACGGACGTGTGTGTCGTTAACATTAGTCCAATAGAGTAATGTCAGCTGTATGACGGACGTGTGTGTCGTTAACAATAGTCCAATAGAGTAATGTCAGCTGTATGACGGACGTGTGTGTCGTTAACGTTAACATTAGTCCAATAGAGTAATGTCAGCTATATGACGGACGTGTGTGTCGTTAACATTAGTCCAATAGAGTAATGTCAGCTGTATGACGGACGTGTGTGTCGTTAACATTAGTCCAATAGAGTAATGTCAGCTGTATGACGGACGTGTGTGTCGTTAACATTAGTCCAATAGAGTAATGTCAGCTGTATGACGGACGTGTGTCGTTAACATTAGTCAAATAGAGTAATGTCAGCTGTATGACGGACGTGTGTGTCGTTAACATTAGTCCAATAGAGTAATGTCAGCTGTATGACGGACGTTGTGTCGTTAACATTAGTCCAATAGAGTAATGTCAGCTGTATGACGGACGTGTGTGTCGTTAACATTAGTCCAATAGAGTAATGTCAGCTGTATGACGGACGTGTGTGTCGTCAACATTAGTCCAATAGAGTAATGCCAGCTGTATGACGGACGTGTGTGTCGTTAACATTAGTCCAATAGAGTAATGCCAGCTGTATGACGGACGTGTGTGTCGTTAACATTAGTCCAATAGAGTAATGTCAGCTGTATGACGGACGTGTGTGTCGTTAACATTAGTCCAATAGAGTAATGTCAGCTGTATGACGGACGTGTGTGTCGTTAACAATAGTCCAATAGAGTAATGTCAGCTGTATGACGGACGTGTGTGTGTCGTTAACAATAGTCCAATAGAGTAATGTCAATTGTATGACGGACGTGTCATCGGACGTGTGTCGTTAACATTAGTCCAATAGAGTAATGTCAGCTGTATGACGGACGTGTGTGTCGTCAACATTAGTCCAATAGAGTAATGTCAGCTGTATGACGGACGTGTGTCGTCAACATTAGTCCAATAGAGTAATGTCAGCTGTATGACGGACGTGTGTCGTTAACATTAGTCCAATAGAGTAATGTCAGCTGTATGACGGACGTGTGTCGTTAACATTAGTCCAATAGAGTAATGTCAGCTGTATGACGGACGTGTGTCGTTAACATTAGTCCAATAGAGTAATGTCAGCTGTATGACGGACGTGTGTGTCGTTAACATTAGTCCAATAGAGTAATGTCAGCTGTATGACGGACGTGTGTGTCGTTAACAATAGTCCAATAGAGTAATGTCAGCTGTATGACGGACGTGTGTGTGTCGTTAGCAATAGTCCAATAGAGTAATGTCAATTGTATGACGGACGTGTGTGTCGTTAACATTAGTCCAATAGAGTAATGTCAGCTGTATGACGGACGTGTGTGTCGTTAACATTAGTCCAATAGAGTAATGTCAGCTGTATGACGGACGTGTGTGTCGTTAACATTAGTCCAATAGAGTAATGTCAGCTGTATGACGGACGTGTGTGTCGTTAACATTAGTCCAATAGAGTAATGTCAGCTGTATGACGGACGTGTGTGTCGTTAACATTAGTCCAATAGAGTAATGTCAGCTGTATGACGGACGTGTGTGTCGTTAACATTAGTCCAATAGAGTAATGTCAGCTGTATGACGGACGTGTGTGTCGTTAACATTAGTCCAATAGAGTAATGTCAGCTGTATGACGGACGTGTGTCGTTAACATTAGTCCAATAGAGTAATGTCAGCTGTATGACGGACGTGTGTGTGTCGTTAACAATAGTCCAATAGAGTAATGTCAGCTGTATGACGGACGTGTGTGTCGTTAACATTAGTCCAATAGAGTAATGTCAGCTGTATGACGGACGTGTGTCGTTAACATTAGTCCAATAGAGTAATGTCAGCTGTATGACGGACGTGTGTGTCGTTAACATTAGTCCAATAGAGTAATGTCAGCTGTATGACGGACGTGTGTGTCGTTAACATTAGTCCAATAGAGTAATGTCAGCTGTATGACGGACGTGTGACGTAAACATTAGTCCAATAGAGTAATGTCAGCTGTATGACGGACGTGTGTGTCGTTAACATTAGTCCAATAGAGTAATGTCAGCTGTATGACGGACGTGTGTGTCGTTAACATTAGTCCAATAGAGTAATGTCAGCTGTATGACGGACGTGTGTGTCGTTAACATTAGTCCAATAGAGTAATGTCAGCTGTATGACGGACGTGTGTGTCGTTAACATTAGTCCAATAGAGTAATGTCAGCTGTATGACGGACGTGTGTGTCGTTAACATTAGTCCAATAGAGTAATGTCAGCTGTATGACGGACGTGTGTGTCGTTAACATTAGTCCAATAGAGTAATGTCAGCTGTATGACGGACGTGTGTGTCGTTAACATTAGTCCAATAGAGTAATGTCAGCTGTATGACGGACGTGTGTGTCGTTAACATTAGTCCAATAGAGTAATGCCAGCTGTATGACGGACGTGTGTGTCGTTAACATTAGTCCAATAGAGTAATGTCAGCTGTATGACGGACGTGTGTGTCGTTAACATTAGTCCAATAGAGTAATGCCAGCTGTATGACGGACGTGTGTGTCGTTAACATTAGTCCAATAGAGTAATGTCAGCTGTATGACGGACGTGTGTGTCGTTAACATTAGTCCAATAGAGTAATGTAGCTGTATGAACGTTTACTTAATAGAGTATGTCAGCTGTATGACGGACGTGTGTGTCGTTAACATTAGTCCAATAGAGTAATGTCAGCTGTATGACGGACGTGTGTCGTTAACATTAGTCCAATAGAGTAATGTCAGCTGTATGACGGACGTGTGTGTCGTTAACATTAGTCGAATAGAGTAATGTCAGCTGTATGACGGACGTGTGTGTCGTTAACATTAGTCCAATAGAGTAATGTCAGCTGTATGACGGACGTGTGTCGTTAACATTAGTCCAATAGAGTAATGTCAGCTGTATGACGGACGTGTGTGTCGTTAACATTAGTCCAATAGAGTAATGTCAGCTGTATGACGGACGTGTGTGTCGTTAACATTAGTCCAATAGAGTAATGTCAGCTGTATGACGGACGTGTGTGTCGTTAACATTAGTCCAATAGAGTAATGTCAGCTGTATGACGGACGTGTGTGTCGTTAACATTAGTCTAATAGAGTAATGTCAGCTGTATGACGGACGTGTGTGTCGTTAACATTAGTCCAATAGAGTAATGTCAGCTGTATGACGGACGTGTGTGTCGTTAACATTAGTCCAATAGAGTAATGTCAGCTGTATGACGGACGTGTGTGTCGTCAACATTAGTCCAATAGAGTAATGTCAGCTGTATGACGGACGTGTGTGTGTCGTTAACAATAGTCCAATAGAGTAATGTCAATTGTATGACGGACGTGTGTGTCGTTAACATTAGTCCAATAGAGTAATGTCAGCTGTATGACGGACGTGTGTGTCGTTAACATTAGTCCAATAGAGTAATGTCAGCTGTATGACGGACGTGTGTGTCGTTAACATTAGTCCAATAGAGTAATGTCAGCTGTATGACGGACGTGTGTGTCGTTAACATTAGTCCAATAGAGTAATGTCAGCTGTATGACGGACGTGTGTGTCGTTTACAATAGTCCAATAGAGTAATGTCAGCTGTATGACGGACGTGTGTGTCGTTAACAATAGTCCAATAGAGTAATGTCAGCTGTATGACGGACGTGTGTGTGTCGTTAACAATAGTCCAATAGAGTAATGTCAATTGTATGACGGACGTGTGTGTCGTTAACATTAGTCCAATAGAGTAATGTCAGCTGTATGACGGACGTGTGTCGTCGTTAACATTAGTCCAATAGAGTAATGTCAGCTGTATGACGGACGTGTGTGTCGTTAACAATAGTCCAATAGAGTAATGTCAGCTGTATGACGGACGTGTGTGTCGTTAACGTAAACATTAGTCCAATAGAGTAATGTCAGCTGTATGACGGACGTGTGTGTCGTTAACATTAGTCCAATAGAGTAATGTCAGCTGTATGACGGACGTGTGTGTCGTTAACATTAGTCCAATAGAGTAATGTCAGCTGTATGACGGACGTGTGTGTCGTCAACATTAGTCCAATAGAGTAATGTCAGCTGTATGACGGACGTGTGTGTCGTTAACATTAGTCCAATAGAGTAATGTCAGCTGTATGACGGACGTGTGTGTCGTCAACATTAGTCCAATAGAGTAATGTCAGCTGTATGACGGACGTGTGACGTAAACATTAGTCCAATAGAGTAATGTCAGCTGTATGACGGACGTGTGTGTCGTCAACATTAGTCCAATAGAGTAATGTCAGCTGTATTGACGGACGTGTGTGTCGTTAACATTAGTCCAATAGAGTAATGTCAGCTGTATGACGGACGTGTGTGTCGTTAACATTAGTCCAATAGAGTAATGTCAGCTGTATGACGGACGTGTGTGTCGTTAACATTAGTCCAATAGAGTAATGTCAGCTGTATGACGGACGTGTGTGTCGTTAACATTAGTCCAATAGAGTAATGTCAGCTGTATGACGGACGTGTGTCGTTAACAATAGTCCAATAGAGTAATGTCAGCTGTATGACGGACGTGTGTGTCGTTAACAATAGTCCAATAGAGTAATGTCAGCTGTATGACGGACGTGTGTGTCGTTAACATTAGTCCAATAGAGTAATGTCAGCTGTATGACGGACGTGTGTGTCGTTAACATTAGTCCAATAGAGTAATGTCAGCTGTATGACGGACGTGTGTGACGTAAACATTAGTCCAATAGAGTAATGTCAGCTGTATGACGGACGTGTGTCGTTAACATTAGTCCAATAGAGTAATGTCAGCTGTATGACGGACGTGTGTCGTTAACATTAGTCCAATAGAGTAATGTCAGCTGTATGACGGACGTGTGTCGTTAACATTAGTCCAATAGAGTAATGTCAGCTGTATGACGGACGTGTGTGTCGTTAACATTAGTCCAATAGAGTAATGTCAGCTGTATGACGGACGTGTGTGTCGTTAACATTAGTCCAATAGAGTAATGTCAGCTGTATGACGGACGTGTGTGTCGTCAACATTAGTCCAATAGAGTAATGTCAGCTGTATGACGGACGTGTGTGTCGTTAACATTAGTCCAATAGAGTAATGTCAGCTGTATGACGGACGTGTGTGTCGTTAACATTAGTCCAATAGAGTAATGTCAGCTGTATGACGGACGTGTGTGTCGTTTACAATAGTCCAATAGAGTAATGTCAGCTGTATGACGGACGTGTGTGTCGTTAACATTAGTCCAATAGAGTAATGTCAGCTGTATGACGGACGTGTGTGTGTCGTTAACAATAGTCCAATAGAGTAATGTCAATTGTATGACGGACGTGTGTGTCGTTAACATTAGTCCAATAGAGTAATGTCAGCTGTATATGACGGACGTGTGTGTCGTTAACATTAGTCCAATAGAGTAATGTCAGCTGTATGACGGACGTGTGTGTCGTTAACATTAGTCCAATAGAGTAATGTCAGCTGTATGACGGACGTGTGTGTCGTTAACATTAGTCCAATAGAGTAATGTCAGCTGTATGACGGACGTGTGTGTCGTTAACATTAGTCCAATAGAGTAATGTCAGCTGTATGACGGACGTGTGTGTCGTTAACATTAGTCCAATAGAGTAATGTCAGCTGTATGACGGACGTGTGTGTCGTTAACAATAGTCCAATAGAGTAATGTCAGCTGTATGACGGACGTGTGTGTCGTTAACATTAGTCCAATAGAGTAATGTCAGCTGTATGACGGACGTGTGTGTCGTTTACAATAGTACAATAGAGTAATGACAGCTGTATGACGGACGTGTGACGTAAACATTAGTCAAATAGAGTAATGTCAGCTGTATGACGGACGTGTGACGTAAACATTAGTCAAATAGAGTAATGTCAGCTGTATGACGGACGTGTGTGTCGTTAACATTAGTCCAATAGAGTAATGTCAGCTGTATGACGGACGTGTGTCGTTAACATTAGTCCAATAGAGTAATGTCAGCTGTATGACGGACGTGTGTGTCGTTAACAATAGTCCAATAGAGTAATGTCAGCTGTATGACGGACGTGTGTGTGTCGTTAACAATAGTCCAATAGAGTAATGTCAGCTGTATGACGGACGTGTGTGTCGTTAACATTAGTCCAATAGAGTAATGTCAGCTGTATGACGGACGTGTGTGTCGTTAACATTAGTCCAATAGAGTAATGTCAGCTGTATGACGGACGTGTGTGTCGTTAACGTAACATTAGTCCAATAGAGTAATGTCAGCTGTATGACGGACGTGTGTGTCGTTAACATTAGTCCAATAGAGTAATGTCAGCTGTATGACGGACGTGTGTGTCGTTAACATTAGTCCAATAGAGTAATGTCAGCTGTATGACGGACGTGTGTGTCGTTAACATTAGTCCAATAGAGTAATGTCAGCTGTATGACGGACGTGTGTGTCGTTAACATTAGTCCAATAGAGTAATGTCAGCTGTATGACGACGTGTGTCGTTAACATTAGTCAATAGAGTAATGTCAGCTGTATGACGGACGTGTGTCGTTAACATTAGTCCAATAGAGTAATGTCAGCTGTATGACGGACGTGTGTGTCGTAACATTAGTCCAATAGAGTAATGTCAGCTGTATGACGGACGTGTGTCGTTAACATTAGTCCAATAGAGTAATGCCAGCTGTATGACGGACGTGTGTGTCGTCAACATTAGTCCAATAGAGTAATGTCAGCTGTATGACGGACGTGTGTGTCGTAAACATTAGTCCAATAGAGTAATGTCAGCTGTAATGACGGACGTGTGTCGTTAACATTAGTCCAATAGAGTAATGTCAGCTGTATGACGGACGTGTGTGTCGTTAACATTAGTCCAATAGAGTAATGTCAGCTGTATGACGGACGTGTGTGTCGTTAACATTAGTCCAATAGAGTAATGTCAGCTGTATGACGGACGTGTGTGTCGTTAACATTAGTCCAATAGAGTAATGTCAGCTGTATGACGGACGTGTGTGTCGTTAACATTAGTCCAATAGAGTAATGTCAGCTGTATGACGGACGTGTGTCGTTAACATTAGTCCAATAGAGTAATGTCAGCTGTATGACAACCACTTTACTCTAAATATACTCATCTTTATTCCCTATCCAAGTATAATAACCTCCCACTATTATGACTGTCTAACATACATAAATCTTCCTATAATACTAACCAAACCCAACTATTACATCATACATACCTTCCTATATACATTCCAACTATATACTCTACCATACCCTACACTACACCTTCCTATACTAACCCAAACTACCCATACATCCTTACCTTCCTCATACATCCTTATATACCTCCTAACCCAACTACCCCAATCTACCATACCTCATACATCCTTACTTATATATACTAACCCCAACTACCCCACTCTACCATACCTATACATCCTTCCTATATATACTAACCCCAACTACCCCAATCTATACATACTCATACATCCTTCTTATACATTACCTACTTAAACAAATACCACACCATCTAACATCCATCATAATTCCTTATCCTATATACAAACAAAATACCCCACCAATTACCATACCTCATACATCCTTCCTATCATACCCTAACCCAACTACCAATCATCTATCACGATGTAGGTCAGTATCTGTTACAGTAATACCGTGTACAGCACGATGTAGGTCAGTATCTGTTACAGTAATACATGTACAGCATGATGTAGGTCAGTATCTGTTACAGTAATACATGAACAGCACGATGTAGGTCAGTATCTGTTACAGTAATACGTGTACAGTACGATGTAGGTCAGTATCTGTTACAGTAATACATGAACAGCACGATGTAGGTCAGTATCTGTTACAGTAATACATGTACAGCACGATGTAGGTCAGTATCTGTTACAGTAATACATGTACAGCACGATGTAGGTCAGTATCTGTTACAGTAATACATGTACAGCACGATGTAGGTCAGTATCTGTTACAGTAATACGTGTACAGTACGATGTAGGTCAGTATCTGTTACAGTAATACATGTACAGCACGATGTAGGTCAGTATCTGTTACAGTAATACGTGAACAGCACGATGTAGGTCAGTATTTGTTACAGTGATACGTCTATAGCACGATGTGGGTCAGTATCTGTTACAGTAATACATGTACAGCACGATGTAGGTCAGTATCTGTTACAGTAATACATGTACAGCACGATGAAGGTCAGTATCTGTTACAGTAATACGTGAACAGCACGATGTAGGTCAGTATCTGTTACAGTAATACATGTACAGCACGATGTAGGTCAGTATCTGTTACAGTAATACATGTACAGCACGATGTAGGTCAGTATCTGTTACAGTAATACATGTACAGCACGATGTAGGTCAGTATCTGTTACAGTAATACATGTACAGCACGATGTAGGTCAGTATCTGTTACAGTAATACGTGAACAGCACGATGTAGGTCAGTATCTGTTACAGTAATACGTTGTACAGCACATGTAGGGTCCGTATATGTTACAGTAAGTACGCATGATCAGCACGATGTAGGTCAGTGATACGTGTACAGCACGATGTAGGTCAGTATCTGTTACAGTAATACATGTACAGCACGATGTAGGTCAGTATCTGTTACAGTAATACATGAACAGCACGATGTAGGTCAGTATCTGTTACAGTAATACATGTACAGCACGATGTAGGTCAGTATCTGTTACAGTAATACATGTACAGCACGATGTAGGTCAGTATCTGTTACAGTAATACATGAACAGCACGATGTAGGTCAGTATCTGTTACAGTAATGTACGTGTACAGCACGATGTAGGTCAGTATCTGTTACAGTGATACATGTCTTTAGCACGATGTAGGTCAGTATCTGTTACAGTAATACATGTACAGCACGATGTAGGTCAGTATCTGTTACAGTAATACATGTACAGCACGATGTAGGTCAGTATCTGTTACAGTAATACATGTACAGCACGATGTAGGTCAGTATCTGTTACAGTAATACATGTACAGCACGATGAAGGTCAGTATCTGTTACAGTAATACGTGAACAGCACGATGTAGGTCAGTATCTGTTACAGTAATACGTGAACAGCACGATGTAGGTCAGTATCTGTTACAGTAATACATGTACAGCACGATGTAGGTCAGTATCTGTTACAGTAATACATGTACAGCACGATGTAGGTCAGTATCTGTTACAGTAATACATGAACAGCACGATGTAGGTCAGTATCTGTTACAGTAATACATGAACAGCACGATGTAGGTCAGTATCTGTTACAGTAATACATGTACAGCACGATGTAGGTCAGTATCTGTTACAGTAATACATGTACAGCACGATGTAGGTCAGTATCTGTTACAGTAATACATGAACAGCACGATGTAGGTCAGTATCTGTTACAGTAATACATGTACAGCACGATGTAGGTCAGTATCTGTTACAGTAATACATGTACAGCACGATGTAGGTCAGTATCTGTTACAGTAATACATGTACAGCACGATGTAGGTCAGTATCTGTTACAGTAATACATGTACAGCACGATGTAGGTCAGTATCTGTTACAGTAATACATGTACAGCACGATGTAGGTCAGTATCTGTTACAGTAATACATGTACAGCACGATGTAGGTCAGTATCTGTTACAGTAATACATGTACAGCACGATGTAGGTCAGTATCTGTTACAGTAATACATGTACAGCACGATGTAGGTCAGTATCTGTTACAGTAATACATGTACACACGATGTAGGTCAGTATCTGTTACAGTGACAGACGATTAGGTCAGTATCTGTTACAGTAATACGTGTACAGCACGATGTAGGTCAGTATCTGTTACAGTAATACATGTACAGCACGATGTAGGTCAGTATCTGTTACAGTAATACATGTACAGCACGATGTAGGTCAGTATCTGTTACAGTAATACATGTACAGCACGATGTAGGTCAGTATCTGTTACAGTAATACGTGTACAGCACGATGTAGGTCAGTATCTGTTACAGTAATACATGTACAGCACGATGTAGGTCAGTATCTGTTACAGTAATACATGTACAGCACGATGTAGGTCAGTATCTGTTACAGTAATACATGTACAGCACGATGTAGGTCAGTATCTGTTACAGTAATACATGTACAGCACGATGTAGGTCAGTATCTGTTACAGTAATACATGTACAGCACGATGTAGGTCAGTATCTGTTACAGTAATACATGTACAGCACGATGTAGGTCAGTATCTGTTACAGTAATACATGTACAGCACGATGTAGGTCAGTATCTGTTACAGTAATACATGTACAGCACGATGTAGGTCAGTATCTGTTACAGTAATACATGAACAGCACGATGTAGGTCAGTATCTGTTACAGTAATACATGTACAGCACGATGTAGGTCAGTATCTGTTACAGTAATACATGTACAGCACGATGTAGGTCAGTATCTGTTACAGTAATACATGTACAGCACGATGTAGGTCAGTATCTGTTACAGTAATACATGTACAGCACGATGTAGGTCAGTATCTGTTACAGTAATACATGTACAGCACGATGTAGGTCAGTATCTGTTACAGTAATACATGTACAGCACGATGTAGGTCAGTATCTGTTACAGTAATACATGTACAGCACGATGTAGGTCAGTATCTGTTACAGTAATACATGTACAGCACGATGTAGGTCAGTATCTGTTACAGTAATACATGTACAGCACGATGTAGGTCAGTATCTGTTACAGTAATACATGAACAGCACGATGTAGGTCAGTATCTGTTACAGTAATACATGAACAGCACGATGTAGGTCAGTATCTGTTACAGTAATACATGAACAGCACGATGTAGGTCAGTATCTGTTACAGTAATACATGTACAGCACGATGTAGGTCAGTATCTGTTACAGTAATACGTGTACAGTACGATGTAGGTCAGTATCTGTTACAGTAATACATGAACAGCACGATGTAGGTCAGTATCTGTTACAGTAATACATGTACAGCACGATGTAGGTCAGTATCTGTTACAGTAATACATGTACAGCACGATGTAGGTCAGTATCTGTTACAGTAATACATGTACAGCACGATGTAGGTCAGTATCTGTTACAGTAATACATGTACAGCACGATGTAGGTCAGTATCTGTTACAGTAATACATGTACAGCACGATGTAGGTCAGTATCTGTTACAGTAATACATGTACAGCACGATGTAGGTCAGTATCTGTTACAGTAATACATGTACAGCACGATGTAGGTCAGTATCTGTTACAGTAATACATGTACAGCACGATGTAGGTCAGTATCTGTTACAGTAATACATGTACAGCACGATGTAGGTCAGTATCTGTTACAGTAATACATGTACAGCACGATGTAGGTCAGTATCTGTTACAGTAATACATGTACAGCACGATATAGATAAGTATATGTTACAGTAATACATGTACAGCACGATGTAGGTCAGTATCTGTTACAGTAATACGTGTACAGCACGATGTAGGTCAGTATCTGTTACAGTAATACGTGTACAGTACGATGTAGGTCAGTATCTGTTACAGTAATACGTGTACAGTACGATGTAGGTCAGTATCTGTTACAGTAATACATGTACAGCACGATGTAGGTCAGTATCTGTTACAGTAATACATGTACAGCACGATGTAGGTCAGTATCTGTTACAGTAATACATGAACAGCACGATGTAGGTCAGTATCTGTTACAGTAATACATGTACAGCACGATGTAGGTCAGTATCTGTTACAGTAATACATGTACAGCACGATGTAGGTCAGTATCTGTTACAGTAATACATGTACAGCACGATGTAGGTCAGTATCTGTTACAGTAATACGTGTACAGCACGATGTAGGTCAGTATCTGTTACAGTAATACATATACAGCATGATGTAGGTCAGTATCTGTTACAGTAATACATCTACAGCACGATGTAGGTCAGTATATGTTACAGTAATACATGTACAGCACGATGTAGGTCAGTATATGTTATAGTAATACATGTAATGTACAGCACGATGTTAGGTCAGTATCTGTTACAGTAATACATGTACAGCACGATGTAGGTCAGTATCTGTTACAGTAATACATGTACAGCACGATGTAGGTCAGTATCTGTTACAGTAATACATGAACAGCACGATGTAGGTCAGTATCTGTTACAGTAATACGTGTACAGTACGATGTAGGTCAGTATCTGTTACAGTAATACATGTACAGCACGATGTAGGTCAGTATCTGTTACAGTAATACATGTACAGCACGATGTAGGTCAGTATCTGTTACAGTAATACATGAACAGCACGATGTAGGTCAGTATCTGTTACAGTAATACATGTACAGCACGATGTAGGTCAGTATCTGTTACAGTAATACATGTACAGCACGATGTAGGTCAGTATCTGTTACAGTAATACATGTACAGCACGATGTAGGTCAGTATCTGTTACAGTAATACATGTACAGCACGATGTAGGTCAGTATCTGTTACAGTAATACATGTACAGCACGATGTAGGTCAGTATCTGTTACAGTAATACATGTACAGCACGATGTAGGTCAGTATCTGTTACAGTAATACATGAACAGCACGATGTAGGTCAGTATCTGTTACAGTAATACATGTACAGCACGATGTAGGTCAGTATATGTTACAGTAATACATGAACAGCACGATGTAGGTCAGTATCTGTTACAGTAATACATGTACAGCACGATGTAGGTCAGTATCTGTTACAGTAATACATGAACAGCACGATGTAGGTCAGTATCTGTTACAGTAATACATGTACAGCACAGTCACAGTAGATGTAGGTCAGTATCTGTTACAGTAATACATGTACAGCACGATGTAGGTCAGTATCTGTTACAGTAATACATGTACAGCACGATGTAGGTCAGTATCTGTTACAGTAATACATGTACAGCACGATGTAGGTCAGTATCTGTTACAGTAATACATGAACAGCACGATGTAGGTCAGTATCTGTTACAGTAATACATGTACAGCACGATGTAGGTCAGTATCTGTTACAGTAATACATGTACAGCACGATGTAGGTCAGTATCTGTTACAGTAATACGTGTACAGTACGATGTAGGTCAGTATCTGTTACAGTAATACGTGTTTACAGCACGATGTAGGTCAGTATCTGTTACAGTAATACATGTACAGCACGATGTAGGTCAGTATCTGTTACAGTAATACATGTACAGCACGATGTAGGTCAGTATCTGTTACAGTAATACATGTACAGCACGATGTAGGTCAGTATCTGTTACAGTAATACATGTACAGCACGATGTAGGTCAGTATCTGTTACAGTAATACATGTACAGCACGATGTAGGTCAGTATCTGTTACAGTAATACATGTACAGCACGATGTAGGTCAGTATCTGTTACAGTAATACATGACACACGATGTAGGTCAGTATCTGTTACAGTAATACATGTACAACGATGTAGGTCAGTATCTGTTACAGTAATACATGTACAGCACGATGTAGGTCAGTATCTGTTACAGTAATACATGTACAGCACGATGTAGGTCAGTATCTGTTACAGTAATACATGTACAGCACGATGTAGGTCAGTATCTGTTACAGTAATACGTGTACAGTACGATGTAGGTCAGTATCTGTTACAGTAATACATGTACAGCACGATGTAGGTCAGTATCTGTTACAGTAATACGTGTACAGTACGATGTAGGTCAGTATCTGTTACAGTAATACGTGTACAGTACGATGTAGGTCAGTATCTGTTACAGTAATACATGTACAGCACGATGTAGGTCAGTATCTGTTACAGTAATACGTGTACAGTACGATGTAGGTCAGTATCTGTTACAGTAATACGTGAACAGCACGATGTAGGTCAGTATCTGTTACAGTAATACATGTACAGCACGATGTAGGTCAGTATCTGTTACAGTAATACATGTACAGCACGATGTAGGTCAGTATCTGTTACAGTAATACATGTACAGCACGATGTAGGTCAGTATCTGTTACAGTAATACATGTACAGCACGATGTAGGTCAGTATCTGTTACAGTAATACATGTACAGCACGATGTAGGTCAGTATCTGTTACAGTAATACATGAACAGCACGATGTAGGTCAGTATCTGTTACAGTAATACATGAACAGCACGATGTAGGTCAGTATCTGTTACAGTAATACATGTACAGCACGATGTAGGTCAGTATCTGTTACAGTAATACATGTACAGCACGATGTAGGTCAGTATCTGTTACAGTAATACATGTACAGCACGATGTAGGTCAGTATCTGTTACAGTAATACGTGTACAGTACGATGTAGGTCAGTATCTGTTACAGTGATACGTCTATAGCACGATGTGGGTCAGTATCTGTTACAGTAATACATGTACAGCACGATGTAGGTCAGTATCTGTTACAGTAATACATGTACAGCACGATGTAGGTCAGTATCTGTTACAGTAATACATGTACAGCACGATGTAGGTCAGTATCTGTTACAGTAATACATGTACAGCACGATGTAGGTCAGTATCTGTTACAGTAATACATGTACAGCACGATGTAGGTCAGTATCTGTTACAGTAATACATGTACAGCACGATGTAGGTCAGTATCTGTTACAGTAATACATGTACAGCACGATGTAGGTCAGTATCTGTTACAGTAATACATGTAATACATGACAGCACGATGTAGGTCAGTATCTGTTACAGTAATACATGTACAGCACGATGTAGGTCAGTATCTGTTACAGTAATACATGTACAGCACGATGTAGGTCAGTATCTGTTACAGTAATACATGTACAGCACGATGTAGGTCAGTATCTGTTACAGTAATACATGTACAGCACGATGTAGGTCAGTATCTGTTACAGTAATACATGTACAGCACGATGTAGGTCAGTATCTGTTACAGTAATACATGTACAGCACGATGTAGGTCAGTATCTGTTACAGTAATATACATGTTACAGTAATACATGAACAGCACGATGTAGGTCAGTATCTGTTACAGTAATACATGTACAGCACGATGTAGGTCAGTATCTGTTACAGTAATACATGTACAGCACGATGTAGGTCAGTATCTGTTACAGTAATACATGTACAGCACGATGTAGGTCAGTATCTGTTACAGTAATACATGAACAGCACGATGTAGGTCAGTATCTGTTACAGTAATACATGTACAGCACGATGTAGGTCAGTATCTGTTACAGTAATACATGTACAGCACGATGTAGGTCAGTATCTGTTACAGTAATACATGTACAGCACGATGTAGGTCAGTATCTGTTACAGTAATACATGTACAGCACGATGTAGGTCAGTATCTGTTACAGTAATACATGTACAGCACGATGTAGGTCAGTATCTGTTACAGTAATACATGTACAGCACGATGTAGGTCAGTATCTGTTACAGTAATACATGAACAGCACGATGTAGGTCAGTATCTGTTACAGTAATACATGTGTACAGCACGATGTAGGTCAGTATCTGTTACAGTAATACATGTACAGCACACGATGTAGGTCAGTATCTGTTACAGTAATACATGTACAGCACGATGTAGGTCAGTATCTGTTACAGTAATACATGTACAGCACGATGTAGGTCAGTATATGTTACAGTAATACATGTACAGCACGATGTAGGTCAGTATCTGTTACAGTAATACATCTACAGCACGATGTAGGTCAGTATCTGTTACAGTAATACATGTACAGCACGATGTAGGTCAGTATCTGTTACAGTATACTGTACAGCACGATGTAGGTCAGTATCTTTAAGTAATACATGTACAGCACGATGTAGGTCAGTATCTGTTACAGTAATACATGTACAGCACGATGTAGGTCAGTATCTGTTACAGTAATACATGTACAGCACGATGTAGGTCAGTATCTGTTACAGTAATACATGTACAGCACGATGTAGGTCAGTATCTGTTACAGTAATACATGTACAGCACGATGTAGGTCAGTATCTGTTACAGTAATACATGTACAGCACGATGTAGGTCAGTATCTGTTACAGTAATACATGAACAGCACGATGTAGGTCAGTATCTGTTACAGTAATACATGAACAGCACGATGTAGGTCAGTATCTGTTACAGTAATACATGTACAGCACGATGTAGGTCAGTATCTGTTACAGTAATACATGTACAGCACGATGTAGGTCAGTATCTGTTACAGTAATACATGTACAGCACGATGTAGGTCAGTATCTGTTACAGTAATACATGTACAGCACGATGTAGGTCAGTATCTGTTACAGTAATACATGTACAGCACGATGTAGGTCAGTATCTGTTACAGTAATACATGTACAGCACGATGTAGGTCAGTATCTGTTACAGTAATACGTGAACAGCACGATGTAGGTCAGTATCTGTTACAGTAATACGTGTACAGTACGATGTAGGTCAGTATCTGTTACAGTAATACATGTACAGCACGATGTAGGTCAGTATCTGTTACAGTAATACATGTACAGCACGATGTAGGTCAGTATCTGTTACAGTAATACATGTACAACACGATGTAGGTCAGTATCTGTTACAGTAATACATGTACAGCACGATGTAGGTCAGTATCTGTTACAGTAATACATGTACAGCACGATGTAGGTCAGTATCTGTTACAGTAATACATGTACAGCACGATGTAGGTCAGTATCTGTTACAGTAATACATGTACAGCACGATGTAGGTCAGTATCTGTTACAGTAATACATGTACAGCACGATGTAGGTCAGTATCTGTTACAGTAATACATGTACAGCACGATGTAGGTCAGTATCTGTTACAGTAATACATGAACAGCACGATGTAGGTCAGTATCTGTTACAGTAATACATGTACAGCACGATGTAGGTCAGTATCTGTTACAGTAATACATGTACAGCACGATGTAGGTCAGTATCTGTTACAGTAATACATGAACAGCACGATGTAGGTCAGTATCTGTTACAGTAATACATGTACAGCACGATGTAGGTCAGTATCTGTTACAGTAATACATGTACAGCACGATGTAGGTCAGTATCTGTTACAGTAATACGTGTACAGTACGATGTAGGTCAGTATCTGTTACAGTAATACATGAACAGCACGATGTAGGTCAGTATCTGTTACAGTAATACATGTACAGCACGATGTAGGTCAGTATCTGTTACAGTAATACATGTACAGCACGATGTAGGTCAGTATCTGTTACATGCACGTGATACAGTACTGACATGTAGGTCAGTATCTGTTACAGTAATACATGTACAGCACGATGTAGGTCAGTATCTGTTACAGTATTGACACACGATGTAGTCAGTATACAGTATGTACAGCACGATGTAGGTCAGTATCTGTTACAGTAATACATGTACAGCACGATGTAGGTCAGTATCTGTTACAGTAATACATGAACAGCACGATGTAGGTCAGTATCTGTTACAGTAATACATGTACAGCACGATGTAGGTCAGTATCTGTTACAGTACACGATGTAGGTCAGTATATGTTACAGTAATACATGAACAGCACGATGTAGGTCAGTATCTGTTACAGTAATACATGTACAACACGATGTAGGTCAGTATATGTTACAGTAATACATGAACAGCACGATGTAGGTCAGTATATGTTACAGTAATACATGTACAGCACGATGTAGGTCAGTATATGTTACAGTAATACATGTACAGCACAATGTAGGTCAGTATCTGTTACAGTAATACATGTACAGCACGATGTAGGTCAGTATCTGTTACAGTAATACATGTACAGCACGATGTAGGTCAGTATATGTTACAGTAATACATGTACAGCACGATGTAGGTCAGTATCTGTTACAGTAATACATGTACAGCACGATGTAGGTCAGTATCTGTTACAGTAATACGTGTACAGTCAGTATCTGTTACAGTAATACGTGTACAGCACGATGTAGGTCAGTATCTGTTACAGTAATACGTGTACAGTACAGCACGATGTAGGTCAGTATCTGTTACAGTAATACATGTACAGCACGATGTAGGTCAGTATCTGTTACAGTAATACATGAACAGCACGATGTAGGTCAGTATCTGTTACAGTAATACATGTACAGCACGATGTAGGTCAGTATCTGTTACAGTAATACATGTACAGCACGATGTAGGTCAGTATCTGTTACAGTAATACATGTACAGCACGATGTAGGTCAGTATCTGTTACAGTAATACATGTACAGCACGATGTAGGTCAGTATCTGTTACAGTAATACATGAACAGCACGATGTAGGTCAGTATCTGTTACAGTAATACATGTACAGCACGATGTAGGTCAGTATCTGTTACAGTAATACATGTACAGCACGATGTAGGTCAGTATCTGTTACAGTAATACGTACAGCACGATGTAGTCAGTATCTGTTACGTAATACGTGTAGGTACGATGTAGTCAGTATCTGTTACAGTAATACATGTACAGCACGATGTAGGTCAGTATCTGTTACAGTAATACATGTACAGCACGATGTAGGTCAGTATCTGTTACAGTAATACGTGTACAGTACGATGTAGGTCAGTATCTGTTACAGTAATACATGAACAGCACGATGTAGGTCAGTATCTGTTACAGTAATACATGTACAGCACGATGTAGGTCAGTATCTGTTACAGTAATACGTGTACAGTACGATGTAGGTCAGTATCTGTTACAGTAATACATGTACAGCACGATGTAGGTCAGTATCTGTTACAGTAATACATGTACAGCACGATGTAGGTCAGTATCTGTTACAGTAATACATGAACAGCACGATGTAGGTCAGTATCTGTTACAGTAATACATGTACAGCACGATGTAGGTCAGTATCTGTTACAGTAATACATGTACAGCACGATGTAGGTCAGTATCTGTTACAGTAATACGTGTACAGTACGATGTAGGTCAGTATCTGTTACAGTAATACGTGTACAGTACGATGTAGGTCAGTATCTGTTACAGTAATACATGTACAGCACGATGTAGGTCAGTATCTGTTACAGTAATACATGAACAGCACGATGTAAGTCAGTATCTGTTACAGTAATACGTGTACAGCACGATGTAGGTCAGTATCTGTTACAGTAATACATGAACAGCACGATGTAGGTCAGTATCTGTTACAGTAATACATGAACAGCACGATGTAGGTCAGTATCTGTTACAGTAATACGTGTACAGTACGATGTAGGTCAGTATCTGTTACAGTAATACGTCTATAGCATCAGTATCTGTTAAACAAACAAAGAAACTTTATATGGTGTTCATTGGCTTGATTTATTAAATCATAACCAATGTTATATTCTGTTCCTGCGTTATTGTGATAGAATGAAATATATAAGGTTTATGGTGCAGATATGTTCTATTTTTTACTCGAGTGAAAATATCAGTTGAATACTGATCAATCTGACATTAGGTGTTTGATATGCATGGCTGTTTGTATAGTTTATTTCCCATAAGTCTTCTTTTAAAAACATATAGCAGTTATGATTAATAAGACCCAATTTTTACTCAGAATAACAACATATGCTACCTCTACAATATGCTCCAATTTTCAGCCATTTTTGCCAGATTAAACCCATTATAGAAAAAGTTCTGGTATTAAACTTTTGGAAATATATTGCATATCAATATGGAAAATTTTGCTCTTTCTAAATCACGCAGTAAAATGGGGGGTCCGTGTGCTTACTCTTTTGCCCCATTTCAATATCTGTTATTTTTCAATATTTTAGAGTAAAAATTAAAATGCTTAAATGACCATTAAATGATATAATAAAGTGATAAACGCGTATCATTTCACACATTAATGCTTAATATTTTAATTACCAAGAAATTGGTTAAGAATTATATCAAAATTAGCTCGGTACAGCTAAAAATGCTCATGCAGTGATTATTTAAGTAAAAACAATTTAAGCAAAAAATGGTAAAACTCTTTAAAAAGCGAAAAAATCCACATTATCAAAATGACCGCTAGATGAGTCATTTCTTAAAATCCCCGTATACAAACTATATAAAGAATAAAAATGTAATTTTTTGGCAAATTTGCAACTGACTCCTTGCTACAGATATTGATAGATTTTATTGGAAAATCTCATAACTTCTTTGAACTATGTCGAAACGAGACTTCAACGGGACTGAAACCTCAGAAAAATACATCCTAAGCAAATGATAGGTGGACCACTTTTAGATGAAGGTCAGTGATCATGTTAATAAGCTTATTTTCCTCAAATACTTTAATATTTCTGTGGAAATCAATAATTTGGATTTGATAATGTAAAAAAAAGGATATTGCTCAAAGGCG
Organism: Argopecten irradians; assembly: GCF_041381155.1. Taxonomy (NCBI): domain Eukaryota; kingdom Metazoa; phylum Mollusca; class Bivalvia; order Pectinida; family Pectinidae; genus Argopecten; species Argopecten irradians. Next base: position 68,661,620 of record NC_091134.1, read on the forward strand.
CGAAGAAACAAAATGTGCTGTGTTTTGTCAATGACTTTATAAACCAAAAACATAATGAGAATGATACTTATAATATAATTTGAATAAATCAATGAGGTACTAATTAGGCATTGGTTGCAGTGCTTTTTCGCATTTTACAATAAAACAAATTCAGTTGTAGCGCATTGTATCTCTAAGCCATTAGTTTAAGTTAGTCATTGACCGACACGCTGTTAAAATTCCCCGCGAAACGTTCTGCCTGTATGCAAGAATAACCTTAAACTTTTATCCAATGGAAATTAGTGTAACACATTCAAATAAAGTATTTATAGTAAGAAAGCAACAATACGTATAATACAGAAATAAGATATACCAATATAAGGTACAGTTGTGTTGGTCCAATAGTTTTTTTCCTGAGGTTGACCATTTATGTTTGTAATGTTTCAAATGACAAGGTTTTTATTTTTAATTATGCACAAACAATAATTAGAGCAATCAATTCTAACTTAAATCTTAGACACATCTTTCCAATTTTTTTGTTATAAGTTTAAAAAGTAACAAGCTTTGGTATAAGTTTAAATATTTATCCAGCAACATTTTATGTTGCAGAAACATTCAGATCGATTGTGTTGGAGAATGTCCATGTAAAAAACAATGTAACGTCCCCAAACGAACGGTCTATGTGTGTGGAAAGGATGGCTACACGTACAATCACAGGCGTCTGGCGAAGTGCGCGTGAGTTCACGTTTGTTTCAGTTTTACCTGTATTGTACATTAAAACTGAAATTATGGAGACCTGATTGCAATGTTAAAGCCGTGTGACTAAACAGTAGGAGAGCATATTTACATTTTCTTCAGTCTTTATATACATGTCTAACAGCTTTACTTATATTTTAACTATGTTAATCATTCGATATTCTGTCTTTGATAAGTTAATTGACAAACCCTTCATATAATTGTACATCACGAAAATCACCCCCTTGTACAATCGTACACTATCTTTCATTTATGTTATTTCTTTATCCCGTATTTTTTAAATATGAATATTTTCGTATCCTAAATGATAAATAAGTATCTGTGTACATATGTGACGTGTATACGGAAGATAGGTATAGGGTTATTGTGTTGTTTAATACAGCGGGACGTCCGTCGATTGTCGAGGAGTTTGCCCCTGTTTTGGAAAGCCTGGATGTCGATGCTCAAGAAAGTACAGACCGATTTGTGGAGCAGATGGTGTTACCTATGACAATAAATGTTTTGCGAAGTGCAAGTAAGTTAAGTTCAGTTGTTTGAAATTTGTCATCAATATTCTATTTTTATTCTATTGTTAATCGAATTGATGACCGTGCCAGATAATATTCTATTTGGGTGAATGTCCTATATGATATGATATATGTTTTCAGGATGACACACACTCAACTAACGTTACACATGAATAAGGCTATTAATTGTCATAACGTGGTCTCTTGGAAAATGCTGATTATTCAATGTTCAATACATATAGTTCTTTCATTATCGCTAACTAATTTTCATTTCGGACCAAACATGGTTTGACCCGAGATAGCCATCCTAAAAGTTCGACAAGTATTAGCTTCCCAAAAAAGCGAATTGGGCTACACGGAAGCTGAACTCTTTTGTTTTTGGTTTATCTATGCTCCGATTTTCATTCCGCTTTTAGTATGTACTGTCATTTTGCATTCTGCATTTTAGCATGTTCCGTGTTCTGTCAATTAGCATTATCTGTTTTTAATTTTTACACGATTGTGATCTAAATATGAAATATAAAAATAATGTCTCTTACATGGGAGTATACTTCTACATATATATTGGAACTAGATTTCATTAAAATTCTTTATTAATTTCTTGAAAAACCAACTCAAACAAAAACCAATTCAGAATAGTTTTAACACGAATGCTTGTTCTACACTTAAATCTCAACAGATGCAAGTGCTGTGTCACCATGCTTTTCAGGATGATGGCGTCCTAATCCGGACAGATTCAAGTCTGTTTCCGTCATTTGTTGTCATATTATTTCAACAGGCAAATCCTTAAATGAAACACATAGTCAATCATCTGATTCAAGCGTTCTTGCTACATGACTATCGTGCACAAAACCACAAGATGGCGTGATATGATTAAAAATCTATCTGCCACACCTCAAGCGACATACATACCGATGAGAACGTTTATTTTTGTTCGGAGCAATCTTCTCGCTTTACTCTTTTCGGCAGTCGGTGTTTAGACTTGAATTTACACTAAATGTTTGAGTTATTTTCTTTTACTTTTTAATGTTATCATGCATCGTCCGTCGTCGTGCGTCGTCCGCCGTACACCATGCTCTGTGCGTAAACTTTTCATTCAAACGACTTCTTCTCAATAACCGAAATGCCCAGGATACTGATATTTGGGCTGTAACATGCTTGGATGAAGGGAAAATAAGGTTGTTGTTGGTTTTTTTTTTCCAAATGAATGACCTTGACCTTCATTCAAGGTCACATTTGCCAAAAAGGCAAAAATCTTCTCAAGAACCGAAAGGCTCATGGTACTCATATTGGGCCTGCAGCTTGCTGGCATGAAGGGCTACCATGTTTGTTCAGATGAACGACTTTGACTATCATTCAAGGTCACAGTGGTTAAAAAGCCTAAAACCTTAAAACGACTTATTCTCAAGAACCGAAAGGTCCATGGTATTCATAGTGGGCCTGTGACATGCTGGGATGAAAGGTTACACAGTCTTCATTAATTTGCTTACAAGGGGAAGTAATCACCCCCGTCCTGATATAAATTCAGCAATGTGTGCATACATTAAGAAATACATTGAATCAACAGGTAGACTTTAAAGCTATTATTAAAATGCCCAGGATACTGATATTTGGGCTGTAACATGCTTGGATGAAGGGAAAATAAGGTTGTTGTTGGTTTTTTTTTCCAAATGAATGACCTTGACCTTCATTCAAGGTCACATTTGCCAAAAAGGCAAAAATCTTCTCAAGAACCGAAAGGCTCATGGTACTCATATTGGGCCTGCAGCTTGCTGGCATGAAGGGCTACCATGTTTGTTCAGATGAACGACTTTGACTATCATTCAAGGTCACAGTGGTTAAAAAGCCTAAAACCTTAAAACGACTTATTCTCAAGAACCGAAAGGTCCATGGTATTCATAGTGGGCCTGTGACATGCTGGGATGAAAGGTTACACAGTCTTCATTAATTTGCTTACAAGGGGAAGTAATCACCCCCGTCCTGATATAAATTCAGCAATGTGTGCATACATTAAGAAATACATTGAATCAACAGGTAGACTTTAAAGCTATTATTAATTTTGAAGTAAAATTAATATATTGATTAAATATTGATTAATTAAAGCCCCATTATGTTTTGGGGTGAAAAAAATATCGTCATAAAGTACCAAACTTTGCTGAATAGTAGAACATATATCCTTATATTTACACTTGCTAGGCTTGGTCACTATACGCTAATACTAGCCGATTTTGTTTACCATAACTGCATGGTAACATTGAACTTTGAACTTGCGTATGAAAATGTTCTGTGCAACGTAAAAGGACTACTTTTTTTTAAAAGAAACACATGGCTTTGTTTACATTTTGACGCAACATTACGTGTATATTGTTGTTTTTCATAGAATTTTGGAAAAATGTAAACGATATATACATGTTTTATATTTATATATGATTCAAACAATTTTTAAATTAACAATTGTATAAAGAAACGGAAAAATATCCCGACCGGGGCGACGTGCTTTCATTTTTGTTAAAAATGATGGTTGTCAAATGTAAACATTACCTCTGTGCCTATGTTCGTCCTACGATCGAGTCTTTGGGATGGACGGGCGTGAGACCCTCTGATAGAGGTCAGTTATAAACATATCCTCTTGTCTTTGTTCTTTGAGAATTTAATCGTGTGTATTATAAAACATGCACCGCTAATAAGCCACGTGTTGACAGTTACGCGTCACCACAAATACATTGTACATATCCATCGAACACAAGTGAATTTGTTTCATCTATCGATGGCGATATGGATCTAAGCGTAGATTATATAATCACATGGCTCCCAAGGATGTAATATCGTCAAGTCAGACGACATCTCAAACACATTGAGCTACTTGAAAATCGGTGTTTTGCCAACTTCGGCAAACTCAAGTGTGTAAGCGTGCGTCAGCTTCGCCTCGCTGCACAATAACGGTCACCGAGTTCACACATGTGGCCGTGTACAAATTCTTTATGTTATTACGCTATATATTAACTTTTAGCAAAATTGAATATATATTTAAAGTTCTGATCTGATTAAATAAAATTATCTCTGAAATTTACTTTGTTTGTCATGTTTATTTTACACTAAAATATTGAACTTTTTTTGTCTTCGCGGATGAATAATTCTACCTTACGTGAAGCGTCATAATTCGCTGTTCAATTGAATAAGCTCCTCCCACTTTTGACCGACTTTTATTGAATAATTACGTCACTTTCAAATGACGATTTTATTGCATAAAATATAAATATAAAGTCGTGTGAGTGTAAATATAGGGATTGGATTTCGTTTTTATGTTAACCATGCTTGTATGGAGCAATTCCTCTAAGAATATATTCAATATGGGGCGCTAACGCGCCCCATAGAATATATTCTTAGAGGAATTGATCCATACAAGCATGGTTAACATAAAAACGAAATCCAATCCCTATATGAAAATATCCGCTAATAAAAAATGCCCAACATTTCCATGTTTTTCAAAAACAATAGAAAACCCCTCTTCGGAGAGGGGGAAATCCGTAGTTCCGCCCCAGAGCCAAAACAATCTAGTACGCATGCGTAGGCACATAAAAAGTGGGATTTCCCTAACAAACTTCAACATCATGCATGGCGAACGCAACTCGCCAAACTTATACGTGTCAGCGAACACACATGCGTCTGTTGGAACGTGGTGAAGAGGGAGACCAATTCTTCAAACAACGACAATTGAGCGGTCAAGTTGCTCGATCGCGATCGACTGCACGTTACGAACCCACGCATTCCACGCGTGGGCCTAAAGTTCATGTTGTACATCTAACTTATGTATTTATATGTAGTTTCTATATAAAACTAGGCTAAAACTATTTAAAAAGTGTTTGTTCTTGAATGGAAAGCAAGCAATTAACAAAATTATAATTACTGTTTTATTTGCTGATCTTATGTATTTTGTATTAACAATTTATAGATGCCTATATGGCCTAATCTGGCTTTATTGAAATGTACATCGAAACCGAACACACGTTTGTGTTACCTGATGAGGCCTCCCATGGGGTGGCTCGACAAAACTCGTAAACAAATGAAAGTAAATACAAACACGCCATGTCGTTACCTGCTATATAGATCTTACACTTTGGTTCTTTGTATATCAATACAGCGATGTATACATTCATACGAAGTCTGGTAAGCCCACGTGTTCTACCCCATCGAAGACCGAACATAAACTTAGACCAGTGTATCGGCATTATCAGATATAACCATGACAAGTGATCATGATCATGAATTACTAACTGAGTACAATCCACATTGTAGCATAAAATTATTAGTATGAACTTTAAAGTGAACAGTCGGGCAAGGATGGCTAAAGTCGGTAAAAATGGTGTGAATGTATCCAGTATAATTTCTTCTGAAATGGAAAAATAAAAATCTCTCGTCAAAATCTGTCTGCGTACGAAGAAATTAATTTAAAGTATGGGAATTCTAAAACGTCCTCCCGGCACACTATGTCCGTGGTTACATTTCCACACAGCCTCGCTTTCAATGCTTTCAACTTTTCTTTACTTTAATGGTCAGAGCTGGGAAACTAAGCAGAACTTGACAGTCGTATTAATATGTGAGAACTTTTGGAAGGCCAATGAACGCATTTAGACTGGTATTCTTTGCCCGACTATTCACTTTAAAATTACTACATACAGAAACATAATTATGTTTATGTTACATGTAAAGATACATGTATATGAACCACAGGTGTTTGGCTCTATTTTTTCTACACACACACATATACATGTATATATATATGTGATACTGTGTCAGTATATAGAGAGAGAAAAAAAGTCTATAGAGCCAAACACCTGTGAATGAACCACATGTAGGCCTATGTGATTCATATCATCTCATAATTCATTGCATGCACGGGACAGGAAAAGGAATGCATGTACAAAATGTAGAATAATTTGGTTTGATTGAATAGTACTAAGAAATGAAGTATAAAAACAGTCAGTTAATGATTTCTATACAGTTCATCAAGTGAACTAAAATCTGGTGGAAAAGTATACCAGAAAAGCTAAAGAAACCCTGGATCAGTCCTTCATTAAAAGAAGAGAACATGGGGAAATATCCGTTTTGATAAGACTGGTAAAGTCCTAGCAGGTATCACGAACCTATTTTTCTTACATATTTTATTTAGCGCATAAACTTTTAGACTTGCTCCATAAATCGAACTTTTTCTATGAAAACAAATAGGCTGAATGCTAATAAACATAATTCACGTTCGGCGTAAAATGGAATGCACACTCGTGAAATTAGAGAAATTTCAGTTTCAATTCCCTTTTCCTTTTTACTACGTACATGTATACCGTACTAAGAATTACGTACTGGCGGAAATTGATAGTCCGCCAGGTAGCATCATGGGTCAAAATAATATATGTTGTGTCTTTTTAATGATGAAATAGTCTGACAATATTTATATCCCCTTAGTTCACTCTAATACTGACGTTTGTACGAATATAAATGCGAGTCTTTGATTACTTTAATTCGTTCCGTGTACATAAAAATGTAGGCCTACATGTATATTTAAAAATGCCCATACGATAATTAAGACTCATGCACCTGGTAATCAATACTTGATGTATATACACGCGTACTCTGATGAAATGTATGATGATCCTTTTCTAACCACACGAAACGTAATCGAGAAACATTTAATCAGTTAATTATACAGAAATGAAATCTCGACAGGTATCGGTATCCCCCCCCCCCCCCCCCCCCCGGTTGGAATATATACCAGAAAATTTTTACATGTATAATTGATAAAAAAAATAAAGGAGGTAATAGCAACGGTATATATGTCAATTAAGTGCTGGGTCCTAACAAACACATATAAGTTGGGTACATGAATACTGAGAATAGATATGTATAGATGTAATATACGAATTAATAGTACAGTCGTCATGTTGCAAAGCAGAAAGTTGATAAAACGAACTTTCTGCCTTACAAAGCAATAAATAAAACTAAAGTCGTTCAGGTTTGGGTGATAATCTAGCCAAGGTTTATTACTGTATCATGGTATTATGTAATGTTACATAATTATAGATAGATGATATAATCATGACACAATATTGCAAAATATTATTGCATAACATATTTTTTATAATTATGATTACAGTAAGTGGAAGAACCACATGTAATAAACCAGGTAGTAATTTGTCCGTCTAGAGACCGACTAACCTCGACTAATTAAGGACTAAACTAAGTAATCTATTCTAAGCTATTCTACACATATAAAGGTACACAGTTTAACACAACCTACACAATTAACGTAAATACCGGGCGGGAAGGGAAGGGAGAATTTTTGTTGAATTTCACTACGAACAAGCGCGATCTGTTCTGCACGGCCGAAAATTTGAAAGTGACGCTTTGCTTTGAATTTTCTTTATACATATCAGAGGTTGGAGCAAGTTTTAAAACGATTGGATGCTACCTACCCTATCGTAGAGTTGTTGTGTCCCAGGGGGAATCACAACACGCTCTCTATTTGTTTACATATCTACGACGCATGGAAAAGTCCGAGAGACTCGAACGACAGTAAACCACGTTAACGAGACCTTGCGAGACTTGGTAAAACATTGTTAATAAACACTAATTTCGTTAAAAAGGAAATATCTAGAAAGTGTGTACATGTAAAGCGAATTCCTAAACTGTAATCTAAATTTAAAAGGGGGCATGTACAACGAAAGATAATAAAATGAGGAGTCGCAGCAAACCGGAAGTTACACTACACAGACGTAAATAAGTACAGTACACTGCCGAAGAACAAGTGTGGTGTGTAGCGAGACAGGTATTGCATGTAATATTGTATACATATTACAAATGATTCTTCCGCCTACAATTGATAAAATATTATCTAGATAATACATACTATGTATACTATCGTATATATATATATGCAGTAACCGTGTTGATAACGAGCAAAGTAATATATATAATACAGACATGTCTCAACATACAGATTGGCGTATCTCGACTAGCACCGATTCCAGTAATCTTTCATCTACATGTACTATCACATATTTCATAGACATAAGAATACCGTTATAAGATACCCAAAGAAGAAATAGAAAGCAGTTATACATGTATATAGTAAGCTATATTGGTCCACCTCTTTACGTATGTTCTAAGTATTTTAGATATACTGTGCTCTCCTAACTCTTAAATTATGAATAGACTAGTAGCATCATGATATTTACTTATCAATATATAATTTGGGATAAATACTGTATTTATCTCAAATTATTACACGAGAGGAAAGTTAAAATCAACCGATCATTACCAAAATTGACACGGCCACGTGTTTATATTGGTACGATAAAATACCCCATATGTTGCCCCATGTACGCATTTCACTATTTACATCCACTATTTTTCGATTAATACGTATTCTGTATTAAGCTTTATATAAACGATATGTAACCATTGACAGGACACATTTATAATTTGTGAAATCTGATATGTATCATATACTAAAACAATTATAGAACATTGTATTGCTCACCGTTTACTCAAAACTGCCCTCTCTCTCGGCCATGCGTGTTTTTGTTTACTATCCGGGTACCGAACATACGTATACACGAGGTATTTTTAACTATGCAAATCAACCCGTTCTATTTTAAGTATTCTTTACTAATTGATAATTGCGTAATTATCTTCATTGGAAAGAAACCAAATGAAGAACCTTTCATAAGGGATGTTAATAAATATTTTAGCAAAGTTTGGTGAAAGCATAATGGGACTTTAAACTGCACTTATACTGCACTGATACTATGTTTACTTCTACTTTACCCTTTACTGTATCATATATTTTCATGTGACTTGGCTCTCAGATAGATGAAAGCATGAATGTGAAGAATAAACTAATTAATCCATTTTCCTTTATAAATTAAATGTAAAAGTAAATATACATGCATATATATATATTCACTCAATGTTGCTCATACTCACTATATTTGTGACGGGGTACATTATGCAGGTACTTAGTGGTAAAACACTATGGACATTTTAGTGCTGCCCGATTACAATGAATGTCCGGAGTGAGAGTGACTTTGAGGGATTAAGTTTTAAGTTTGAAGTTATCAGTTTTAATCATATTCATAATTCAGTAAAACTAAAATTAGAACCTTTTGATTAAGCGAAAATTGATCAATCAATACCGTTATTAATTAAGATATGCATGTTATTCTCGCTATAGGTAATTTCTTCTAATTTTATATTTAAATAACGATTTATATGTGTTTTCAGTAATATGCATGATTTGTGTTAATTCTAAAAATGATTAAATATTATTTTATAGATCCAGTCCAGTGCGAGTAATCTTTTAAAGATAAAATATGTAATCATGTGGAGAGGGCATATATAGGCTTTGTCTGCTGCCCGATCCAAAATTAAAAATTTTAATTTAATAAAATATTTTAAGATGTAAAGGTCAAGGCTAAAATCTTGAAACAACGTCTTGTAAATAACTAAGATTCCTAGAGACCTTATATTGGACTTGTAGCATGGTGGGGATCAAGGGACACCACGTTTATTAAAATGAATGACCTTGACCTTTATTCAAGGTATAAGTCATCAAATATATCCTGAACCTGAACTTCTATTAAAAGTGTGATGGCTTAATTGTTCACCACTACTATTTTTTGAGGTGTTGTATTGTGTCAATAGTCAGATGACCGTTGAAGCCTATGGGCCTCTTGTTTTTTCTCTACTGTGGCGCGACCAGTTACCGTGATTTTTCTAATTTTTTGAAGGATTTTGTCAAAATTAACGCACAGAAAGAAATAGTTGACAAATCGACATGAATAATATTTAGTCCAAGATACTTCAGTAACAAAGGTCATTGTTTAATTTTGAAAATGTGTGGGTTTTTTTTTTTTTTTTTTTTTTTTTTGTCCAGGTGGCATTTATTTTCACCGCTAATTGATACAGTTGACGATGCATGCAGGACTAGTTTATATAATTAGTTATCGTGATTTCAAAATCTTAAGGACATGTGCTTTTAAAAACCTGCTAACTGCACCAAGTGTTCAAAAACGCGACAAAAATTACATCACTGATAGCAAGATTCAGCTTTTGATAGTATAAGATAGACAAACGAAGCGGCAGAGGACCTATAACTTACAGAAATTCAATAAATATATATAAAAAATTGCTTAAAGAAGTAAACATCAGATGTATGCACCGGATAAAAGAATATCTTCTCTATTTCGATCCTGTCCATCCATGCCCGATCAGTACATTGCCTTTCCATCCGTGATTTTGCATCCTTTGACCTACTATGATGGAGATGATTTTTTGAAAATGCTTGTAAAACAAAATAAACGATGATTTCATGTTTCAAGATTAATAGGCAAGTAAGTCATGATTTCAATCTGTCTCCTGCAGTCATTGAAAAATACAAACATTCAAATAAAAAACGTTGATTTGGTAGCAATATCGATTGCAAATGAACAAATTTGTTTTGAATAAACACTTACATGGTTACCGTAATTCAGCTTTTGAAAAAAATAGAAATATAAAAAAAAATGTGCGGAAAAATCACTGTAACTTGTACATCACGGTAACATGTCGCGACCCAGAACAGAAAATTAAAAACAACTGCGAATGTCCAAAGACGAAAAGCATTGTTTATGACGAGGATGGCAAGGCATACGAAAATACACGTATCGCAGAATGTTTGTGAGTATAGCTATATCGCAGAATGTTTGTGAGTATATCTGTATCACAGAACGTTTTTGAGTATAGATGTATTTCAAAATGTCGATGGGTATTGTTGAATCGCAGAATGTTTGTGAGTATAGCTGTATCGCAGAATGTTTGTGAGTATAGATGTATTGCAAAATGTCGATGGGTATTGTTGAATCGCAGAATGTTTGTGAGTATAGATGTATTACAGAATGTTTGTGAGTATAGATGTATTACAGAATGTCTGTGAATATAGATGTATTACAGAATGTTTGTGAGTATAGATGTATTACAGAATGTTTGTGAGTATAGATGTATTACAAAATGTTTGTGAGTATAGATGTATTACAAAATGTTTGTGAGTATAGATGTATTACAGAATGTTTGTGAATATAGATGTATTACAGAATGTTTGTGAGTATGATTGTACAGAAGTATAGATGTATCACAGAATTGTTTGTGAATATAGTATAGATGTATTACAGAATGTTTGTGAGTATAGATGTATTACAGAATGTTTGTGAGTATAGATGTATTACAGAATGTTTGTGAGTATAGATGTATTACAGAATGTTTGTGAGTATAGATGTATTACAGAATGTTTGTGAGTATAGAGTATTATGTTTGTGAGTGTATAGATGTATTACAGAATGTTTTGTGAGTATAGATGTATTACAGAATGTTTGTGAGTATAGATGTATTACAGAATGTTTGTGAATATAGATGTATCACAGAATGTTTGTGAATATAGATGTATTAACAGAATGTTTGTGAATATAGATGTATTACAAAATGTTTGTAGTATAGATGTATTACAAAATGTTTGTGAGTATAGATGTATTACAGAATGTTTGTGAATATAGATGTATTGCAGAATGTTTGTGAGTATAGATGTATTACAAAATGTTTGTGAGTATAGATGTATTACAGAATGTTTGTGAGTATAGATGTATTACAGAATGTTTGTGAATATAGATGTATTACAGAATGTTTTGAGTATAGATGTATTACAGAATGTTTGTGAGTATAGATGTATTACAAAATGTTTGTAAGTATAGATGTATTACAGAATTTTATGTTACAATGTTTGATATAGATGTATTACAAAATGTTTGTGAGTATAGATGTGATTACAAATGTTTGTGAGTATAGATGTATTACAGAATGTTTGTGAGTATAGATGTATTACAGAATGTTTGTGAGTATAGATGTATTACAGAATGTTTGTGAGTATAGATGTATTACAGAATGTTTGTGAATATAGATGTATTACAGAATGTTTGTGAGTATAGATGTATTACAGAATGTTTGTGAGTATAGATGTATTACAGAATGTTTGTGAGTATAGATGTATTACAGAATGTTTGTGAGTATAGATGTATTACAGAATGTTTGTGATATAGATGTATTACAGAATGTTTGTGATATAGATGTATTACAGAATGTTTGTGATATAGATGTATTACAGAAGTGTTTGTGAATTTGTTTGTGTATATAGATGTATTACAGAATGTTTGTGAGTATAGATGTATTACAGAATGTTTGTGAGTATAGATGTATTACAGAATGTTTGTGAGTATAGATGTATTACATAATGTTTGTGAGTATAGATGTATTACAGAATGTTTGTGAATATAGATGTATCACAGAATGTTTGTGAATATAGATGTATTACAGAATGTTTGTGAATATAGATGTATTACAAAATGTTTGTGAGTATAGATGTATTACAAAATGTTTGTGAGTATAGATGTATTACAGAATGTTTGTGAATATAGATGTATTACAGAATGTTTGTGAGTATAGATGTATTACAAAATGTTTGTGAGTATAGATGTATTACAGAATGTTTGTGAGTATAGATGTATTACAGAATGTTTGTGAATATAGATGTATTACAGAATGTTTGTGAGTATAGATGTATTACAGAATGTTTGTGAGTATAGATGTATTACAAAATGTTTGTGAATATAGATGTATTACAGAATGTTTGTGAATATAGATGTATTGCAGAATGTTTGTGAGTATAGATGTTTTACAAAATGTTTGTGAGTATAGATGTATTACAGAATTTTTGTGAGTATAGATGTATTACAGAATGTTTGTGAGTATAGATGTATCGCAGAATGTTTGTGAATATAGATGTATTACAGAATGTTTGTGAATATAGATGTATTACAGAATGTTTGTGAATATAGATGTATTACAAAATGTTTGTGAGTATAGATGTATTACAGAATGTTTGTGAGTATAAATGTATTGCAGAATTTTTGTGAGTATAAATGTATTACAGAATGTTTGTGAGTATAAATGTATTACAGAATGTTTGTGAGTATAACTGTATTGCAGAATTTTTGTGAGTATAGTTGTATTTTGTCAGTATAGTTGTAACGCAGAACGCTTGTGAGTATACTTGTATTGCAATACTACGCGAGTATATAGGTATGCTATACCTATACCCGTGTTCCCATAAAGCCCACAGAGGCATAATTTAGTCACAGTATAGTTTTTTTAGAAGAAGTTAATACTATTTGAAAATTCGTGCATTTAACATGTTAAATAATAACGATAGAAGGTTTGTGGTGTAGAGAGCTTTTTTGAAAGATTGTACAACTGATCACAGTGGACATTATATGTATATTGTTATTTTGTGGAGAGAACAGGTAGACCTACCCAATTCAGCCTTTGTCAGTAAGTAATTATATTGCCTGGTTTTACGCAGCATGGTAGAAACAACCAGTTCCAGGAGTAACTGATATCAATTATTTCCAGTATCATCTTGGAACTTACAATGCAGTCCATCGCAGCGTTATCATTACACCACTTGTACTAGTAGCGTGTTAACATAAGAGGTAACCAGACCACTGTTGATCTTCTATCAGATAATTTTGATATTTCCCTCCCTAACAGGAAGACCGCCATGAAGTGCAAGGGGGAGTGTCCATGTCCTGAACCGTGTATCTGCACAAAGGAATATCAACCTGTGTGCGGAACAGACGGTAACACTTACAGTAATCAGTGTGGAGCAGAATGCGAGTAAGTATGACCGACACAAAACTATTTACTTACCGCAGCATACAACAATCAATCATAATTGCATGTCACTCGTTGTAATTCCATCGGGGTATAATTGCCATTTTCTTATTTTCATAAACGTCGGATTAATGAAAAAATTAAAATCAATCTGTGAGCCTGTTGTTTACCGTTCTGTAACGTTTTCTCTTTCTTTTTTGTTGTAACGATTTCAATTATTTATTTCTTTGAACCTTACGGTTCATCAGAAATGGCGATTCCTTTAGTGTTTTCTTAGAGACGTAATATGTATGCTATCTATCGTATTACGGTTGTTTACCTAACAGGAAGGTAAAAGTACAATGTGAGGGAGAGTGTCCGTGTCCTGAACCGTGTATCTGTACAGAAGAATATCAACCTGTGTGCGGAACAGACGGTAACACTTACAGTAATCAGTGTGAAGCAGAATGCGAGTAAGTATGACCGACACAAAACAAATTACTTACCGCAGCATACAACAATCAACCGTAATAATGGGACAATAGTAGTAAGTGTCAAGATCTCATTGAAGCATTGATGTAACTATTTCTATTTCCATCGGGGTATGATTGCCATGTTCTTATTTTCATAAACGTCGGAGTAATGAAGAAATTTGAAATCAACAATCTGTGGGCCTGTTGTTTACCGTTCTGTAACGTTTTCTCTTTCTTTTTGGTTGTAACAATTTCAATTCTTTATTCCTTTGAACCTTACGGTTCATCAGAAATGGCGATTCCTTTAGTGTTTTCTTAGAGACGTAATATGTATGCTATCTATCGTATTACGGTTGTTTACCTAACAGGAAGGTAAAAGTACAATGTGAGGGAGAGTGTCCGTGTCCTGAACCGTGTATCTGCACAAAGGAATATGAACCTGTGTGCGGAACAGACGGTAACACTTACAGTAATCAGTGTGGAGCAGAATGCGAGTAAGTATGACCGACACAAAACTATTTACTTACCGCAGCATACAACAATCAATCATAATTGCATGTCACTCGTTGTAATTCCATCGGGGTATAATTGCCAGTTTCTTATTTTCATAAACGTCGGATTAATGAAAAAAAATCAATCTGTGAGCCTGTTGTTTACCGTTCTGTAACGTTTTCTCTTTCTTTTTGATTGTAACAATTTCAATTCTTTGTTTCTTTGAACCTTACGGTTCATCAGAAATGGCGATTCCTTTAGTGTTTTCTTAGAGACGTAATATGTATACTATCTATCGTATTACGGTTGTTTACCTAACAGGAAGGTAAAAGTACAATGTGAGGGAGAGTGTCCGTGTCCTGAACCGTGTATCTGCACAAAGGAATATCAACCTGTGTGCGGAACAGACGGTAACACTTACAGTAATCAGTGTGGAGCAGAATGCGAGTAAGTATGACCGACACAAAACAATTTACTTACCGCAGCATACAACAATCAACCGTAATAATGGGACAATAGTAGTAAGTGTCAAGATCTCATTGAAGCATTGATGTAACTATTTCTATTTCCATCGGGGTATGATTGCCATGTTCTTATTTTCATAAACGTCGGAGTAATGAAGAAATTTGAAATCAACAATCTGTGGGCCTGTTGTTTACCGTTCTGTAACGTTTTCTCTTTCTTTTTGGTTGTAACAATTTCAATTCTTTATTCCTTTGAACCTTACGGTTCATCAGAAATGGCGATTCCTTTAGTGTTTTCTTAGAGACGTAATATGTATACTATTTATCGTATTACGGTTGTTTACCTAACAGGAAGGTAAAAGTGCAATGTGAGGGGGAGTGTCCATGTCCTGAACCGTGTATCTGCACAAAGGAATATCAACCTGTGTGCGGAACAGACGGTAACACTTACAGTAATCAGTGTGGAGCAGAATGCGAGTAAGTATGACCGACACAAAACTATTTACTTACCGCAGCATACAACAATCAATCATAATTGCATGTCACTCGTTGTAATTCCATCGGGGTATAATTGCCATTTTCTTATTTTCATAAACGTCGGATTAATGAAAAAAAAAATCAATCTGTGAGCCTGTTGTTTACCGTTCTGTAACGTTTTCTCTTTCTTTTTTGTTGTAACGATTTCAGTTCTTTATTTCTTTGAACCTTACGGTTCATCACAAATGGCGATTCCTTTAGTGTTTTCTTAGTGACGTAATATGTATGCTATCTATCGTATTACGGTTGTTTACCTAACAGGAAGGTAAAAGTACAATGTGAGGGAGAGTGTCCGTGTCCTGAACCGTGTATCTGTACAGAAGAATATGAACCTGTGTGCGGAACAGACGGTAACACTTACAGTAATCAGTGTGGAGCAGAATGCGGGTAAGTATGACTGACACCGACACCGGAACTAGGTACCCCCTAAAGCGAGAGTGAGAAAATCAGAATTTGAACAGAGCTAAGATTGTCGCTTTTAACTGCATTTAGAGATATTTTTGGATACTGACGTTTGGTGCATGTGTTTCCAAATATATCAGCCACACAATGATATATAAATGATTTTCTCTAACTGTCGCAAAAAAACAATCTTGACAGATGTAAACATGTCACCACGCCAAGGGAGGTACCGACGTAAATCGCCTGTCGTTAGAACAGATGCTGGAAAAGATATTTCCATCGACCATAAATACATATTTAGTACTACATTACTCTATTATGATATTTAAGAGTAGATTCACAAGCAAAATACTTCCCATCCCGTCTTATTTATGTCAAAAGGCTCGCCCAAATCGCAATGGTGTACCAAGTTACCAAGTTCTTATTTTCATAAACGTCGGAGTACTGTAATTTCCTGCGTAATACCCGCACCGGGGTATAGCCAACGGGAACAAAATCGGGCACTTTCTGTGATTTTGTCAATTAAATCCCAGATAACCTGCACCGGCAAATTGCCCGCGGGTTATAAATTGATGTAATCCTTGAAAGCACAGTAAGTATGTAGTAATAAATAATAAAGCATGTATTACGTGAATCTACATGATACAGTGATTTCATTTCAAAGGGACATGAAAAGTTATCAATAACATATATTTCTGTAAATAGCCGAATATATTCGAGAAGAGGAAAACAGATTGGTGTTCCTCTTTTCGCTGGGCATTTCCAGGAATATGCATTTGTATAAAGTGGTTTATACACGTGTAAGAAGCTTAATACTCTCAAACCATTTATTTATGCCATTGCATTTCCTCATGTATGGTATATAGGTTTCGAACAACTGTTTTGAAAACAAGTTAACAGCACACCCTTTTTTCAAAATTTCTTCCAAAATTGACAATTTCTGGGATAAATCCCAAATGTATGTAGGTCCCAAAAGTATTTCTGCAAACACTATTTTCGGGATTGATCCCAAAGTTTCCAGGTCCCAAGCGGATTTCTGCTGCCAAAATGGTTTTCGGGATTGAAAAAAATGTGTCGATGCCAAACGTTTGTTTCTGCTAAAACGTTTATGGGATCGATACCAAAAATGTTCTTCAACTCAACTGCATAACTTGCCGCCAATGTGTTTGAATAAAGATATGCATATCCTTTTAACTTGCATATGTAATGAAATTGAAATAAAACCAAAGATGAAACCTTTTTGAATTTTAGAGAAAAAAAACTTTCGTAAATAAGATTTTTCATTTTCATCTCTGAAAAATATGCATTTGATACACTGGAATAAACTTGGTTAGTAGCGTTCAGGTATTCTTTTCTGGTTTTGGAATGGCACTAGAGTTCACACCATATCTAGATAAAGGAAATCTGTTTGCACCAGTCTAGAAGATAAGGCAGGCGATGTTGGTAACTTGAAACAATTAGACTGTTATACTGGGTAGTGGGGTGTGTCAATGTCAGAATAATACATGGTATAAGTATCACAACCATTTTGTTTAAAGGGACAATTCACTCAGGCTAATTCTTTTACATAACTAAGAAGCAAAATATGGCATAAATGTATTGTTCTACATTTCTTATGAAACATATCACATAAAAAAATTGACAAATTCCACGTCATTGTTTAGTATTTTAATTAATATCGTTGAAATATCAAATCGTTGATCAATACGATTAAGCAGGTACAATATGGACGCTGTAGCCATACCCGAGCCAAAGTCACGCACGTTAAACAAATAAACTACATAACCACTGAGAATGTGATAAAATGATTTTAGGCAAGACAATTCACCTAATTAGGTAAACACACTACTGTCAGAGCGATTTGAGCAGTTCTAGACAAAAGTTGCATTACTCTACGAGCAAGGGGCAGGGTTCGGCTTACAAGAAGTTCGACCACAATGTGTAATGGCGGACAGCGAGCGATTTTGAACATCTACACACATGTCACCACCATGGGCTTTTCAGGCATATCACATTAAAACCGACTGATCTAATTTCCATTAGAACTGGTTTTTATCGATATAAGTACAAATTTTAATGTTCTCTTAGACTGAATTGTCCCTTTAATATGAAAATATATCTAAAAATCTACTTAACTTAAATGATCAAATGTTGAAACATTTGCGAAACATATATTGTAGCTTAAACTGTGTATTCCTAAGAAGCACATAAAAACTGACAAATCCACCTTTGTTTACCTTTCATTCCCATTCATATACAGAGTGACCATCACTTTCCCCAAGGAGGTTAGTTATAGATAAGAAAACTAGGACTGTGGAAATACCCGCAGCTGGTTCTTTTTATCTGTGAAAAATTTGATTCTCCAATTAACACAATCTGGAGAGAATAGAGAAAAATGATTTTAAAATGTGAGGAAGGCGTCTGCTGCCCTCTGCCGGTATGCGTTAAGATAGCAATATAAAATAGGTAGACGTTCAACTATTGTAAAGAGACAGAACACGAGTATACCACTGCCTCACAAAATATACAGAAATTTATAAACAATTGTATCTCTGTTGGATAAAACGAGGTCACGAGGTTTCCAACATGTGGTCGCATTAGATTTAGAATCTCGGACTTGGTTTAGATAATGAAGGTTGTCGTTCTTTGCCGTCACACCATTCGCGACACGATGGTGGCTAAGAAATGCCTCGTGTAAACGGCACTCAGAGAAATAGAAACAATATCCGTCAAATGTTAACAGTAATGACACTTTTAAAATTGAAATAGGCAAATATTATCTAAAGTTACTATAGAATCATATATTTCATTTGTAAATAGTTTCAGCGTTCCCCCACATATTTGCACTGAAGATGTAATTCAACTGGCTTTGAGTTGAAATGTTTATATTGCAGACGTATTGCGATCGCCTGTGAGGGTATATGTCCTTGTCCTTCTGAGGAAGTGCCTTCAAGTATGTATACATTGCAGCTCGTTCGTGAACAACACCAGGCTTTGTTTATTAAGTGTTATTGTAAACATAGCGACCAAGTAACACATCAAAGACACACAAATTAAGAACTAAAATTGTGTAATTAAAAATTGTTCATCGATCACGAAGACAACATGAATCAGAAAAGTTAGTCCACCGGACTGTTGTGTTTATATTATAGTTGACATTGCTCTTCTATTGTCATTGCTGGTATATCAGAAAACAGCGACGTTGAACCACAAATATATCCTTACATAATACATATTACTTATTCTATTTAAATGAAGATTTAGTTACAGAAAACATAAGGTAATTTGAAAAATTCAAATGAAGTTTTTCACGCATTTTCTCTGCTTTTTGTTTATGATTTGTTTTGTATGATTACCCCAATATTTCATTCTTTGATCTAACCGAACTCGTTATTTATATTGCAGAGGGGTAGCTTTCAATTGTGAGGGTGGATGCGATGAATAACTTAAATTATGGTAATTACAGATAAAGTTTTCACTTGACAATATTATCTGATAAACGATGCTCGTTTATATAAATTATTTCAAAGTATATAACGAAGACAATATAACGCTGATTTATAATTAATTAAAATCAATAAAGAACTTACCCTCTCTAACACCGTAATGTTTATGTCTGCACTATAGAAGTCCGGCACGTTTATATAAGTCCCATGGTACCCCCCATCCACATATCTAGCCAACAATATCACACTTTTCACTCTATCAGATACATTTTAATATGATAAATATTTAGACAAACGCAAAAGTAAGATTTTGTCCTGGCTGTGTGACCTATAATTAACTCTTGTTTATTTGTTTCAGATGAAACCACGTTGCGTGTGTACCGTTCATATCAAATAAACACCTTGAAGATAAATAAATCGTTGCAAACAAAACCTTGAGTTAATTATTATTAGTTAATTATTAATAGTTATTAATACATAGACCAGTCGTAAAGGATTTATAGCCTTTAATGAGTAAACACAGACTTATAAAATGCAGTAGATTACCTAAGACACGTTACAAGTTTTGGATTAGTTACTTACTGGAGTGTTATACGCTAGAAAAAGTCTTAATAAGAGGAAGATTTTGGAACGCCATAAGCATGCACACATTTACCAGCATATTGTTTATATATAGTGCACATGTTCCACAGGCAGACACTGCTGTGAGTTGTAGGAAGGTTAGTTTTGTGAGTTCATCAGTTGTTGCTTTCCTGGCAGGATTGTCCTTTATAGTACGATTTCATACTTTAGAAAAGGTATATTGACACACAATTAATAACGACTGTTTGACTCAACAATTAATCAATAACTGGAGGGATTTGTCTTAAATTGCATATGTAGACTCCCGTTTGATGTACGTTATGACTGATCATACAAACAAAAATGCCTAGAGGCAGCCATGTAGAGTAATGAAGAGGTCTTCCTCTAATTAAACCTGTAGGATGAGCTGCATACAGTTGGCAACTATGGTAGGATGAATGTCAACTGGACAACTGTGCATTCAAAAAAAAGCCTAGATATATTTGTCTTTGTACAGTTGACATTCATCCACCCATAATTGCCAACAGAAATAATGAAAACTATTAAGTTAAGCAAAATTAGGCACGTAGAAAATCAAAGGTAATTATATGCAAATAAAACAGAAAGAAAATCTAAACAAATCTGATAATAAAAATGAATTTATTTGCATGCTAAAAGCAGATATTTCTCATTGAGACTAGAAATGTGTCATAATTATGTTCTCGTATCACAGTCAGCATCACTTGTTATATATCACAGTTGAATATAATTTACATATATCATGTATATACAACATATCAATAAGAAAGATAGCAAAACAGTTCATTTAAACATATCAATAAGAATTATAGCAATGCAGTTTATTTAAACGATACCGACCACCAGATCTGTTATATACATTTTGTACCCACGTGTTTACATACCAACGTAACGTACATTGTACATGGCCAGATAAATGGTAGCGGATTATGTGACATGGTTATTGTACATTAACAAGTCATTATCCATTGTATGACTACTTCTAGGTTTACAATTATTAAAACGAAACGTTAAACAGCATGTATTTATCAAAAGTTTATCAGCATTACCATATAATTATTAATGCCCCAAATTATTTATCTAAACCATTTACTACATTTAATACAGCTTCACGTTAGACTGATTACATTAGGATATTCTTCGCTTATTCACACTCATAGCAAGGACATATTCATACAAATCACAATTTAATAATAAAAAACTGAGCATGTAACACAATTATTTTTCTTTATATTGCTGTCAGTTGATTTCCTGAGTTAAAAGCACACTGCTCAATGGCAATAGATAAAAAATAATTATAGATAAAATAATTATTCAATTTTCATTAAGGACGAATACATTTATAAATACAGTGCAACAATTTGTTTATTAAATTCTGCCGATAAAAAGTCCTTTAAAATTCAACATCAGTACGATAGAGGAGTGAATAAAGTAATAATTACAAAGGTATTAAGGTATTAACCTAAACCGTAATTACATATATTATTACCTCTATACCGTCATTTGGTTATAATAAAGTTGATAATTTCAAATAACATATCTTGAAATAATTTCCAGAAATATATGTAAAGAATATGAAATAACAGCACTTATACAATTACAGCTTTAGGTGACATCACAATATCTTTAAGTTCATATTTGGTAAAGAACAAAATCTGTAAACGGGAATTTAAGACCGGATTGTTTCCCGTAGCCACATTCTTTATCTAAGACCAAACCCCTGTTATGGAATGGACATCTGTTGACTGATTTCACTCTATTGGTTTTTGGTTTCCTATTCCTGTGTGCAGAGGAAAATATTTCCCGGCTAAATCTAATCATTGACTTCGTTTTTCTCTTCCACAGAGTTTTCTTTGTTTTTCTTTTTCTTATTCTTTTTGCGTTTCTTTTTCTTTTGTTTCTTCGGGTGGTCATCTTGTCTTGATATTGGTTCAAGATTGCGATGTAGAGGTAAAGGCACTTTGGTCGCCCACGGTGCCGTGTTGGGAATAAATGTTTCTTCATTGAATATATCGTTATCTTGGATGTCATTTTCAGTTTCTTCTGGAGCAACTTTAGGATTCTGTCAATAAACACAAAGAACTATTACTAACAGACATACAGTAGAACCTTGAGGTGAATATCGTACAATGGAGTGTGTGATACATAGAAGTATAACTAACAGACATACAATAGAACCTTATGATGAATATCGTACAATGAACCATGTGATAATAGAACTATAACTAACAGACATACAATAGAACCTTGAGGTGAATATCGTACAATGGAGTGTGTGATACATAGAAGTATAACTAACAGACATACAGTAGAACCTGTGTGATATGTAAAGTAGAAACCTTGTGGTGAATATCGTACAATGGACCGTGTGATAATAGAACTATAACTAACAGACATACAGTAGAACCTTGTGGTGAATATCGTACAATGGACCGTGTAATACATAGAACTATAACTAACAGACATACAGTAGAACCGTGTGGTGAATATCGTACAATGGACCGTGTAATACATAGAACTATAACTAACAGACATACAGTAGAACCGTGTGGTGAATATCGTACAATGGACTGTGTGATACATAGAACTATAACTAACAGACATACAGTAGAACCGTGTGGTGAATATCGTACAATGGACTGTGTGATACATAAACTATAACTAACAGACATACAGTAGAACCTTGTGGTGAATATCGTACAATGGACTGTGTGATACATAGAACTATAACTAACAGACATACAGTAGAACCGTGTGGTGAATATCGTACAATGGACTGTGTGATACATAGAACTATAACTAACAGACATACAGTAGAACCTTGTGTATATCAATATCGTACAATGGACTGTGTGATAATAGAACTATAACTAACAGACATACAGTAGAACCGTGTGGTGAATATCGTACAATGGACTGTGTGATACATAGAACTATAACTAACAGACATACAGTAGAACCGTGTGGTGAATATCGTACAATGGACTGTGTGATACATAGAACTATAACTAACAGACATACAGTAGAACCTTGTGATCAATATCGTACAATGGACTGTGTGATAATAGAACTATAACTAACAGACATACAGTAGAACCTTGTGGTGAATATCGTACAATGGACTGTGTGATACATAGAACTATAACTAACAGACATACAGTAGAACCGTGTGGTGAATATCGTACAATGGACTGTGTGATACATAGAACTATAACTAACAGACATACAGTAGAACCGTGTGGTGAATATCGTACAATGGACTGTGTGATACATAGAACTATAACTAACAGACATACAGTAGAACCTTGTGGTGAATATCGTACAATGGACTGTGTGATACATAGAACTATAACTAACAGACATACAGTAGAACCTTGTGGTGAATATCGTACAATGGACTGTGTGATACATAGAACTATAACTAACAGACATACAGTAGAACCGTGTGGTGAATATCGTACAATGGACTGTGTGATACATAGAACTATAACTAACAGACATACAGTAGAACCTTGTGATGAATATCGTACAATGGACTGTGTGATACATAGAACTATAACTAACAGACATACAGTAGAACCTTGTGGTGAATATCGTACAATGGACTGTGTGATACATAGAACTATAACTAACAGACATACAGTAGAACCGTGTGGTGAATATCGTACAATGGACTGTGTGATACATAGAACTATAACTAACAGACATACAGTAGAACCTTGTGGTGAATATCGTACAATGGACTGTGTGATACATAGAACTATAACTAACAGACATACAGTAGAACCTTGTGGTGAATATCGTACAATGGACTGTGTGATACATAGAACTATAACTAACAGACATACAGTAGAACCTTGTGGTGAATATCGTACAATGGACTGTGTGATACATAAAACTATAACTAACAGACATACAGTAGAACCTTGTGGTGAATATCGTACAATGGACTGTGTGATACATAGAACTATAACTAACAGACATACAGTAGAACCGTGTGGTGAATATCGTACAATGGACTGTGTGATACATAGAACTATAACTAACAGACATACAGTAGAACCGTGTGGTGAATATCGTACAATGGACTGTGTGATACATAGAACTATAACTAACAGACATACAGTAGAACCTGTGGTGAATATCGTACAATGGACTGTGTGATACATAGAACTATAACTAACAGACATACAGTAGAACCGTGTGGTGAATATATCGTACAATGGACTGTGTGATACATAGAACTATAACTAACAGACATACAGTAGAACCTGTGGTGAATATCGTACAATGGACTGTGTGATACATAGAACTATAACTAACAGACATACAGTAGAACCTTGTGGTGAATATCGTACAATGGACTGTGTGATACATAGAACTATAACTAACAGACATACAGTAGAACCGTGTGGTGAATATCGTACAATGGACTGTGTGATACATAGAACTATAACTAACAGACATACAGTAGAACCGTGTGGTGAATATCGTACAATGGACTGTGTGATACATAGAACTATAACTAACAGACATACAGTAGAACTTTGTGGTGAATATCGTACAATGGACTGTGTGATACATAGAACTATAACTAACAGACATACAGTAGAACCTTGTGGTGAATATCGTACAATGGACTGTGTGATACATAGAACTATAACTAACAGACATACAGTAGAACCTTGTGGTGAATATCGTACAATGGACTGTGTGATACATAGAACTATAACTAACAGACATACAGTAGAACCTTGTGGTGAATATCGTACAATGGACTGTGTGATACATAGAACTATAACTAACAGACATACAGTAGAACCGTGTGGTGAATATCGTACAATGGACTGTGTGATACATAGAACTATAACTAACAGACATACAGTAGAACCTTGTGGTGAATATCGTACAATGGACTGTGTGATACATAGAACTATAACTAACAGACATACAGTAGAACCGTGTGGTGAATATCGTACAATGGACTGTGTGATACATAGAACTATAACTAACAGACATACAGTAGAACCTTGTGGTGAATATCGTACAATGGACTGTGTGATACATAGAACTATAACTAACAGACATACAGTAGAACCGTGTGGTGAATATCGTACAATGGACTGTGTGATACATAGAACTATAACTAACAGACATACAGTAGAACCTTGTGGTGAATATCGTACAATGGACTGTGTGATACATATCGTACAATGGACTGTGTGATGAATATCGTACAATGGACTGTGTGATACATAGAACTATAACTAACAGACATACAGTAGAACCTTGTGGTGAATATCGTACAATGGACTGTGTGATACATAGAACTATAACTAACAGACATACAGTAGAACCTTGTGGTGAATATCGTACAATGGACTGTGTGATACATAGAACTATAACTAACAGACATACAGTAGAACCGTGTGATGAATATCGTACAATGGACTGTGTGATACATAGAACTATAACTAACAGACATACAGTAGAACCTTGTGGTGAATATCGTACAATGGACTGTGTGATACATAGAACTATAACTAACAGACATACAGTAGAACCTTGTGGTGAATATCGTACAATGGACTGTGTGATACATAGAACTATAACTAACAGACATACAGTAGAACTTTGTGGTGAATATCGTACAATGGACTGTGTGATACATAGAACTATAACTAACAGACATACAGTAGAACTTTGTGGTGAATATCGTACAATGGACTGTGTGATACATAGAACTATAACTAACAGACATACAGTAGAACCTTGTGGTGAATATCGTACAATGGACTGTGTGATACATAGAACTATAACTAACAGACATACAGTAGAACCTTGTGGTGAATATCGTACAATGGACTGTGTGATACATAGAACTATAACTAACAGACATACAGTAGAACCGTGTGGTGAATATCGTACAATGGACTGTGTGATACATAGAACTATAACTAACAGACATACAGTAGAACCGTGTGGTGAATATCGTACAATGGACTGTGTGATACATAGAACTATAACTAACAGACATACAGTAGAACCGTGTGGTGAATATCGTACAATGGACTGTGTGATACATAGAACTATAACTAACAGACATACAGTAGAACCGTGTGGTGAATATCGTACAATGGACTGTGTGATACATAGAACTATAACTAACAGACATACAGTAGAACCGTGTGGTGAATATCGTACAATGGACTGTGTGATACATAGAACTATAACTAACAGACATACAGTAGAACCTTGTGGTGAATATCGTACAATGGACTGTGTGATAATAGAACTATAACTAACAGACATACAGTAGAACCGTGTGGTGAATATCGTACAATGGACTGTGTAATACATAGAACTATAACTAACAGACATACAGTAGAACCTTGTGTGGTGAATATCGTACAATGGACTGTGTGATACATAGAACTATAACTAACAGACATACAGTAGAACTTTGTGGTGAATATCGTACAATGGACTGTGTAATACATAGAACTATAACTAACAGACATACAGTAGAACCGTGTGGTGAATATCGTACAATGGACTGTGTGATACATAGAACTATAACTAACAGACATACAGTAGAACCTTGTGATCAATATCGTACAATGGACTGTGTGATACATAGAACTATAACTAACAGACATACAGTAGAACCTTGTGGTGAATATCGTACAATGGACTGTGTGATACATAGAACTATAACTAACAGACATACAGTAGAACCGTGTGGTGAATATCGTACAATGGACTGTGTGATACATAGTTAAACTATAACTAACAGACATACAGTAGAACCGTGTGGTGAATATCGTACAATGGACTGTGTGATACATAGAACTATAACTAACAGACATACAGTAGAACCGTGTGGTGAATATCGTACAATGGACTGTGTGATACATAGAACTATAACTAACAGACATACAGTAGAACCTTGTGGTGAATATCGTACAATGGACTGTGTGATAATAGAACTATAACTAACAGACATACAGTAGAACCTTGTGGTGAATATCGTACAATGGACTGTGTGATACATAGAACTATAACTAACAGACATACAGTAGAACCTTGTGGTGAATATCGTACAATGGACTGTGTGATACATAGAACTATAACTAACAGACATACAGTAGAACCTTGTGGTGAATATCGTACAATGGACTGTGTGATACATAGAACTATAACTAACAGACATACAGTAGAACCTTGTGGTGAATATCGTACAATGGACTGTGTGATACATAGAACTATAACTAACAGACATACAGTAGAACTTTGTGGTGAATATCGTACAATGGACTGTGTGATACATAGAACTATAACTAACAGACATACAGTAGTACCTTGTGGTGAATATCGTACAATGGACTGTGTGATACATAGAACTATAACTAACAGACATACAGTAGAACCTTGTGGTCAATATCGTACAATGGACTGTGTGATAATAGAACTATAACTAACAGACATACAGTAGAACCGTGTGGTGAATATCGTACAATGGACTGTGTGATACATAGAACTATAACTAACAGACATACAGTAGAACCGTGTGGTGAATATCGTACAATGGACTGTGTGATACATAGAACTATAACTAACAGACATACAGTAGAACCGTGTGGTGAATATCGTACAATGGACTGTGTGATACATAGAACTATAACTAACAGACATACAGTAGAACCGTGTGGTGAATATCGTACAATGGACTGTGTGATACATAGAACTATAACTAACAGACATACAGTAGAACCTTGTGATGAATATCGTACAATGGACTGTGTGATAATAGAACTATAACTAACAGACATACAGTAGAACTTTGTGGTGAATATCGTACAATGGACTGTGTGATACATAGAACTATAACTAACAGACATACAGTAGAACCTTGTGGTGAATATCGTACAATGGACTGTGTAATACATAGAACTATAACTAACAGACATACAGTAGAACCGTGTGGTGAATATCGTACAATGGACTGTGTGATACATAGAACTATAACTAACAGACATACAGTAGAACCTTGTGGTGAATATCGTACAATGGACTGTGTGATACATAGAACTATAACTAACAGACATACAGTAGAACCGTGTGGTGAATATCGTACAATGGACTGTGTGATACATAGAACTATAACTAACAGACATACAGTAGAACCTTGTGGTGAATATCGTACAATGGACTGTGTGATACATAGAACTATAACTAACAGACATACAGTAGAACCGTGTGGTGAATATCGTACAATGGACTGTGTGATACATAGAACTATAACTAACAGACATACAGTAGAACCTTGTGATGAATATCGTACAATGGACTGTGTAATACATAGAACTATAACTAACAGACATACAGTAGAACCGTGTGGTGAATATCGTACAATGGACTGTGTGATACATAGAACTATAACTAACAGACATACAGTAGAACCGTGTGGTGAATATCGTACAATGGACTGTGTGATACATAGAACTATAACTAACAGACATACAGTAGAACCTTGTGGTGAATATCGTACAATGGACTGTGTGATACATAGAACTATAACTAACAGACATACAGTAGAACCGTGTGGTGAATATCGTACAATGGACTGTGTGATACATAGAACTATAACTAACAGACATACAGTAGAACCTTGTGGTGAATATCGTACAATGGACTGTGTGATACATAGAACTATAACTAACAGACATACAGTAGAACCGTGTGGTGGTGAATATCGTACAATGGACTGTGTGATACATAGAACTATAACTAACAGACATACAGTAGAACCTTGTGGTGAATATCGTACAATGGACTGTGTGATACATAGAACTATAACTAACAGACATACAGTAGAACCTTGTTGGTGAATATCGTACAATGGACTGTGTGATACATAGAACTATAACTAACAGACATACAGTAGAACCTGTGGTGAATATCGTACAATGGACTGTGTGATACATAGAACTATAACTAACAGACATACAGTAGAACCTTGTGGTGAATATCGTACAATGGACTGTGTGATACATAGAACTATAACTAACAGACATACAGTAGAACCTTGTGGTGAATATCGTACAATGGACTGTGTGATACATAGAACTATAACTAACAGACATACAGTAGAACCTTGTGGATCAATATCGTACAATGGACTGTGTGATACATAGAACTATAACTAACAGACATACAGTAGAACCTTGTGATCAATATCGTACAATGGACTGTGTGATACATAGAACTATAACTAACAGACATACAGTAGAACCTTGTGGTGAATATCGTACAATGGACTGTGTGATACATAGAACTATAACTAACAGACATACAGTAGAACCGTGTGATGAATATCGTACAATGGACTGTGTGATACATAGAACTATAACTAACAGACATACAGTAGAACCTTGTGATCAATATCGTACAATGGACTGTGTGATACATAGAACTATAACTAACAGACATACAGTAGAACCTTGTGGTGAATATCGTACAATGGACTGTGTGATACATAGAACTATAACTAACAGACATACAGTAGAACCTGTGGTGATATCGTACAATGGACTGTGTGATACATAGAACTATAACTAACAGACATACAGTAGAACCGTGTGGTGAATATCGTACAATGGACTGTGTGATACATAGAACTATAACTAACAGACATACAGTAGAACCTGGTGGTGAATATCGTACAATGGACTGTGTGATACATAGAACTATAACTAACAGACAT
The DNA here is from genome assembly GCF_041381155.1 of Argopecten irradians. NCBI lineage: Eukaryota > Metazoa > Mollusca > Bivalvia > Pectinida > Pectinidae > Argopecten > Argopecten irradians. Next base: position 68,691,770 of record NC_091134.1, read on the forward strand.
ACAGTAGAACCGTGTGTGAATATCGTACAATGGACTGTGTGATACATAGAACTATAACTAACAGACATACAGTAGAACCTTGTGGTGAATATCGTACAATGGACTGTGTGATACATAGAACTATAACTAACAGACATACAGTAGAACCTTGTGGTGAATATCGTACAATGGACTGTGTGATACATAGAACTATAACTAACAGACATACAGTAGAACCTTGTGGTGAATATCGTACAATGGACTGTGTGATACATAGAAACTATAACTAACAGACATACAGTAGAACCTTGTGGTGATTATCGTGCAAATGGACTGTGTGATACATAGAACTATAACTAACAGACATACAGTAGAACCGTGTGGTGAATATCGTACAATGGACTGTGTGATACATAGAACTATAACTAACAGACATACAGTAGAACCTTGTGGTGAATATCGTACAATGGACTGTGTGATAATAGAACTATAACTAACAGACATACAGTAGAACCGTGTGGTGAATATCGTACAATGGACTGTGTGATACATAGAAACTATAACTAACAGACATACAGTAGAACCGTGTGTGGTGAATATCGTACAATGGACTGTGTGTGATACATAGAACTATAACTAACAGACATACAGTAGAACCGTGTGGTGAATATCGTACAATGGACTGTGTGATACATAGAACTATAACTAACAGACATACAGTAGAACCGTGTGGTGAATATCGTACTGATATTGAGTTGAACGTATCTTGCATATCAAGGATTACCTTCTGTTTCTTGTATTTCCAGCGTATCAGTAGAATCACTAGTATAATGAGGAGAAGTAATATCGCGCCAACTACCGCTAGGATAATGGGCAGAGACCCTGTTCGGAGGAAAAAAGTTATCAAAACTAAAATACCTTGAGCGTAAAATACAGTGATTGCATACTTTAAGAGAGCAATATTCGTGAAGAGTGCACATTCATTGATTGGAGTCTAAACTCAATCCTACGTTTTATCGAAAATACCAAAGACAGAATCATATATCATAGACAATTATCAAAATAAACCCCGTATTTGACCATGACTTATTCCCGATATCGTTGTTATAACAATTCTTATTTTAGCAGAATTAATCTTGATTTTACGGTACTAACTACGTTTGTAAGCAAAACAATGATAATTATTTTGAACGCATACTTTGTATGTTGGTATGTGTTTTGCTAACACTTACCTGGTCCATTTTCCTGTGTTGATGCACTGGTAGCCGTTTGTGCTGCAGCGACAGTCGTTACAGAACCACCGACAGTTGTTTCCTTGGCAGGTGTTGGTGACTCAGTGACACTGGTCGTAAAGCCAGACATACAAGATGTTTGTGATGGGTTAGAAACACTGTGACAGGACAGTTTGAGACAGGTTCCGGATGTCGCTGTATTTAAACACAATATTAAACGGGCTTTTATTGATACGATGCAGAAAAAGGTCTCATATGGAACCAATATTGACGTGTTTGCCGCATTGTATTCAAAACGACAAATTGTTGTAAAGACTAGAGTTTCCGTTAATGAATTAGAATTATTATCTTTTATAAATGCAGAAATGTTTTCTAGGATGAACGTTTTATCGACGCATAACGATTTACGTAAATGAAAGCCTATAACCATGTTTAATAGATAAGACGTCATATACGTTATATAATATGATTTAACACTTAAAATTTGTAGCAAACAGACTGCTACATAATGAAATTCTAAACAAAGAAATATCGACAAAGGAACATATAGAACATTAGACAGAGAGTATCAATTACCCGAAGTACTCACGGATAAAGCCTATCCAGAACCTTCCATTACCCTGACCACTGCATACATTAACTGTGACGTCACTGGATGACGTAGTATACACTTCAGTGATGGTGTAATTGTTGTTGTCGTCACAAGTGATGTATCCAGTGTTTCCTGACGTATCATTAATGCTGATTTCTTGCTGACAGGTACCTCCTACCGTGTCAAACTCTATGTGTAAGGCCTTGATACTAAATCCTCCACTGCTACAGGTCGACCTTACATTACAGCTGCTGTAGGTCGTCTGGGGCATGTATCCAGGATATTCCTGTCCTTGGAGATAGAGAGCGCTGCTGGCATCAGAGCTGATCGTCACTTCCGGTAAAACTCCCACACGTGTCTCTATTACATATAGGATGCAAACCATGATGGATTTCCAGTATTAAGACATTACGAGGTCTTATTAATAGGTACATGACGTAGCTTAAGCTCTAAAGAAAAATAATAATGCATTGATGTCATTTGTTTTAATCTTATCGGGGTAAGAAAGAAATTTTGCAAACAAGATATATTCCATAAATCGATGAAACTAAAGAATAGTAACATCAATGCTTATAAGTATTTTTTTCAAACGAGTTGAAAAAATAAAATACGTTTAATCTTATGATACAATCGATTTTTCCATTGGATTATTTTTTTCAGATTAATAGGCAACGTCGATGTCTCTATTATGACGTCATCGCAATAACGTCGGATTTTCGGAGTTTGTGAAAGAGTGATCTGTCTTGGATAAGCGACAATCTATACAATATACTTACCGTTGATACAGTAGTGTTTGATAAACATATAAGTTGAATCGTCAAAGTAGTTTGTATGATTGTCACACCAGTCGAGTTTGACTTGCATCCATTGGACCTGTATAGGCCCACAGCTTGCCTGTCCCGTACACTTGTCGTGGTACTTGTATGTAAGATTTCGCTCCTCGTTGTAGTACTCTGTGATACAATCATTATCAGCATCTGTACCACAACAGTCTGGGTTCGACGTGTTCACAACTGTGTTCTCATAACAATAAGTACTTCTTAATTTGGCTCCTGCGTTTACAGCATCGATTGCAATCACTTCATCTGAGGAACAGACCAAGTTGATGTTCTGTGTATAACAAGCCGTTTCGGTGACATTGCGTTCCGGAAGACTCTGAGATTGGACTAAAACAAGAAAAAAAAAGATGTCAAGTTTTAATCATAACTTAGAATCGAGTATCGAAAACAAAAAACAAAAAACATGAGAGAGAATCATGCAATAACATTATATCATAATTAACCTCTCAAACCGATGGGAAATTCTTATCTTTCCCTACGATCGGCATATGATAATACTGTAATACACTGTGGTATACTAACTTTTCTCGAGGCTCCATTCTCGCACAGTTTATGGTACAATAGCATACGGTGTAAGGAAAGGATTTGCTTTTATTGCTAGGCGATAAGTAAATATTGTTCACTAAATGATCTTGTCGTATCATTTATAAATGGCTACCTAGTAATGAAGAAATCACAATAATCTTCACAATATAAAGCTTGACAATCGCGTATAGTTAATGGCACAGGCTGCCTGCTCACCAGTCAACCGGTTTACAATGTACAGTGTACATCTCTATTTACAGTATACTTCATATCACCTGATCAAACAGCAATCACTTGATCAAACAGCAATCACCTGATCAAACAACAATCACTTGATCAATGATCCAAACAACTACCTATTCTGTCGATTAAGTTATTTACATATAGACTTTACCGTATATGACATGAAAGAGATCTATATCTGTCTGCAATTAATGACATCAAGTTATAAAATATGCAGTTAACTGCAATACTGGTGTAATTACACAAAATGATTGTCTGTTGGTGGTTTTGTGTTGTTCGGACAATACTGATGTAATGACACACAATGATTGTCTGTTGGTGGTTTTGTGTTGTTTGGACAATACTATGTATAACCAATAGAAAGTTAAGAAAACTCGCTATAGAACCATGTAGGAATGAAGGTTCAGTGTTAAATAATACCTTCCTATCTTAGTATCTCAGTTTTTAACTCAAACACAATATATTACTTTACATTTATTGATAACCTGTGTGCGAATAGAAATGAATCAGAACAAAAAAATATTCAGTCATCTCAAATTCGTATTCCTACTATCCATAAATGTTACAACGTTGACGTGATTGATATGACCTAAATAAAACTTCCTGGTGTACTTTAGATTACACCTTTTCCCAGATGAAATGCTATTTATCTATCTTATGAATATCTAAAAAAATGCATGTTTTCCCTATTTTCTAAAATATATAATCCCACACAGACACAACCCAACAAACTTACAAAAACATCAGGTATACGTAGTCTCCCATGGTCTATTTAAGTAGAAGACGTGTGTGTCGTTTTCATTGTTGATAGTTTGTAGATTAAACATATGTCATTCTGATGAAGCAATTTTATTATCACAAGTTCAGTATAGGGAAATCTCCAATAGATTATTGAGACAATGACAAAGTATTGGGTCGAATTACAGTAAGATATAATTTGACTCGTCACGCCTTTTTCTCTTTTTTTTTAAATTGTATTTTGAGAAATTATGTCCTGTTGCTTTACATTACATCTTAAGTTTGTAAATGTTATATATGGGTAACTCCTTCAGTAAAATATTACATCTTAAGTTTGTAAATGTTATATATGGGTAACTCCTTCAGTAAAATATTACATCTTAAGTTTGTAAATGTTATATATGGGTAACTCCTTCAGTAAAATATTATATCTTAAGTTTGTAAATGTTATATATGGGTAACTCCTTCAGTAAAATATTACATCTTAAGTTTGTAAATGTTATATATGGGTAACTCCTTCAGTAAAATATTACATCTTAAGTTTGTAAATGTTATATATGGGTAACTCCTTCAGTAAAATATTACATCTTAAGTTTGTAAATGTTATATATGGGTAACTCCTTCAGTAAAATATTACATCTTAAGTTTGTAAATGTTATATATGGGTAACTCCTTCAGTAAAATATTGTTAATATAGGTCAATTTGCACAATATATTAAAAAACTAAAGAAATGTACTGAATCTGTCTGTGATAAATTGTATGGGTATGTATTTAGTAATTCTAAAACCTGTTCAAAATCAATAAGATTGTGTATATACTTTAGTTGGCAAACAATTCTATACACTGGTATGATTGTTATGTATACACCTTGTATAAACTCAGCTGTATAAATATATCATCGATAGAACCTTGTGTTAAATCAGCGTTATAAATATGTCTTGTCAAACTATTATCTACAGTACATTTGCATCTACAAAAGACGTAATCTCAATTAAAGAGTCATATAGCACGATCGATACATCACTGTACATTATAGACCATACACTGATTCTGGTATTCTATTGGTGGCCGGATGAACATTTAATGACGACAGATATTCTGCTTTGCTAGTTAAAATTTTTAATACTAATTTAGGTCAAGTTACGTTTATTTGGTGAAGAGATTTTTAAAGAAATCTTCTGTTGATATGTTTACCTGCTTGTTGCGCTGATGTTTATTTAAACATTGGTTGTCAATTGTTGACATGCATTGGTGTGTATCATACATTGGGTGTTTTAGCATATCCAATGGTGCACGTTAGCGCAATGTGATATATATGTCAGAACACCAAATGTATGTTACACACAAATGCAAGTCAAAACATAAAGTTGACAACCAATGTTTATATTTACATTGTATTAGTCATTCACGTTATAAAAATAAAACAGAGAAAAAAAATAAAGTACGAAAATAAAACTTATACTTATGTTTAAAGAAATATATCATTTGATGTAATAGCCTATAATTTGGCGGGAAAGAAAGGGTACCAGCTGCTTTCGGTGTGTTGCCAATCACAACCGACTAAACACCTACAGCAGATGAAATAGTCATATCGATACACCGGATATACAAAGACATATCAATCACTTCAATCCATTTAAGATATTTTAATTAGAACACTGATGAAAGTATTAGTACGCTAGAGCCTACCTGCCATTTTTAATATTGGAAATTAGCATACATTGGATTTAGTACCAACATATAGGTACTTGGCAGTGGCAATGTAAATATATATATATATATATATAAACCGCTATATTCTATAAGATATCAATAATACCTTGATCAGTTTACACAAAATCATACTGTTTCCTTCTGCTGCATTTTGCGAATAAAAGCATATCAGCTACCATAATCTTAGTAAAACATATCAGCTACCATAATCTTAGTAAAACACATCAGCTACCATACTCTTATTAAAACACATCAGCTACCATAATCTTAGTAAAACATATCAGCTACCATAATCTTAAAACACATCAGCTACCATAATCTTAGTAAAACACATCAGCTACAATAATCTTAGTAAAACACATCAGCTACAATAATCTTAGTAAAACACATCAGCTACCATAATCTTAGTAAAACAACATCAGCTACCATAATCTTAGTAAAACACATCAACTACAATAATCTTAGTAAAACACATCAATACAATAATCTTAGTAAAACACAATCAACTACCATAATCTTAGTAAAACACATCAGCTACAATAATCTTAGTAAAACATATCAACTACCATAATCTTAGTAAAACATATCAGCTACCATAATCTTAGTAAAACACATCAGCTACAATAATCTTAGTAAAACACATCAGCTACCATAATCTTAGTAAAACACATCAGCTACCATAATCTTAGTAAAACACATCAGCTACAATAATCTTAGTAAAACACATCAGCTACAATAATCTTAGTAAAAACATATCAGCTACAATAATCTTAGTAAAACACATCATACCATAATCTTAGTAAAACACATCAGCTACCATAATCTTAGTAAAACACATCAGCTACCATAATCTTAGTAAAATCAATACAATAATCTTAGTAAAAACATCAGCTACCATAATCTTATTAAAAACACATCTTAGCTCAGCTACCATAATCTTAGTAAAACATATCAGCTACAATAATCTTAGTAAAACACATCAATACAATAATCTTAGTAAAACACAAAATACCATAATCTTAGTAAAACACATCAGCTACCATAATCTTAGTAAAACACATCAGCTACCATAATCTTAGTAAAACACATCAACTACCATAATCTTAGTAAAACACATCAGCTACCATAATCTTAGTATAAACACATAATCTTAGACACTCATACAATAATCTTAGTAAAACATCAATAAAAATAATCTTAATAAAACACATAACTACATAATCTTAGTAAAAAAATCAGCTACAATAATCTTAGCTACATCAACATAATCTTAGTAAAACACATCAACTACCATAATCTTAGTAAAACACATCAGCTACCATAATCTTAGTAAAACACATCAGCTACATAATCTTATCATCACTACAATAATCTTAGTAAAAACACATCAGCTACCATAATCTTAGTAAAACATATCAACTACATAATCTTAGTAAAACACATCAGCTACAATAATCTTAGTAAAACACATCAGCTACCATAATCTTAGTAAAACACATCAGCTACCATAATCTTAGTAAAACAAATCAATACAATAATTTAGTAAAACACATCACTACAATAATCTTAGTAAAACACATCAACTACCATAATCTTAGTAAAACACATCAGCTACAATAATCTTAGTAAAACACATCAGCTACCATAATCTTAGTAAAACACATCAACTACCATAATCTTAGTAAAACACATCAGCTACCATAATCTTAGTAAAACACATCAGCTACAATAATCTTAGTAAAACACATCAACTACAATAATCTTAGTAAAACACAACATAAATAATCTTAGTAAAACACATCAACTACAATAATCTTAGTAAAACACATCAGCTACAATAATCTTAGTAAAACACATCAATACAATAATCTTAGTAAAACACATCACTACAATAATCTTAGTAAAACACATCACTACCATAATCTTAGTAAAACACATCACTACAATAATCTTAGTAAAACACATCAGCTACCATAATCTTAGTAAAACACATCAGCTACCATAATCTTAGTAAAACATATCAACTACCAATAATCTTAGTAAAACACATCAGCTACCATAATCTTAGTAAAACATATCAACTACCATAATCTTAGTAAAACACATCAACTACAATAATCTTAGTAAAACACATCAATACACATAATCTTAGTAAAACACATCACTACATAATCTTAGTAAAAAAAACAAAACAGTAAAACACATAACCAATAATCTTAGTAAAACACATCAACTACAATAATCTTAGTAAAACACATCAATACAATAATCTTAGTATCATCTACCATAATCTTAGTAAAACACATCAACTACAATAATCTTAGTAAAAACACATCAGCTACAATAATCTTAGTAAAACACATCAGCACATAATCTTAGTAAAACAATCACTACCATAATCTTAGTAAAACACATCAGCTACCATAATCTTAGTAAAACACATCAGCTACCATAATCTTAGTAAAAACATCACATCAGTAAAACACATCACTACATAATCTTAGTAAAAACACATCAGCTACAATAATCTTAGTAAAACACATCAGCTACAATAATCTTAGTAAAACACATCAACTACAATAATCTTAGTAAAACACATCATACAATAATCTTAGTAAAACACATCAGCTACAATAATCTTAGTAAAACACATCAGCTACAATAATCTTAGTAAAACACATCAGCTACCATAATCTTAGTAAAACACATCAGCTACCATAATCTTAGTAAAACACATCAGCTACCATAATCTTAGTAAAACACATCAGCTACCATAATCTTAGTAAAACACATCAGCTACCATAATCTTAGTAAAACACATCAGCTACCATAATCTTAGTAAAACACATCAGCTACATAATCTTAGTAAAACACTCAGCTACCATAATCTTAGTAAAAACACATCAACTACAATAATCTTAGTAAAACACATCAATAAAAATAATCTTAATAAAACACATCAGCTACAATAATCTTAGTAAAACACATCAATACAATAATCTTAGTAAAACACATCAGCTACCATAATCTTATTAAAACACATCAATACAATAATCTTAGTAAAACATATCAACTACAATAATCTTAGTAAAACACATCAATACAATAATCTTAGTAAAACACATCAGCTACCATAATCTTATTAAAACACATCAATACAATAATCTTAGTAAAACACATCAGCAACCATACTCTTATTAAAACACATCAGCTACCATACTCTTAGTAAAACACATCAGCTACCATAATCTTAGTAAAACACATCAGCTACCATAATCTTAGTAAAACACATCAGCTACCATAATCTTAGTAAAACACATCAACTACAATAATCTTAGTAAAACACATCAGCTACCATAATCTTAGTAAAACACATCAGCTACCATAATCTTAGTAAAACACATCAGCTACCATAATCTTAGTAAAACACATCAGCTACCATAATCTTAGTAAAACACATCAGCTACCATAATCTTAGTAAAACACATCAATACAATAATCTTAGTAAAACACATCAGCTACCATAATCTTAGTAAAACACATCAGCTACCATAATCTTAGTAAAACACATCAGCTACCATAATCTTAGTAAAACACATCAACTACAATAATCTTAGTAAAACACATCAATACAATAATCTTAGTAAAACACATCAGCTACCATAATCTTAGTAAAACATATCAACTACCATAATCTTAGTAAAACATATCAGCTACCATAATCTTAGTAAAACATATCAACTACCATAATCTTAGTAAAACACATCAACTACAATAATCTTAGTAAAACACATCAATAAAAATAATCTTAGTAAAACACATCAACTACAATAATCTTAGTAAAACACATCAGCTACAATAATCTTAGTAAAACACATCAGCTACAATAATCTTAGTAAAACATATCAACTACCATAATCTTAGTAAAACACATCACCTACAATAATCTTAGTAAAACACATCAGCTACCATAATCTTAGTAAAACATCAACTACAATAATCTTAGTAAAACACATCAGCTACCATAATCTTAGTAAAACACATCAACTACCATAATCTTAGTAAAACATATCAACTACAATAATCTTAGTAAAACACATCAAGCTACCATAATCTTAGTAAAACACATCAGCTACCATAATCTTAGTAAAACACATCAGCTACCATAATCTTAGTAAAACACATCAGCTACCATAATCTTAGTAAAACACATCAGCTACCATAATCTTAGTAAAACACATCAGCTACCATAATCTTAGTAAAACACATCAGCTACAATAATCTTAGTAAAACACATCAGCTACATAATCTTAGTAAAACACATCAGCTACAATAATCTTAGTAAAACACATCACTACAATAATCTTAGTAAAACACATCAATACAATAATCTTAGTAAAACACATCAACTACCATAATCTTAGTAAAACACATCAACTACAATAATCTTAGTAAAACACATCAGCTACCATAATCTTAGTAAAACACATCAACTACAATAATCTTAGTAAAACACATCAGCTACCATAATCTTAGTAAAACATATCAACTACCATAATCTTAGTAAAACACATCAGCTACAATAATCTTAGTAAAACACATCAGCTACCATAATCTTAGTAAAACACATCAACTACAATAATCTTAGTAAAACACATCAATACAATAATCTTATAAAACACTATCAACTACAATAATCTTAGTAAAAACACATCAATACAATAATCTTAGTAAAAACACATCAATCTACAACCATAATCTTAGTAAAACACATCAGCTACATAATCTTAGTAAAACATATCAACAACCATAATCTTAGTAAAACACATCACTACAATAATCTTAGTAAAACACATCAGCTACCATAATCTTAGTAAAAACACATCAACTACCATAATCTTAGTAAAACACATCAGCTACCATAATCTTAGTAAAACATCAATACCATAATCTTAGAAAAATAACCATAATCTTAGTAAAACATATCAACTACCATAATCTTAGTAAAACACATCAACTACAATAATCTTAGTAAAACACATCAGCTACAATAATCTTAGTAAAACACATCAACTACAATAATCTTAGTAAAACACATCAATAAAAATAATCTTAGTAAAACACATCAGCTACAATAATCTTAGTAAAACACATCAGCTACCATAATCTTAGTAAAACACATCAGCTACCATAATCTTAGTAAAACACATCAGCTACCATAATCTTAGTAAAACACATCAGCTACCATAATCTTAGTAAAACACATCAGCTACCATAATCTTAGTAAAACACATCAGCTACCATAATCTTAGTAAAACACATCAGCTACCATAATCTTAGTAAAACACATCAGCTACCATAATCTTAGTAAAACACATCAACTACAATAATCTTAGTAAAACACATCAATAAAAATAATCTTAATAAAACACATCAGCTACAATAATCTTAGTAAAACACATCAATACAATAATCTTAGTAAAACACATCAGCTACCATAATCTTAGTAAAACACATCAGCTACAATAATCTTAGTAAAACATATCAACTACAATAATCTTAGTAAAACACATCAATACAATAATCTTAGTAAAACACATCAGCTACCATAATCTTATTAAAACACATCAATACAATAATCTTAGTAAAACACATCAGCAACCATACTCTTATTAAAACACATCAGCTACCATAATCTTAATAAAACACATCAGCTGCAATAATCTTAGTAAAACACACCAATACAATAATCTTAGTAAAACACATCAGCTACCATACTCTTATTAAAACACATCAATACAATAATCTTAGTAAAACACATCAACTACCATACTCTTATTAAAACACATCAATACAATAATCTTAGTAAAACACATCAGCTACCATAATCTTATTAAAACATATCAACTACCATAATCTTAGTAAAACACATCAATACAATAATCTTAGTAAAACACATCAACTACCATACTCTTATTAAAACACATCAATACAATAATCTTAGTAAAACACATCAGCTACCATAATCTTATTAAAACACATCAATACAATAATCTTAGTAAAACACATCAGCTACCATACTCTTAGTAAAACACATCAGCTACCATACTCTTAGTAAAACACATCAGCTACCATAATCTTAGTAAAACACATCAGTTACCATACTCTTAGTAAAACACATCAGTACTACTCATACTCTTATCTTAAAACACATCAGCTACATAAAACTCTTAGTAAAACACATCAGTTACCATAATCTTAGTAAAACACATCAGCTACCATACTCTTAGTAAAACACATCAGCTACAATAATCTTAGTAAAACACATCAACTACAATAATCTTAGTAAAACACATCAGCTACAATAATCTTAGTAAAACACATCAATACAATAATCTTAGTAAAACACATCAGCTACAATACAATAATCTTATTAAAACACGTCAGCTACCATAATCTTAGTAAGACACATCAATACAATAATCTTAGTAAAACACATCAACTACCATAATCTTAGTAAAACACATCAACTACCATACTCTTATTAAAACACATCAGCTACCATAATCTTAGTAAAACACATCAATACAATAATCTTAGTAAAACACATCAATACAATAATCTTAGTAAAACACATCAACTACCATAATCTTAGTAAAACACATCAGCTACCATAATCTTAGTAAAACACATCAATACAATAATCTTAGTAAAACACATCAATACAATAATCTTAGTAAAACACATCAGCTACCATAATCTTAGTAAAACACATCAGCTACAATAATCTTAGTAAAACACATCAGCTACCATAATCTTAGTAAAACATATCAACTACCATAATCTTAGTAAAACATATCAGCTACAATAATCTTAGTAAAACACATCAATACAATAATCTTAGTAAAACACATCAATACAATAATCTTAGTAAAACACATCAGCTACCATAATCTTAGTAAAACACATCAGCTACCATAATCTTAGTAAAACACATCAATACAATAATCTTAGTAAAACACATCAATACAATAATCTTAGTAAAACACATCAATACAATAATCTTAGTAAAACACATCAGCTACCATAATCTTAGTAAAACACATCAGCTACCATAATCTTAGTAAAACACATCAATACAATAATCTTAGTAAAACACATCAATACAATAATCTTAGTAAAACACATCGGCTACCATTATCTTAGTAAAACACATCAACTGCAATAATCTCAAGAAAACACGTCAATAACAATCATCTTAACAAAAACATGTCAATAACAATCATCTTAATAAAAGCAGATCAGCTATAATCAATTTTGTTTTAATTTTATGATTAGTTAACTTGTTTCAATTCCAATGCTGCAAGTCCATTATCGCATAATTAAAACATTTAATTGATTATATAATTATTTTTTTTATTTATATTCTAATCAACATATCTAATACACGTATTTAGCTATGTTTGCGTATTTCACGGACCATAGGTGATTGCGATCTAATACACCTATCTTGTCATTTTGCATATAACACGGACCTTTGGAAATTATAATTAATCGTTGATAAAGGTTTCATTCACACTTAAAGTAGAACAATATCACTATAAACGAGTTACATGAGGATGTATTACATGGTCACTAATGCAATACAACCTCGCCACACTGCTTCAGCAAAATTACTATTTTTAACGCTGGTTTTACTATAAAAATTAAAAATATTGAGATCTGCGTTAAAACTATTGAGCAATTTTCATACATGGATAATTGACTTGCACTATTTCAATGGTGGGATATCATAATTAAATTGTAACAAAAACGTCAAGGTGTGAGAGCAAATACCCTCGGGATCTCAAAATATTATAAAACCTCGGCAAACCTCCGGTTTTACAATATTTTGTGATCATCGGGTAGTATTCCCTTATCCGTCATATCCATTTATAATAGGGTCTTATAATAGTGTTCAATACCATGTGTTGTATTATAAAACTCTTTCATATGTGATGTAAAGGGATCATAAAATGTTGTAAAACCTTCGGAAAGCCTCATTTTGTTACCCTCGTGTATAATATCCCTATAATGAAAAAGTCCGTTTTCTCTTACATCGACTTTTTCATTACAATCTTACAATTATGTTACCCCGCACTTTTCAAAAAAGTTCGAAGAAATCCGCGCCTGCAACTCAATTCTACATACATGAAAACTGCGTGACATTTTAACGCAAATACAGCTATTTGTATTTTTATAGAGAAACCAGCCTAGTATTTGAAAATAACGTTAAACCTTAACTTGCTTTACTACGTATCGCCTGGGTAGTAATACAGCCTCGGACGACTCGGGTGTATTGCATCGGATGAACAACTCTTACACCCGTAGGTATGGGAAAGAGGTGACTTAGTAATGAGTTTAATTGCTATGTATATACCAAGACTACATAACATTGATATGTCACAGGAAAGAAACATCTAAAATGAGAGGAAGTTGTCTGTATGATATCAGCCGTGCCATTGGTAATCAATAGAAATTATGCAGTCATTGAAATTACAGAGGTAAAAATCCTTAGTTCATTGAAAGTCAAGTAACGGCAGGCGGTATACTCCAGTATAGAACGTTTATTTAGCGAAATTACGATTTTACCCCTATGTATACATTTTAAGTCGAGTACAAATAAGAATACATTGAAATACCGATAATATATTATATTTTATCCAAACTTTAATTTTCTTTGATTTAACTTATATAAGCAAAATTGTATTCCATGTGAAAGTTGCAATCGAAAACAAAAACAAAATGAAAAATAAAACAAAAAGCAAACAAAAGAAACATCAAAACACTGAATTCCAGATCCTATTGAAGTTTTTGACGAAATCCTTAAATAAGATGTGTATGTATTCTAAATAGCATGATGGTAAAAATGAAATATATACCTGTAGTAGTGATAGATAGATTCAGTTTCTGTTAATATTGTTTCAAAAAAGAAAGGAAGGAAATATCGTTTTTCACAAAAGCCTTAAAAGTATAGAAAAACTACATGCACAAACATCAGACGTGGGAAAAATACATATTTTACCTTTCTTGCTAAGTAAACACATGAAAACAGTGACAGACACACGGAACAATCCTATTAGTACAGCCATTTTGAAGTGAGTGTTCAAACCATATTTCATTTTTTAACCACTGACCCGGAAGTAAAACATGACGTTTTAATCGTGACTTAGTCCAAGGTAAATCCCCTTCCTGGTGTGAAAGGGAATGGTTCATAGTGAATTCAATGTGCAGTGCTGGTACATACACTGTGGGCTATAGTTCGATACGTCTACAAAAGCCAGACTAATAGCAATCTATACATTGTTATTATGACTCTGCATAATCGAATAACCATTCGCAGCTTTTATCCTAAACGCATGAATATATACATACGCAGTAAACACCTATTCATTGCAGCTCAAATATAATTAGTGTTTACACGTGTTTATAATTGTACGAAGTGCCATATGTACAATATTCTCACACGAGTACATCGTGGTCATGTATAGTTTTCAAAACGAATAACTAATGTGATATCAGGTATTATTTTTGGAAATGCTTTGTTACATCGCACCAGAACAACCTCTACATCTGAACAACAATCAAACCATTCCCAGCAGTACAGTTGCTCTCTTTAATGAGAGTTATGTACACTGAAGTGGTGTTTTATTGTAGCCAATTACTAATATACTGTTATTACGATATCGTTTTTGTCTTTTTATTTTCGGTCGCCTTATAATAGTAATGGTATCGTATAAAACAGTCTGCCTTGGGATGAGCTATGAATTATTGTATCATGACATGCCGTACAAAATGACTCGACGTTTGTAACACCTTATCTGATTGACTGAAACAATGCCTTCATAGAAAATAGATTCCATCCAGAAATTTGAAATTCAACTGGATTATATTAAATCATAAGGATTCACTTACAGAATCTGTACCTCTGAGGTTTCAGTCTCGTTTCGACCTAAATCACAGATTAAGTTTTTTTATCAATATTTATAGAAGTTGCCATTTGCAATTTTTTTTTTTTTGGTTTAGAAGTTGCCATTTGCAATTTTTTTTTTTTTGGTTTTTTTTTTGTGTGCAAATCTCTTGATTTGACAGACATTTTGAAAATGTATATTTCGTCGCTTTGAGTAGAGCCAACTTTTTACCATCTTTTACTTCAATTGTTTTTATTTAAATCATCACTGTAATCTGCAATCATCGTTGTAATTAAAATATTAAGTATAATGCGGGAAGTAATACATTTTATCACTTTATTTCTACATTTTCAGGTATTGTTAGCACTTTAGTTTTTACTCGAACATATTGAAAAATGACAAATACTTAAACGGGGCAAAAATATAAGCTCACAAATCTGCATTTTTCTGTCTGATTTCGGAAGGATAACGTTTACCTTATTGATATGCAAAACATTTTCCAAAGCTTAATACCATAACTTTTTCTATAAAAGGTTGAATCTGGCAAAAATGGCTGAAATTTCGATTTATCTCACTAAACATTAAGGAACTGGGGTAGCATATGTTGCTATTCTGAGAAAAAATAATAGTCTGATTAAACAGAATTGTTAATATATATATATATACATATGTGTATATTCAAGAAGACCGCTGTACAATAGGTTCTGTCAACATTCATAAATATCAAACAACACATTAGGGAATAGGTCATATAATATTTAGGGCATATGGTCAAAACGGCAAAATTCCCATAAAATCCAACATTTTGTAAATAAAATGTCTTTCAGCACACAGTCATGTTTTTGCTTCAATTTTGTTTTATTGTATAAACTCCTGCTTTCCATAGGATTTTTTTTAAAATTAATATAGGGAAATTTTGACTTTAATCTTAATAATAATTTTTAATGTTATAGAGCTAAAACAAACATTAGGTATACTCTCGCATCATCAATCCCTTAGCGGTTTATTTAATTTTACGCTATCAGTTTTGTGTTATATCTCTATAATGTATAACATTTACTTAGGTTAGTCCTAAAAAGGAATTGAAACGATAGTCAATAACATGTCAATAGAAAGGAGATTGCATTGAAAATTGTTTCTATTAAACAAATATGAGCCACTTCATTAAAACCACCTATCCAAACGACTACGTATTCCGTAAAAATAAGAACCATTGCTATGCGTGATTCGAGTGGACTAGTATATATCAGCAAATTAAATATAAACTCTAAGTGGGGTAGTTGCATTGATTTTATGACAGCATGAACAAACAGTGACTATAGAGTGTTACTATAAAATGAACAGAGAGGTTACGAAGGAGGAAGTAGTTATTCATATACACACGAGACACACGTGATCAACGTGAATATCGTCTCCCTATTCGACTGCTCTAAATAACATTAGATTTAATTGAAAGGCGACTGTACACATAATACAATAAAAATCCGCATCAATAAACAAGGAAAAAACCAAGAGACAACAATAACTATTCCCCTATTACACAGATGTACTAAGGATCACCATGGTCATTATTTTGCGGACAATAACCGCAATAATGTACCGTATATCTGGTCAGTTACGCGAGTCAATTTGTTTTCGCAATTTTAACAGTAAATAGTGGTTTAAATTTTCGCTGTTTGTCTATAAAGGTATTTATAGTTAAACTATTTCTCAATATGAAGTTAATGTGACAATGCCAAATAATGCAATCTTGCTTGTAAGAAGTATCTCATTGGCTTAAAATCACTTTATCCTCACTATAAATCTCGAATTTTATAGGGAATATTGATAGTTGATTACATTAGAAGGGTTGAATTGAATAGTTTTTCATGTTACAGTGATACAGCAGAAAACGCTGATGCTAAAATATGTTGACATATTGTTCAGCAGCAGTCGCTTACAGAAAGTATTGTCACTTAGGCTACAACCAGAACATGATCTACATATGTGGAGTTGTGATGTTGGTGTTATATGGTGTTCTTAGATGACAAATCAGTTATCCAAAAATAGTTGTTGTTTTTTTGTAAAAAGATTGTTCAATAGTTCATCGCGAATAATCATCACCTTTAATAGATACGGGAACGTAATAATGAGAAAGCAGAAAGTGTTCGTTTAACGAAAACCACTATAGAGCGTTTTAAATCAATATTTCATTTTTCTAATAGTCTTGTCGACACCGGAATGAGTATACCATTGACAGGTAATAAAACCTCACAAGTTTATAACAAAAGGTCAAAGGAAGACAAATGAGGACATCATGGTCGTCAGTATGGGGTATCAGATACTAAACAGGGTTCATGTCGAGGTTGGTAGGAAAGAGACAGGCCGTAAGTATGGGGTATCAGATACTAAACAGGGTTCATGTCGAGGTTGGTAGGAAAGAGACAGGCCGTAAGTATGGGGTATCAGATACTAAACAGGGTTAATGTCGAGGTTGGTAGGAAAGAGACAGGCCGTAAGTATGGGGTATCAGATACTAAACAGGGTTCATGTCGAGGTTGGTAGGAAAGAGACGGCCGTAAGTATGGGGTATCAGATACTAAACAGGGTTAATGTCGAGGTTGGTAGGAAAGAGACAGGCCGTAAGTTATGGGGTATCAGATACTAAACAGGGTTCATGTCGAGGTTGGTAGGAAAGAGACGGCCGTAAGTATGGGGTATCAGATACTAAACAGGGTTAATGTCGAGGTTGGTAGGAAAGAGACAGGCCGTAAGTATGGGGTATCAGATACTAAACAGGGTTAATGTCGAGGTTGGTAGGAAAGAGACAGGCCGTAAGTATGGGGTATCAGATACTAAACAGGGTTAATGTCGAGGTTGGTAGGAAAGAGACAGGCCGTAAGCGCTATTTATTACGTAATCCACCTGGTATACTCCACTTCACACGTCTGGTATACTCCACTTCACACGTCTAGCATTCTCCATATGTCACTAGTGTAATATAATCTGGAGCAATTTTCATTGGCTGGAAATTCATTGTGACGTCCTGAATCCGATGGATGTTTGCAACACATTTTGGCCTTGAAATTCTTTAAAATGCAGGTATAATTATGTGATACAAAGTGTATTTTTGAGCCCTCAGAACTGAACTATTCTAAGACCTGTTTCATGCAATCTTATATGAAATAACCACTCATTTAAAGATTGAAAGAATCTATTATCTTACACCATTATAAGTCTTACCGTGCTTTGTCGATAACGTCATCATTATAAGTCTTACCGTGCTTTGTCGATAACGTCATCATTTTATGCAGACCGGCAAGCCAGAGTGAAAAAGAAAACTAACGAAACATGTGTTGTTATGCAGCTGGTCTGAGGGATATCTCTACCCCAATTAGTATAACTCGACTTGTTTACACTCAGCAGCACGAATCTTTACTCTAATCAACGTGAAAACAAGGTGATAAAATTATACAAATCTTCTAATTTAAAAATATTTTAATCGTTTGTGTTACTGTAAACCAATCGACTTTCGCGGTGTGTTGATTTCGCGTTTTCATTCCTAATGAATTTTTCATGAAGCGATTTGAATTGATATTGTGCTCAATTCATTTCGTGGAGATTATTGTTTTTGATTTTTTATCAATACGTACGCTGGTTTACTGTATGTTAACCTATGATAAAGATAAACCAAGCGAGAATATTGGTGTTTGGGAATCGATTTTACCACCTCAGCTCTAAACTTTTATTGCGATCTTAAAACATTTTGAAAGATAAGAAATATTTATGATATGATATAGAAAACTGCATTACACTTTCGTTTGCTGTCTCTTATCGATTATAGGATATGATCATACTACTGTCTTATTCTGATTATTTGTAAAGTTATTAATCCAAGGGTCTAAACATCAAGAAGGGTTGCTGTTATATTTTTGTGATATTCTGTAATTGTCAAAAATGACTAAATCAACCTGCTGTTCCGCCATTATAATAATGGAATGATTGATGATGTCGCAGCTCGTTAAGATCCTTGTACACATCTTATTTTTGTTCATATATTTGTTTGATCATATTTTTTATTGATGTAATTGTAAGCCTACGTAATTCTAAAACTTTAAACTTACATATTTATGGAGAAGGAATATATTTGGAGAAATGTTTTTTTTATTCAATAAATTAAAATGTATATGCTAAAGACTACCTACACATAGAAGCCAACCGGAGTTAATTCCCTTCAGACTGTGGATACAGTATAGTTTTCTGGTGGTACACTTGTTACAGTAGTTTTCTATGGGTACACTGGTTTTCTGTAGCCACACTTGTTTTCTGTGGGTACACTTGTTTTCTGTTGGTACACTTGTTTTCTGTGGATACACTTGTTTTCTGTCGATACACTTGTTTTCTGTAGGCACACTTGTTTTCTATGGGTACACTTGTTTTCTATGAGTACACTTGTTTTATATGGGTACACTTGTTTTCTGTTAGTATACTTGTTTTCTATGGGTACACTTGTTTTCTATGGGTACAATTGTTTTCTGTGGATACACTTGTTTTCTATGGGTACACTTGTTTTCTATGGGTACACTTGTTTTCTGTGGGTGCACTTGTTTTCTGTGGGTACACTTGTTTTCTGTAGGCACACTTGTTTTCTGTGGGTACACTTGTTTTCTGTGGGTACACTTGATTTCTACGGGCACACTTGTTTTCTGTGGGTACACTTGTTTTCTATGGGTACACTTGTTTTCTGTAGGCACACTGGTTTTCTGTGGGTACACTTGTTTTCTGTAGGCACACTTGTTTTCTGTGGGTACACTTGTGTGACGTTTCTAAATGGGTTCGTCACTTATAGTGAATGATCTTGGTTAGTGACCAGTCTACAGAAGCAAATATATACAGATATGACTACTATTTGGTAGCGTAAAACATTACATAAATTCCGAGCGATTAACAATAGACATAATTTCTTATATAAGTATATATACAGTGGTCTGCCTGACCATCGACACCTGGTCTTAATGATTGGGTATACAACAAACAATCTATATTCACTGACTATATCCTATAGTCGTCAACCACCCCGTGGTCGCTGTATGACGGACGTGTGTCGTTAACATTAGTCCAATAGAGTAATGTCAGCTGTATGACGGACGTGTGTCGTTAACATTAGTCCAATAGAGTAATGTCAGCTGTATGACGGACGTGTGTGTCGTTAACATTAGTCCAATAGAGTAATGTCAGCTGTATGACGGACGTGTGTGTCGTTAACATTAGTCCAATAGAGTAATGTCAGCTGTATGACGGACGTGTGTGTCGTTAACATTAGTCCAATAGAGTAATGTCAGCTGTATGACGGACGTGTGTGTCGTTAACATTAGTCCAATAGAGTAATGTCAGCTGTATGACGGACGTGTGTCGTTAACATTAGTCCAATAGAGTAATGTCAGCTGTATGACGGACGTGTGTGTCGTTAACATTAGTCCAATATAGAGTAATGTCAGCTGTATGACGGACGTGTGTGTCGTTAACATTAGTCCAATAGAGTAATGTCAGCTGTATGACGGACGTGTGTGTCGTTAACATTAGTCCAATAGAGTAATGTCAGCTGTATGACGGACGTGTGTGTCGTTAACATTAGTCCAATAGAGTAATGTCAGCTGTATGACGGACGTGTGTCGTTAACAATAGTCCAATAGAGTAATGTCAGCTGTATGACGGACGTGTGTCGTTAACATTAGTCCAATAGAGTAATGTCAGCTGTATGACGGACGTGTGTGTCGTTAACAATAGTCCAATAGAGTAATGTCAGCTGTATGACGGACGTGTGTGTGTCGTTAACAATAGTCCAATAGAGTAATGTCAGCTGTTAGACGGACGTGTGTGTCGTTTACAATAGTACAATAGAGTAATGTCAGCTGTATGACGGACGTGTGTGTCGTTAACATTAGTCCAATAGAGTAATGTCAGCTGTATGACGGACGTGTGTGTCGTTAACATTAGTCCAATAGAGTAATGTCAGCTGTATGACGGACGTGTGTGTCGTTTACAATAGTACAATAGAGTAATGACAGCTGTATGACGGACGTGTGACGTAAACATTAGTCAAATAGAGTAATGTCAGCTGTATGACGGACGTGTGTGTGTCGTTTACAATAGTACAATAGAGTAATGACAGCTGTATGACGGACGTGTGTGTCGTTAACATTAGTCAAATAGAGTAATGTCAGCTGTATGACGGACGTGTGTGTCGTCAACATTAGTCCAATAGAGTAATGTCAGCTGTATGACGGACGTTTGACGTAAACATTAGTCCAATAGAGTAATGTCAGCTGTATGACGGACGTGTGTGTCGTTAACAATAGTCCAATAGAGTAATGTCAGCTGTATGACGGACGTGTGTGTCGTAACATTAGTCCAATAGAGTAATGTCAGCTGTATGACGGACGTGTGTGTCGTTAACATTAGTCCAATAGAGTAATGTCAGCTGTATGACGGACGTGTGTGTCGTTAACATTAGTCCAATAGAGTAATGTCAGCTGTATGACGGACGTGTGTCGTTAACATTAGTCCAATAGAGTAATGTCAGCTGTATGACGGACGTGTGTCGTTAACATTAGTCCAATAGAGTAATGTCAGCTGTATGACGGACGTGTGTGTCGTTAACATTAGTCGAATAGAGTAATGTCAGCTGTATGACGGACGTGTGTGTCGTTAACATTAGTCCAATAGAGTAATGTCAGCTGTATGACGGACGTGTGTGTCGTCAACATTAGTCCAATAGAGTAATGTCAGCTGTATGACGGACGTGTGTCGTAAACATTAGTCCAATAGAGTAATGTCAGCTGTATGACGGACGTGTGTGTCGTCAACATTAGTCCAATAGAGTAATGTCAGCTGTATGACGGACGTGTGTCGTTAACATTAGTCCAATAGAGTAATGTCAGCTGTATGACGGACGTGTGTCGTTAACATTAGTCCAATAGAGTAATGTCAGCTGTATGACAGACGTGGACGTGTGTGTCGTAACATTAGTCCAATAGAGTAATGTCAGCTGTATGACGGACGTGTGTGTCGTTAACATTAGTCCAATAGAGTAATGTCAGCTGTATGACGGACGTGTGTGTCGTTAACATTAGTCCAATAGAGTAATGTCAGCTGTATGACGGACGTGTGTGTCGTTAACATTAGTCCAATAGAGTAATGTCAGCTGTATGACGGACGTGTGTGTCGTTAACATTAGTCCAATAGAGTAATGTCAGCTGTATGACGGACGTGTGTGTCGTTAACATTAGTCCAATAGAGTAATGTCAGCTGTATGACGGACGTGTGTGTCGTTAACATTAGTCCAATAGAGTAATGTCAGCTGTATGACGGACGTGTGTGTCGTCAACATTAGTCCAATAGAGTAATGTCAGCTGTATGACGGACGTGTGTGTCGTTAACATTAGTCCAATAGAGTAATGTCAGCTGTATGACGGACGTGTGTGTCGTTTACAATAGTCCAATAGAGTAATGTCAGCTGTATGACGGACGTGTGTGTCGTTTACAATAGTACAATAGAGTAATGACAGCTGTATGACGGACGTGTGTGTCGTTAACATTAGTCAAATAGAGTAATGTCAGCTGTATGACGGACGTGTGTGTCGTTTACAATAGTACAATAGAGTAATGACAGCTGTATGACGGACGTGTGTGTGTCGTTAGCAATAGTCCAATAGAGTAATGTCAGCTGTATGACGGACGTGTGTGTCGTTAACATTAGTCCAATAGAGTAATGTCAGCTGTATGACGGACGTGTGTCGTTAACATTAGTCCAATAGAGTAATGTCAGCTGTATGACGGACGTGTGTGTCGTTAACAATAGTCCAATAGAGTAATGTCAGCTGTATGACGGACGTGTGTGTGTCGTTAACAATAGTCCAATAGAGTAATGTCAGCTGTATGACGGACGTGTGTGTCGTTAACATTAGTCCAATAGAGTAATGTCAGCTGTATGACGGACGTGTGTGTCGTAACATTAGTCCAATAGAGTAATGTCAGCTGTATGACGGACGTGTGTGTCGTTAACATTAGTCCAATAGAGTAATGTCAGCTGTATGACGGACGTGTGTGTCGTTAACATTAGTCCAATAGAGTAATGTCAGCTGTATGACGGACGTGTGTGTCGTTAACATTAGTCCAATAGAGTAATGTCAGCTGTATGACGGACGTGTGTCGTAACATTAGTCCAATAGAGTAATGTCAGCTGTATGACGGACGTGTGTCGTTAACATTAGTCCAATAGAGTAATGTCAGCTGTATGACGGACGTGTGTCGTTAACATTAGTCCAATAGAGTAATGTCAGCTGTATGACGGACGTGTGTCGTTAACATTAGTCCAATAGAGTAATGTCAGCTGTATGACGGACGTGTGTGTCGTTAACATTAGTCCAATAGAGTAATGTCAGCTGTATGACGGACGTGTGTGTCGTTAACATTAGTCCAATAGAGTAATGTCAGCTGTATGACGGACGTGTGTGTCGTTAACATTAGTCCAATAGAGTAATGTCAGCTGTATGACGGACGTGTGTCGTTAACATTAGTCCAATAGAGTAATGTCAGCTGTATGACGGACGTGTGTCGTTAACATTAGTCCAATAGAGTAATGTCAGCTGTATGACGGACGTGTGTCGTTAACATTAGTCCAATAGAGTAATGTCAGCTGTATGACGGACGTGTGTCGTTAACATTAGTCCAATAGAGTAATGTCAGCTGTATGACGGACGTGTGTGTCGTCAACATTAGTCCAATAGAGTAATGTCAGCTGTATGACGGACGTGTGACGTAAACATTAGTCCAATAGAGTAATGTCAGCTGTATGACGGACGTGTGTGTCGTCAACATTAGTCCAATAGAGTAATGTCAGCTGTATGACGGACGTGTGTGTCGTCAACATTAGTCCAATAGAGTAATGTCAGCTGTATGACGGACGTGTGTGTCGTAATAACATTAGTCCAATAGAGTAATGTCAGCTGTATGACGGACGTGTGACGTAAACATTAGTCCAATAGAGTAATGTCAGCTGTATGACGGACGTGTGTGTCGTTAACATTAGTCCAATAGAGTAATGTCAGCTGTATGACGGACGTGTGTCGTTAACATTAGTCCAATAGAGTAATGTCAGCTGTATGACGGACGTGTGTGTCGTTAACATTAGTCCAATAGAGTAATGTCAGCTGTATGACGGACGTGTGTGTCGTTAACATTAGTCCAATAGAGTAATGTCAGCTGTATGACGGACGTGTGTGTCGTTAACATTAGTCCAATAGAGTAATGTCAGCTGTATGACGGACGTGTGTGTCGTTAACATTAGTCCAATAGAGTAATGTCAGCTGTATGACGGACGTGTGTGTGTCGTTAACATTAGTCCAATAGAGTAATGTCAGCTGTATGACGGACGTGTGTGTCGTTAACAATAGTCCAATAGAGTAATGTCAGCTGTATGACGGACGTGTGTGTCGTTAACAATAGTCCAATAGAGTAATGTCAGCTGTATGACGGACGTGTGTGTGTCGTTAGCAATAGTCCAATAGAGTAATGTCAGCTGTATGACGGACGTGTGTGTCGTCAACATTAGTCCAATAGAGTAATGTCAGCTGTATGACGGACGTGTGACGTAAACATTAGTCCAATAGAGTAATGTCAGCTGTATGACGGACGTGTGTGTCGTTAACATTAGTCCAATAGAGTAATGTCAGCAGTATGACGGACGTGTGTGTCGTTTACAATAGTACAATAGAGTAATGACAGCTGTATGACGGACGTGTGTGTCGTCAACATTAGTCCAATAGAGTAATGTCAGCTGTATGACGGACGTGTGTCGTAAACATTAGTCAAATAGAGTAATGTCAGCTGTATGACGGACGTGTGTGTCGTTAACATTAGTCCAATAGAGTAATGTCAGCTGTATGACGGACGTGTGTGTCGTTAACATTAGTCCAATAGAGTAATGTCAGCTGTATGACGGACGTGTGTGTCGTTAACACATTAGTCCAATAGAGTAATGTCAGCTGTAATGACGGACGTGTGTGTCGTTAACATTAGTCCAATAGAGTAATGTCAGCTGTATGACGGACGTGTGTCGTACTCTGTATGACGAGTTGTGTAACATTAGTCCAATAGAGTAATGTCAGCTGTATGACGGACGTGTGTCGTTAACATTAGTCCAATAGAGTAATGTCAGCTGTATGACGGACGTGTGTCGTTAACATTAGTCCAATAGAGTAATGTCAGCTGTATGACGGACGTGTGTGTCGTTAACATTAGTCCAATAGAGTAATGTCAGCTGTATGACGGACGTGTGTGTCGTTAACATTAGTCCAATAGAGTAATGTCAGCTGTATGACGGACGTGTGTGTCGTTAACAATAGTCCAATAGAGTAATGTCAGCTGTATGACGGACGTGTGTGTCGTTAACATTAGTCCAATAGAGTAATGTCAGCTGTATGACGGACGTGTGTGTGTCGTTAACAATAGTCCAATAGAGTAATGTCAATTGTATGACGGACGTGTGTGTCGTTAACATTAGTCCAATAGAGTAATGTCAGCTGTATGACGGACGTGTGTGTCGTTTAACATTAGTCCAATAGAGTAATGTCAGCTGTATGACGGACGTGTGTGTCGTTAACAATAGTCCAATAGAGTAATGTCAGCTGTATGACGGACGTGTGTGTCGTTAACAATAGTCCAATAGAGTAATGTCAGCTGTATGACGGACGTGTGTGTCGTTAACAATAGTCCAATAGAGTAATGTCAGCTGTATGACGGACGTGTGTGTCGTTAACATTAGTCCAATAGAGTAATGTCAGCTGTATGACGGACGTGTGTCGTTAACATTAGTCCAATAGAGTAATGTCAGCTGTATGACGGACGTGTGTCGTAAACATTAGTCCAATAGAGTAATGTCAGCTGTATGACGGACGTGTGTCGTTAACATTAGTCCAATAGAGTAATGTCAGCTGTATGACGGACGTGTGTCGTTAACATTAGTCCAATAGAGTAATGTCAGCTGTATGACGGACGTGTGTGTCGTTAAACATTAGTCCAATAGAGTAATGTCAGCTGTATGACGGACGTGTGTGTCGTTAACATTAGTCCAATAGAGTAATGTCAGCTGTATGACGGACGTGTGTGTCGTTAACATTAGTCCAATAGAGTAATGTCAGCTGTATGACGGACGTGTGTGTCGTTAACATTAGTCCAATAGAGTAATGTCAGCTGTATGACGGACGTGTGTGTGTCGTTAACATTAGTCCAATAGAGTAATGTCAGCTGTATGACGGACGTGTGTGTCGTTAACATTAGTCCAATAGAGTAATGTCAGCTGTATGACGGACGTGTGTCGTTAACATTAGTCCAATAGAGTAATGTCAGCTGTATGACGGACGTGTGTGTCGTTAACATTAGTCCAATAGAGTAATGTCAGCTGTATGACGGACGTGTGTGTCGTAACATTAGTCCAATAGAGTAATGACAGCTGTATGACGGACGTGTGACGTAAACATTAGTCAAATAGAGTAATGTCAGCTGTATGACGGACGTGTGTGTCGTTTACAATAGTAAAATAGAGTAATGACAGCTGTATGACGGACGTGTGTGTCGTCAACAATAGTCCAATAGAGTAATGTCAGCTGTATGACGGACGTGTGTGTCGTTAACATTAGTCCAATAGAGTAATGTCAGCTGTATGACGGACGTGTGTGTCGTTAACATTAGTCCAATAGAGTAATGTCAGCTGTATGACGGACGTGTGTGTCGTTAACATTAGTCCAATAGAGTAATGTCAGCTGTATGACGGACGTGTGTGTCGTTAACATTAGTCCAATAGAGTAATGCCAGCTGTATGACGGACGTGTGTGTCGTTAACAATAGTCCAATAGAGTAATGTCAGCTGTATGACGGACGTGTGTGTCGTAAAACATTAGTCCAATAGAGTAATGTCAGCTGTATGACGGACGTGTGTGTCGTTAACATTAGTCCAATAGAGTAATGTCAGCTGTATGACGGACGTGTGTGTCGTTAACATTAGTCCAATAGAGTAATGTCAGCTGTATGACGGACGTGTGTGTCGTTAACATTAGTCCAATAGAGTAATGTCAGCTGTATGACGGACGTGTGTGTCGTTAACATTAGTCCAATAGAGTAATGCCAGCTGTATGACGGACGTGTGTGTCGTTAACATTAGTCCAATAGAGTAATGTCAGCTGTATGACGGACGTGTGTGTCGTTAACATTAGTCCAATAGAGTAATGTCAGCTGTATGACGGACGTGTGTCGTTAACATTAGTCCAATAGAGTAATGTCAGCTGTATGACGGACGTGTGTCGTTAACATTAGTCCAATAGAGTAATGTCAGCTGTATGACGGACGTGTGTGTCGTTAACATTAGTCCAATAGAGTAATGTCAGCTGTATGACGGACGTGTGTGTCGTTAACATTAGTCCAATAGAGTAATGTCAGCTGTATGACGGACGTGTGTGTCGTTAACATAACATTAGTCTAATAGAGTAATGTCAGCTGTATGACGGACGTGTGTGTCGTCAACATTAGTCCAATAGAGTAATGTCAGCTGTATGACGGACGTGTGTGTCGTTAACAATAGTCCAATAGAGTAATGTCAGCTGTATGACGGACGTGTGTGTGTCGTTAACAATAGTCCAATAGAGTAATGTCAGCTGTATGACGGACGTGTGTGTCGTCAACATTAGTCCAATAGAGTAATGTCAGCTGTATGACGGACGTGTGACGTAAACATTAGTCCAATAGAGTAATGTCAGCTGTATGACGGACGTGTGTCGTTAACATTAGTCCAATAGAGTAATGTCAGCTGTATGACGGACGTGTGTGTCGTTTACAATAGTCCAATAGAGTAATGTCAGCTGTATGACGGACGTGTGTGTCGTTAACAATAGTCCAATAGAGTAATGTCAGCTGTATGACGGACGTGTGTGTGTCGTTAACAATAGTCCAATAGAGTAATGTCAATTGTATGACGGACGTGTGTGTCGTTAACATTAGTCCAATAGAGTAATGTCAGCTGTATGACGGACGTGTGTGTCGTTTACAATAGTCCAATAGAGTAATGTCAGCTGTATGACGGACGTGTGTGTCGTTAACATTAGTCCAATAGAGTAATGTCAGCTGTATGACGGACGTGTGTGTCGTTAACATTAGTCCAATAGAGTAATGTCAGCTGTATGACGGACGTGTGTGTCGTTAACATTAGTCCAATAGAGTAATGTCAGCTGTATGACGGACGTGTGTCGTTAACATTAGTCCAATAGAGTAATGTCAGCTGTATGACGGACGTGTGTCGTTAACATTAGTCCAATAGAGTAATGTCAGCTGTATGACGACGGACGTGTGTCGTTAACATTAGTCCAATAGAGTAATGTCAGCTGTATGACGGACGTGTGTGTCGTTAACATTAGTCCAATAGAGTAATGTCAGCTGTATGACGGACGTGTGTGTCGTTAACATTAGTCCAATAGAGTAATGTCAGCTGTATGACGGACGTGTGTCGTTAACATTAGTCCAATAGAGTAATGTCAGCTGTATGACGGACGTGTGTGTCGTTAACATTAGTCCAATAGAGTAATGTCAGCTGTATGACGGACGTGTGTGTCGTTAACATTAGTCCAATAGAGTAATGTCAGCTGTATGACGGACGTGTGTGTCGTTAACATTAGTCCAATAGAGTAATGTCAGCTGTATGACGGACGTGTGTGTCGTTAACATTAGTCCAATAGAGTAATGTCAGCTGTATGACGGACGTGTGTCGTTAACATTAGTCCAATAGAGTAATGTCAGCTGTATGACGGACGTGTGTGTCGTTAACATTAGTCCAATAGAGTAATGTCAGCTGTATGACGGACGTGTGTGTCGTTAACATTAGTCCAATAGAGTAATGTCAGCTGTATGACGGACGTGTGTGTCGTTAACATTAGTCCAATAGAGTAATGTCAGCTGTATGACGGACGTGTGTCGTTAACATTAGTCCAATAGAGTAATGTCAGCTGTATGACGGACGTGTGTGTCGTTAACATTAGTCCAATAGAGTAATGTCAGCTGTATGACGGACGTGTGTGTCGTAACATTAGTCCAATAGAGTAATGTCAGCTGTATGACGGACGTGTGTGTGTCGTTAACAATAGTCCAATAGAGTAATGTCAATTGTATGACGGACGTGTGTGTCGTTAACATTAGTCCAATAGAGCAATGTCAGCTGTATGACGGACGTGTGTGTCGTTTACAATAGTACAATAGAGTAATGTCAGCTGTATGACGGACGTGTGTCGTTAACATTAGTCCAATAGAGTAATGTCAGCTGTATGACGGACGTGTGTGTCGTTAACATTAGTCCAATAGAGTAATGTCAGCTGTATGACGGACGTGTGTGTCGTTAACATTAGTCCAATAGAGTAATGTCAGCTGTATGACGGACGTGTGTCGTTAACATTAGTCCAATAGAGTAATGTCAGCTGTATGACGGACGTGTGTGTCGTTAACATTAGTCCAATAGAGTAATGTCAGCTGTATGACGGACGTGTGTGTCGTTAACATTAGTCCAATAGAGTAATGTCAGCTGTATGACGGACGTGTGTCGTTAACATTAGTCCAATAGAGTAATGTCAGCTGTATGACGGACGTGTGTGTCGTTAACATTAGTCCAATAGAGTAATGTCAGCTGTATGACGGACGTGTGTGTCGTTAACATTAGTCCAATAGAGTAATGTCAGCTGTATGACGGACGTGTGTCGTTAACATTAGTCCAATAGAGTAATGTCAGCTGTATGACGGACGTGTGTGTCGTTAACATTAGTCCAATAGAGTAATGTCAGCTGTATGACGGACGTGTGTCGTTAACATTAGTCCAATAGAGTAATGTCAGCTGTATGACGGACGTGTGTGTCGTTAACATTAGTCCAATAGAGTAATGTCAGCTGTATGACGGACGTGTGTGTCGTTAACATTAGTCCAATAGAGTAATGTCAGCTGTATGACGGACGTGTGTGTCGTTAACATTAGTCCAATAGAGTAATGTCAGTTGTATGACGGACGTGTGTGTCGTTAACAATAGTCCAATAGAGTAATGTCAGCTGTATGACGGACGTGTGTGTCGTTAACATTAGTCCAATAGAGTAATGTCAGCTGTATGACGGACGTGTGTGTCGTTAACATTAGTCCAATAGAGTAATGTCAGCTGTATGACGGACGTGTGTGTCGTTAACATTAGTCCAATAGAGTAATGTCAGCTGTATGACGGACGTGTGTGTCGTTAACATTAGTCCAATAGAGTAATGTCAGCTGTATGACGACGTGTGTCGTAACATTAGTCAATAGAGTAATGTCAGCTGTATGACGGACGTGTGTGTCGTTAACATTAGTCCAATAGAGTAATGTCAGCTGTATGACGGACGTGTGTGTCGTTAACATTAGTCCAATAGAGTAATGTCAGCTGTATGACGGACGTGTGTGTCGTTAACATTAGTCCAATAGAGTAATGTCAGCTGTATGACGGACGTGTGTGTCGTCGTCAACATTAGTCCAATAGAGTAATGTCAGCTGTATGACGGACGTGTGTGTCGTTAACATTAGTCCAATAGAGTAATGTCAGCTGTATGACGGACGTGTGTGTCGTTAACATTAGTCCAATAGAGTAATGTCAGCTGTATGACGGACGTGTGTGTCGTTAACATTAGTCCAATAGAGTAATGTCAGCTGTATGACGGACGTGTGTGTCGTTAACATTAGTCCAATAGAGTAATGTCAGCTGTATGACGGACGTGTGTGTCGTTAACATTAGTCCAATAGAGTAATGTCAGCTGTATGACGGACGTGTGTGTCGTTAACATTAGTCCAATAGAGTAATGTCAGCTGTATGACGGACGTGTGTGTCGTTAACATTAGTCCAATAGAGTAATGTCAGCTGTATGACGGACGTGTGTGTCGTTAACATTAGTCCAATAGAGTAATGTCAGCTGTATGACGGACGTGTGTGTCGTTAACATTAGTCCAATAGAGTAATGTCAGCTGTATGACGGACGTGTGTCGTTAACATTAGTCCAATAGAGTAATGTCAGCTGTATGACGGACGTGTGTGTCGTTAACATTAGTCCAATAGAGTAATGTCAGCTGTATGACGGACGTGTGTGTCGTTAACATTAGTCCAATAGAGTAATGTCAGCTGTATGACGGACGTGTGTCGTTAACATTAGTCCAATAGAGTAATGTCAGCTGTATGACGGACGTGTGTGTCGTTAACATTAGTCCAATAGAGTAATGTCAGCTGTATGACGGACGTGTGTCGTTAACATTAGTCCAATAGAGTAATGTCAGCTGTATGACGGACGTGTGTCGTTAACATTAGTCCAATAGAGTAATGTCAGCTGTATGACGGACGTGTGTGTCGTTAACATTAGTCCAATAGAGTAATGTCAGCTGTATGACGGACGTGTGTGTCGTAACATTAGTCCAATAGAGTAATGTCAGCTGTATGACGGACGTGTGTGTCGTTAACATTAGTCCAATAGAGTAATGTCAGCTGTATGACGGACGTGTGTGTCGTTAACATTAGTCCAATAGAGTAATGTCAGCTGTATGACGGACGTGTGTCGTTAACATTAGTCCAATAGAGTAATGTCAGCTGTATGACGGACGTGTGTGTCGTTAACATTAGTCCAATAGAGTAATGTCAGCTGTATGACGGACGTGTGTGTCGTTAACATTAGTCCAATAGAGTAATGTCAGCTGTATGACGGACGTGTGTGTCGTTAACATTAGTCCAATAGAGTAATGTCAGCTGTATGACGGACGTGTGTGTCGTTAACATTAGTCCAATAGAGTAATGTCAGCTGTATGACGGACGTGTGTGTCGTTAACATTAGTCCAATAGAGTAATGTCAGCTGTATGACGGACGTGTGTGTCGTTAACATTAGTCCAATAGAGTAATGTCAGCTGTAATGACGGACGTGTGTGTCGTTAACATTAGTCCAATAGAGTAATGTCAGCTGTATGACGGACGTGTGTGTCGTTAACATTAGTCCAATAGAGTAATGTCAGCTGTATGACGGACGTGTGTGTCGTTAACATTAGTCCAATAGAGTAATGTCAGCTGTATGACGGACGTGTGTCGTTAACATTAGTCCAATAGAGTAATGTCAGCTGTATGACGGACGTGTGTGTCGTTAACATTAGTCCAATAGAGTAATGTCAGCTGTATGACGGACGTGTGTGTCGTTAACATTAGTCCAATAGAGTAATGTCAGCTGTATGACGGACGTGTGTCGTTAACATTAGTCCAATAGAGTAATGTCAGCTGTATGACGGACGTGTGTGTCGTTAACATTAGTCCAATAGAGTAATGTCAGCTGTATGACGGACGTGTGTGTCGTTAACATTAGTCCAATAGAGTAATGTCAGCTGTATGACGGACGTGTGTGTCGTTAACATTAGTCCAATAGAGTAATGTCAGCTGTATGACGGACGTGTGTCGTTAACATTAGTCCAATAGAGTAATGTCAGCTGTATGACGGACGTGTGTGTCGTTAACATTAGTCCAATAGAGTAATGTCAGCTGTATGACGGACGTGTGTGTCGTTAACATTAGTCCAATAGAGTAATGTCAGCTGTATGACGGACGTGTGTGTCGTTAACATTAGTCCAATAGAGTAATGTCAGCTGTATGACGGACGTGTGTGTCGTTAACATTAGTCCAATAGAGTAATGTCAGCTGTATGACGGACGTGTGTGTCGTTAACATTAGTCCAATAGAGTAATGTCAGCTGTATGACGGACGTGTGTGTCGTTAACATTAGTCCAATAGAGTAATGTCAGCTGTATGACGGACGTGTGTGTCGTTAACATTAGTCCAATAGAGTAATGTCAGCTGTATGACGGACGTGTGTGTCGTTAACATTAGTCCAATAGAGTAATGTCAGCTGTATGACGGACGTGTGTGTCGTAACATTAGTCCAATAGAGTAATGTCAGCTGTATGACGGACGTGTGTGTCGTTAACATTAGTCCAATAGAGTAATGTCAGCTGTATGACGGACGTGTGTGTCGTTAACATTAGTCCAATAGAGTAATGTCAGCTGTATGACGGACGACGTGTGTCGTTAACATTAGTCCAATAGAGTAATGTCAGCTGTATGACGGACGTGTGTGTCTTTAAAATTAGTCCAATAGAGTAATGTCAGCTGTATGACGGACGTGTGTGTCGTTAACATTAGTCCAATAGAGTAATGTCAGCTGTATGACGGACGTGTGTGTCGTTAACATTTAGTCCAATAGAGTAATGTCAGCTGTATGACGGACGTGTGTCGTTAACATTAGTCCAATAGAGTAATGTCAGCTGTATGACGGACGTGTGTGTCGTTAACATTAGTCCAATAGAGTAATGTCAGCTGTATGACGGACGTGTGTCGTTAACATTAGTCCAATAGAGTAATGTCAGCTGTATGACGGACGTGTGTGTCGTTAACATTAGTCCAATAGAGTAATGTCAGCTGTATGACGGACGTGTGTGTCGTTAACATTAGTCCAATAGAGTTTTGTATGAGATCTTATTGTTTTGAAAACAAAAGAGATTGGGACGAAGGTATACACATGTTGTTGTTTGGCGTTAGAGAATCTGTACAAGAATCTCTTGGCTTCAGTCCCTTTGAACTTGTGTTTGGACATACTGTACGTGGTCCTTTGAAAATTTTGAAAGACAAAATTTTGGACGAAGATTCTAAAGTGAATCTCTTAGATTATGTGTGTAACTTTAAGCAAAGGTTGACAAGGGCATGTGAACTGGCAAAAGAAAATTTGGCCCTTACTCAAACCAAAATGAAAACATGGTATGATAAAGATGCCCGTGCAAGAAGTTTTGATCCAGGTGACAAAATTTTGGCTCTATTACCAATACCGGGTCAGCCTTTGCAAGCTAGATATTTTGGACCTTATATTGTTGAGAAAAAGGTCGATGATGTTAACTACATTGTACAAACTCCAGGGAGGCGCAAGAAAACTCAATTATGTCATGTTAATATGCTTAAGAAATAGTAGATAGAGAAGAGAGCAAGACCTCTCAACCTATTGCTACTTTGGCCTCTGTACCATCACAAAGTGAAAGTACAGCTGATATTTGTAAATTAGACTTAGATGGTGGTGTACAAGATGTAGGTTTAGACTGTGGTGTTAAGTTACGGAACTCAGATGTGCTCGCGAACTTGGACAAGAAACTATGTCATCTATCGGAAAAGGAACGCAATGAACTTAAAGATTTGATACTTGAGTATAAACATTTGTTTCCGGATACACCAGGCAAAACAGATGCTATCTATCACGACGTGGATGTAGGCGATGCGCCACCTGTCAAGCAACATCCTTACCGTGTCAATCCTTTGAAAGAAGAACACTTAAAGAAAGAAATTCAATACATGTTGGACAATGATATTATTGAACCAAGCAAAAGTGAATGGAGCTCTCCATGTGTTCTG
Source organism: Argopecten irradians (assembly GCF_041381155.1). Classification (NCBI taxonomy): domain Eukaryota; kingdom Metazoa; phylum Mollusca; class Bivalvia; order Pectinida; family Pectinidae; genus Argopecten; species Argopecten irradians. Next base: position 68,727,084 of record NC_091134.1, read on the forward strand.
GTACCAAAGCCAGACAAGACATACCGGTTCTGTACTGACTTCAGAAAAGTAAACTCTGTCAGTAAAACAGACTCTTATCCAATTCCAAGGATTGACTCGTGTATTGACAAAGTTGGCAAAGCCAAGTACGTAAGCAAGTTTGACCTGTTGAAAGGATATTGGCAGGTGCCATTAACAGAAAGAGCTAAAGAAGTGTCGGCATTTGTAACCTCGCAAGGTTTGTACCAGTACAAAGTTATGCCATTTGGTATGAAGAATGCCCCGGCAACATTTCAACGTCTTCTTAACAGCGTGATATCAGACCTGGAAGGCTGTGATGGATACATTGATGACGTCATCAACTACCACGACACGTGGGAAGACCATCTACGCGGGATTCGTGAATTCTTCGAAAGACTCACTACCATGAAATTGACTGTAAACTTATTGAAATGTGAATTTTGTCATGCAACTGTTGAATTTTTAGGCCATGTTGTAGGACAGGGGCAGGTTAAACCTGTTCAGGCCAAAGTAGAATCAATTATAGATTTTCCAACTCCTGGAGGCAAGAGAGAGCTGATGAGGTTTCTTGGTATGGCTGGATACTACAGAAAATTTTGTCAAAATTTCTCTGTTATAGCAGCTCCACTTACTGCTTTGTTAAAGAAAAATGTCAAATTTGTCTGGTCAGACGAATGTAAGTCTGCCTTTGAGAAATTGAAAGCCATACTATCAAACTCACCAGTTCTGACTGCTCCAGATTTTAATAAACAGTTTAAACTGTTTGTTGACGCCAGCGATGTAGGTGTTGGTGCTGTTTTGATGCAAGAAGGTACTGAACAAATTGACCATCCAATTTGTTATTTCTCGAAAAAGTTTGACAAACACCAGAGAAATTATTCCACCATTGAGAAAGAATGTTTAGCGTTGATTTTGGCCTTGAACCAATTTGATGTATATCTCTGCACTACAGTTGTGCCTGTGTTGGTCTTCACCGACCACAACCCTTTGACATTCATTGGGAAAATGAAAAACAAAAATCAAAGAATTCTCAGGTGGAGTTTGACTTTGCAAGAGTACAATCTTGACATCAAACATATCAAAGGGAAAGACAATATTCTGGCTGATGCTTTATCAAGGATTTAAATATGACTTAATATTTGAAGAAAGTTTCCTTTTCAAGAAAACTTTCTTTTCTTTAAGGAGGGGTGTGTTATGTATGACACTAAATACATGTAGTTATGAGATAAGGGAGATAACTCCTATAGCTTTTTTTTATCAATACATCCTATGAAGGTCATATCATTGATTTAGGTTATAGAACTTTCTAGAATATAATCATGTATAAACAAATATGTTTGTAAACATGTTGATTTTAAGTAGAGATCTAGAATGATCTATTTCCAGAAAGTTATGTGTGTTTACTTGTTTACTGTTTTTAGTTAGATATTTCTGTATTACTGTATTGACCTACACTGTACATTACTGTAACAGATACTGACCTACATCGTGCTGTTCATGTATTACTGTAACAGATACTGACCTACATCGTGTTGTTCATGTATTACTGTAACAGATACTGACCTACATCGTGCTGTACATGTATTACTGTAACAGATACTGACCTACATCGTGCTGTACATGTATTACTGTAACAGATACTGACCTACATCGTACTGTACACGTATTACTGTAACAGATACTGACCTACATCGTGCTGTACATGTATTACTGTAACAGATACTGACCTACATCGTGCTGTTCATGTATTACTGTAACAGATACTGACCTACATCGTGCTGTACATGTATTACTGTAACAGATACTGTACCTACATCGTGCTGTACATGTATTACTGTAACAGATACTTACCTACATCGTGCTGTTCATGTATTACTGTAACATATACTGACCTACATCGTGCTGTACATGTATTACTGTAACAGATACTGACCTACATCGTGCTGTTCATGTATTACTGTAACAGATACTGACCTACATCGTGCTGTACATGTATTACTGTAACAGATACTGACCTACATCGTGCTGTTCATGTATTACTGTAACAGATACTGACCTACATCGTGCTGTACATGTATTACTGTAACAGATACTGACCTACATCGTACTGTTCACGTATTACTGTAACAGATACTGACCTACATCGTACTGTACACGTATTACTGTAACAGATACTGACCTACATCGTGCTGTACATGTATTACTGTAACAGATACTGACCTACATCGTGCTGTACATGTATTACTGTAACAGATACTGACCTACATCGTGCTGTTCATGTATTACTGTAACAGATACTGACCTACATCGTGCTGTACATGTATTACTGTAACAGATACTGACCTACATCGTACTGTTCATGTATTACTGTAACAGATACTGACCTACATCGTGCTGTACATGTATTACTGTAACATGTAATTACTGTAACAGATACTGACCTACATCGTGCTGTACATGTATTACTGTAACAGATACTGACCTACATCGTGCTGTACATGTATTACTGTAACAGATACTGACCTACATCGTGCTGTACATGTATTACTGTAACAGATACTGACCTACATCGTGCTGTACATGTATTACTGTAACAGATACTGACCTACATCGTGCTGTACATGTATTACTGTAACAGATACTGACCTACATCGTGCTGTACATGTATTACTGTAACAGATACTGACCTACATCGTGCTGTTCATGTATTACTGTAACAGATACTGACCTACATCGTGCTGTACATGTATTACTGTAACAGATACTGACCTACATCGTGCTGTACATGTATTACTGTAACAGATACTGACCTACATCGTGCTGTACATGTATTACTGTAACAGATACTGACCTACATGTATTACTGTAACAGATACTGACCTACATCGTGCTGTCATGTATTACTGTAACAGATACTGACCTACATCGTGCTGTACATGTATTACTGTAACAGATACTGACCTACATCGTGCTGTACATGTATTACTGTAACAGATACTGACCTACATCGTGCTGTACATGTATTACTGTAACAGATACTGACCTACATCGTGCTGTACATGTATTACTGTAACAGATACTGACCTACATCGTGCTGTACATGTATTACTGTAACAGATACTGACCTACATCGTGCTGTTCATGTATTACTGTAACAGATACTGACCTACATCGTCTGTACATGTATTACTGTAACAGATACTGACCTACATCGTGCTGTACATGTATTACTGTAACAGATACTGACCTACATCGTGCTTTACATGTATTACTGTAACAGATACTGACCTACGATATGTATTGATACAGACAGTATTACTGTAACAGATACAATATGACCTACATCGTGCTGTACATGTATTACTGTAACAGATACTGACCTACATCGTGCTGTTACATGTATTACTGTAACAGATACTGACCTACATCGTGCTGTACATGTATTACTGTAACAGATACTGACCTACATCGTGCTGTACACGTGATCAGTATTACTGTAACAGATACTGACCTACATCGTGCTGTACATGTATTACTGTAACAGATACTGACCTACATCGTGCTGTTCATGTATTACTGTAACAGATACTGACCTACATCGTGATGTACAGTATTACTGTAACAGATACTGACCTACATCGTACTGTACACGTATTACTGTAACAGATACTGACCTACATCGTGCTGTTCATGTATTACTGTAACAGATACTGACCTACATCGTGCTGTACATGTATTACTGTAACAGATACTGACCTACATCGTGACTGTACATGTATTACTGTAACAGATACAGACCTACATCGTACTGTACACGTATTACTGTAACAGATACAGACCTACATCGTACTGTACATGTATTACTGTAACAGATACAGACCTACATCGTGCTGTACACGTATTACTGTAACAGATACTGACCTACATCGTGTTGTACATGTATTACTGTAACAGATACTGACCTACATCGTGCTGTACATGTATTACTGTAACAGATACTGACCTGCATCGTACTGTACATGTATTACTGTAACAGATACTGACCTGCATCGTACTGTTACATGTATTACTGTAACAGATACTGACCTACATCGTGTTGTACATGTATTACTGTAACAGATACTGACCTACATCGTGCTGTACATGTATTACTGTAACAGATACTGACCTACATCGTACTGTACACGTATTACTGTAACAGATACTGACCTACATCGTGCTGTTCATGTATTACTGTAACAGATACTGACCTACATCGTACTGTTCACGTATTACTGTAACAGATACTGACCTACATCGTACTGTACACGTATTACTGTAACAGATACTGACCTACATCGTGCTGTTCATGTATTACTGTAACAGATACTGACCTACATCGTACTGTACACGTATTACTGTAACAGATACTGACCTACATCGTGCTGTACATGTATTACTGTAACAGATACTGACCTACATCGTGCTGTTCATGTATTACTGTAACAGATACTGACCTACATCGTGCTGTTCATGTATTACTGTAACAGATACTGACCTACATCGTGCTGTTCATGTATTACTGTAACAGATACTGACCTACATCGTGCTGTACATGTATTAGTGTAACAGATATGTATTACTGTACATGTATTACTGTAATAGATACTGACCTACATCGTGCTGTTCACGTATTACTGTAACAGATACTGACCTACATCGTGCTGTTCACGTATTACTGTAACAGATACTGACCTACATCGTGCTGTTCATGTATTACTGTAACAGATACTGACATACATCGTGCTGTTCACGTATTACTGTAACAGATACTGACCTACATCGTGCTGTTCATGTATTACTGTAACAGATACTGACCTACATCGTGCTGTTCACGTATTACTGTAACAGATACTGACCTACATCGTGCTGTACACGTATTACTGTAACAGATACTGACCTACATCGTGCTGTTCACGTATTACTGTAACAGATACTGACCTACATCGTGTTGTACACGTATTACTGTAACAGATACTGACCTACATTTTGCTTTACCCGTATTACTGTATGTTTTTCCGTTCATACCACACACTGGGTGGTACACGGCGGGACAGATACATGGTTTACAGGTGCCGTCACTGACGATCTCATAGTCACTATAAATAGATATATAAGGTTTGATGAATTCAGCTGTGAAAATCATTGAAACGGACAGAAAAAAATGTATAATGCATTATAAAGATTTGTTACAACACAGAATGTATGCACTATAAAATTCATGCTTTTAATGCCTTACGTATGATTAGAATCAAATATACCTTCAGAAATCACTTTAAAATTACTAATACAATTGTAAAACATGTGACATGAAATTGTATACCACATATTGGCTTCAATATTAGACTGTATGTACTCATTTAACTGCACTGTAGATGTAAATATAATAGTTTTTCGCAGTACTGCTAAAATTCATTTTCAGCTCTTTTTTGTACTTTACAAAATTAAAATTTATGCAAAATAAGTATTAAAAAATTTCCTTGATTCGTGACTATGAAAATTACGTCACATATAAGTTTAATTCAAATTCTTCAGGATAGTAAGACGGTGATTTGATGCAAATCAGACTTGTTATTAGATAAGCAATTTTATTAGAAGTATGGAGCGAGACAACATGATAAACATTACTCACAAAATAGAATCAGATGATCTTTTACTTAAACACTCAGTTTGGAATTTTTCGGTGTTAATGTTTGCTGTAATAAAAACATGAAATCTTAATTGTCATTTGTTACAGAATATTGAAATTAGGCTAGCAAGTGTTCTTATTATTCAATTAAAGATGCTCCACCGCAGAAGAATGGTATTTTTTCTCTATCAAAAACACGAGCAGACGAATTAGTACTTTTCTTCAGTTACGAAAGTTATTTACTTAACACTATTACCACCAATGAAAAGTTTGAGCTTCCCATTTTACTTCAAGATAAAAATATTGAAAATAATTAATTGCATCCCGAAATAATTCCGTGGCACTATTTCCTATATGGAATGAATTACTGATTGTACATGCACCAAATGCAAAACAAATAATCTTATATCACTTTTCGTCTTAATTAGACATATATATATATATGTATGATGAAAGCGCTAAGGTTAAACTAACAACGTGTTTCAATTTTTTATTTCTATATACACATGTATATATACACAATTAATTCCCAATTATTGTTCAATTAAGAGTATCATTTTTGCTTTGTCGGCGGTGGAGCATCTTTAATAAAACATTTGTTTATTAATTTTCAACCTTAAATGCTAATTGCATATTTAATTTGAATAGATGTTTTATGTGATGGAGATAACACAATTTTTAAGTACGTATTGTTTTATATGTGGTTTATCTTGAAAGTCGGGTAAGGCTCATTTATGAAACCTTGGAAACATAAGTAAACTATGATCGATACCACTCACTAATTAGTATTTCTTCATTTAATCGCTTCATGAAATAACGCGTCAAATAATCACCGCATGTCATTTTTTTATGTTAACAGTTAATTGCGAACGTCTATTTAGGTCAACAGCGTTATATTGCTATATATATAGGACACACAAAAACCACCGTTGTTTAATATGTTACGCACGCAGCTAGAATATTCAAATGGTAAAACAAACAGTCGTTTAAAACTAGTCATTTTAATTTGAACACATAAAGATAAAGACTATTTATACCAATCTATTCAACACTTACCAGCATCTGTGATCTGGGTCAGCAGGGCGCTCAAAACACCAGCCAACAAAACACACAACATGGCTCCTAGATATATGGGGATCCTGTATGACCAGTATTCCTATTCTTTATCTATTGACTTCCTGTTAAATGCTTGAAAACTGTCTTTCTGCGAAAATAATCCTTAAAATTTACTATATATACATTTTCATTTAAACGATATCAAACCAAAAAAATAAATTCATCGATATTGAACTTTAGTTGTATTGTCGTTTTTAAATTAGATAGTTGAGGGGACTCGCTTGCAGTGAGAAAAAAAGACGTCTGTCTTCTTCCAACATTTATTTTCAACTCCCCAGGTATATAACAATTTCCGGTGTTGGCCGAACACATATTCCGGAATAGTACAAAATAACACACAAAGACATTATATCCAGATACACACTTGATGGTCAATAAAATATATATTTGAGAAACACATATATGTAACAGTATTTTTGAGACTACAATGAAGAAGTTACATTGGAAGACGGCACAAGATCCCTCCTAGACAACCAAATTCGACAGTCGGTCACTTTGTATGCCAAGTGTATCGTTAAAGTTGTTTTCCTTTTACGTTCACTCTAAAATAATTTCCCCAGACATTTACAATTAAAAAGGAAGTATATGGTTTTGGAGACAGTACGGTTGATTTTAAAATCAAACTTGTTGTCGGTGTCAGGTTTTGTGATACTAGAAGAAAAAAGGGTTATACATAAAGTTGATATTTAACTGTTATTAAACTACCACCTACCTTCCTCCACGGAGAGATAATGAGGACAAGAGTCTTCAAAACTTTATACTAATCCCTCAAACGGATTCTTCTCCAACCATTTGTCAAAATACACAGGAATCCATAATTCATTAAATCTCTCCTTAGATACACAACAGCTGTTAAGTAATTGGGGATATTGTGTCGAGCTATACAATACAATTCATTTGAGGTATTGGCTGCTATATTGATGTTTTTCATTGCAATTTCATCTTTGAAAGAAAATAAATCTGACTAGACGTCATTAAGTTAAATGGATCAAGTCTGTTGTCAGTTTCCATCAGTAAACATATCGTCAGACTGAGCTAATGACATTTATGAACTTCTGACTTCTGTCAAGGTATGAGCATGACATTGTGAAGTTATGCTGAATGAAACACGTTTGGTAGCAACTCGAATCATATCAGGTCTTCATTTCTAAAAGAGAACCCTATTCTCTTTCAAACAGTTGTGAACAGGAAAGTTTTAATTTAAGTAACATACATACGAAATGTGGAAATGTTAAAATTTAGAAAATTGACTTTATGTACAAATTTAAAAATGGATATCAATAAACACACTAGTAGTTATACATGTAGCCTTAGACACCACAGGTCGCAGTGACCAGAATGTTATTCAACAGAACAGATACAGGATTGTACATATGCCTTGTAGCTATATGATTCATGACGTAGTCATCAGGTTTCGATGTAACTAAGACATACACTATTACTTAAGTAGAATCGTGTTCGTGACAAGGAGTGGTCAGATTACTTAAGTAGAAGCGTGTTCGTGACAAGGAGTGGTCAGATTACTTGAGTATAGAAGCGTGTTCGTGACAAGGAGTGGTCAGATTACTTAAGTAGAAGCGTGTTCGTGACAAGGAGTGGTCAAATTACTTGAGTATAAGCGTGTTCGTGACAAGGAGTGGTCAGATTACTTAAGTAGAAGCGTGTTCGTGACAAGGAGTGGTCAAATTACTTAAGTAGAAGCGTGTTCGTGACAAGGAGTGGTCAGATTACTTGAGTATAGAAGCGTGTTCGTGACAAGGAGTGGTCAGATTACTTAAGTAGAAGCGTGTTCGTGACAAGGAGTGGTCAAATTACTTAAGTATAAGCGTGTTCGTGACAAGGAGTGGTCAGAATACTTAAGTAGAAGCGTGTTCGTGACAAGGAGTGGTCAGATTACTTGAGTAGAAGCGTGTTCGTGACAAGGAGTGGTCAGATTACTTAAGTAGAAGCGTGTTCGTGACAAGGAGTGTCGATTAAGTAGAAGCGTGTTCGTGACAAGGAGTGGTCAGATTACTTAAGTAGAAGCGTGTTCGTGACAAGGAGTGGTCAGATTACTTAAGTAGAAGCGTGTTCGTGACAAGGAGTGGTCAGAATACTTTAAGTAGAAGCGTGTTCGTGACAAGGAGTGGTCAGATTACTTAAGTAGAAGCGTGTTCGTGACAAGGAGTGGTCAAATTACTTAAGTAGAAGCGTGTTCGTGACAAGGAGTGGTCAGATTACTTAAGTAGAAGCGTGTTCGTGACAAGGAGTGGTCAGAATACTTTAAATAGAAGCGTGTTCGTGACAAGGAGTGGTCAGAATACTTTAAATAGAAGCGTGTTCGTGACAAGGAGTGGTCAGATTACTTAAGTAGAAGCGTGTTCGTGACAAGGAGTGGTCAGATTACTTAAGTAGAAGCGTGTTCGTGACAAGGAGTGGTCAAATTACTTAAGTAGAAGCGTGTTCGTGACAAGGAGTGGTCAGATTACTTAAGTAGAAGCGTGTTCGTGACAAGGAGTGGTCAGATTACTTAAGTAGAGCGTGTTCGTGACAAGGAGTGGTCAGATTACTTAAGTAGAAGCGTGTTCGTGACAAGGAGTGGTCAAATTACTTAAGTAGAAGCGTGTTCGTGACAAGGAGTGGTCAGATTACTTTAGTAGAAGCGTGTTCGTGACAAGGAGTGGTCAGATTACTTAAGTAGAAGCGTGTTCGTGACAAGGAGTGGTCAGATTACTTAAGTATAAGCGTGTTCGTGACAAGGAGTGGTCAGATTACTTGAGTATAGAAGCGTGTTCGTGACAAGGAGTGGTCAGATTACTTTGAGTAGAAGCGTGTTCGTGACAAGGAGTGGTCAATTACTTAAGTATAAGCGTGTTCGTGACAAGGAGTGGTCAGATTACTTAAGTAGAAGCGTGTTCGTGACAAGGAGTGGTCAGATTACTTAAGTAGAAGCGTGTTCGTGACAAGGAGTGGTCAGATTACTTAAGTAGAAGCGTGTTCGTGACAAGGAGTGGTCAGATTACTTGAGATAGAAGCGTGTTCGTGACAAGGAGTGGTCAGATTACTTAAGTAGAAGCGTGTTCGTGACAAGGAGTGGTCAGATTACTTAAGTAGAAGCGTGTTCGTGACAAGGAGTGGTCAGATTACTTAAGTAGAAGCGTGTTCGTGACAAGGAGTGGTCAGATTACTTAAGTAGAAGCGTGTTCGTGACAAGGAGTGGTCAGAATACTTTAAGTAGAAGCGTGTTCGTGACAAGGAGTGGTCAAATTACTTAAGTAGAAGCGTGTTCGTGACAAGGAGTGGTCAAATTGCTTAAGTAGAATCGTGTTCGTGACAAGGAGTGGTCAGAATACTTTAAGTAGAAGCGTGTTCGTGACAAGGAGTGGTCAGAATACTTTAAGTAGAAGCGTGTTCGTGACAAGGAGTGGTCAGATTACTTAAGTAGAAGCGTGTTCGTGACAAGGAGTGGTCAGATTACTTAAGTAGAAGCGTGTTCGTGACAAGGAGTGGTCAGATTACTTAAGTAGAAAGCGTGTTCGTGACAAGGAGTGGTCAAATTACTTAAGTAAAGCGTGTTCGTGACAAGGAGTGGTCAGATTACTTAAGTAGAAGCGTGTTCGTGACAAGGAGTGGTCAGATTACTTAAGTAGAAGCGTGTTCGTGACAAGGAGTGGTCAGATTACTTAAGTAGAAGCGTGTTCGTGACAAGGAGTGGTCAGATTACTTAAGTAGAAGCGTGTTCGTGACAAGGAGTGGTCAGATTACTTGAGTAGAAGCGTGTTCGTGACAAGGAGTGGTCAGATTACTTAAGTAGAAGCGTGTTCGTGACAAGGAGTGGTCAGATTACTTAAGTAGAAGCGTGTTCGTGACAAGGAGTGGTCAGATTACTTTAAGTAGAAGCGTGTTCGTGACAAGGAGTGGTCAGATTACTTGAATAGAAGCGTGTTCGTGACAAGGAGTGGTCAGATTACTTAAGTAGAAGCGTGTTCGTGACAAGGAGTGGTCAGATTACTTGAGTAGAAGCGTGTTCGTGACAAGGAGTGGTCAGATTACTTAAGTAGAAGCGTGTTCGTGACAAGGAGTGGTCAGATTACTTAAGTAGAAGCGTGTTCGTGACAAGGAGTGGTCAAATTACTTAAGTAGAAGCGTGTTCGTGACAAGGAGTGGTCAGAATACTTAAGTAGAAGCGTGTTCGTGACAAGGAGTGGTCAGATTACTTAAGTAGAAGCGTGTTCGTGACAAGGAGTGGTCAGATTACTTAAGTAGAAGCGTGTTCGTGACAAGGAGTGGTCAGATTACTTAAGTAGAAGCGTGTTCGTGACAAGGAGTGGTCAGATTACTTAAGTAGAAGCGTGTTCGTGACAAGGAGTGGTCAGATTACTTAAGTAGAAGCGTGTTCGTGACAAGGAGTGGTCAGATTACTTGAGTATAGAAGCGTGTTCGTGACAAGGAGTGGTCAAATTGCTTAAGTAGAAGCGTGTTCGTGACAAGGAGTGGTCAGAATACTTTAAGTAGAAGCGTGTTCATGACAAGGAGTGGTCAAATTGCTTAAGTAGAATCGTGTTCGTGACAAGGAGTGGTCAGAATACTTTAAGTAGAAGCGTGTTCGTGACAAGGAGTGGTCAGAATACTTTAAATAGAAGCGTGTTCGTGACAAGGAGTGGTCAGAATACTTTAAGTAGAAGCGTGTTCGTGACAAGGAGTGGTCAGATTACATTAAGTAGAAGCGTGTTCGTGACAAGGAGTGGTCAGATTACTTAAGTAGAAGCGTGTTCGTGACAAGGAGTGGTCAGAATACTTTAAGTAGAAGCGTGTTCGTGACAAGGAGTGGTCAGAATACTTTAAGTAGAAGCGTGTTCGTGACAAGGAGTGGTCAGATTACTTAAGTAGAAGCGTGTTCGTGACAAGGAGTGGTCAGATTACATAAGTATAGAAGCGTGTGCGTGACAAGGAGTGGTCAGATTACTTAAGTAAAAGCGTGTTCGTGACAAGGAGTGGTCAGATTACTTAAGTAGGATGTGTACCCTGACAGGTATATAAAAATGATTGATTTTCTATGTCTATGCATTTCTTATATAAACTGAGATTAGGAAAGAAAACGGGGTCACTCTTACGGACTCCGCCAATAAACACCAGTAGCTACCAATCTTCGTTTGAGTCCTACATATCAACACCACACAGAACCAAGAGACATAAAAACCAACTGAACATCAACAGTTTAGACTGAAGACTTCATTACCTTAACAAACTTATACTAGCTCTCGCCACAAATATAACTCTATTTAATAATTTCAGCAATTGAAACATTTCTTGACTTACTAATGTAATCCGATATACCCCAGTCTAAATACGACTTTCAAGAGTAAACAATTATATGTTATGAAAATTTGAGTTGATATGGACTAGGGGATAGATAATTGGGCGGTTGTTGAGCGCTGACATTGTTGTAAACGCAAGTTTCCTTCCTTCAAGTGGGCAGACTTGAGCGCTGGCATCAACGTACACCTAAACTTTCTTTCTTCAAGTGAGCCGTCTTTGAGCGCTGACATCATCGTTTTACTAAGCTGTCCTTCTTCAAGTGAGCCGTTTTGAGCGGTAACAGCATCGTATACCTAAGCTTTCTTCCTTCAAGTGGGGCGTCTTTGAGCGCTGACATCATCGTATACCTAAGCTGTCCTTCTTCAAGTGAGCCGCTTTGAGCGCTAACAGCATGGTATACCTAAGCTTTCTTCCTTCAAGTGAGCCATCTCTGAGCGCTGACATCATCGTAAACCTAAGCTGTCTTTCTTCAAATGAGCTGTCTTTGTGCGCTGACATCATCGTACACTTATGTTTTCTTCCTTCAAATGAGCTGTCTTTGTGCGCTGACATCATCGTAAACCTAATTAAATAGCTAAGCTTTCTTCCTTCAAGTAAGCCGTCTTTGAGCGCTGACATCATCGTAAACCCAACTTGTCTTCCTTAACGTCAGCCGTTTTTGAGCGCTGACATCGTCGTACTATCTTCCTGCAAGTGAGCCGTTTTTGAGCGCTGATATAATCATACACTTAATTAAGCTGTCTTCTTCAAATGAGCCGTCTTTGAGCGTTTACATCGGCTTAAACCTAATCTGTCTTCCTTTCTTCCTTCAATTGAGCAGTTGTTGAGCGCTGACATCATCGGACACCGATTTGGTTCTGTGAGGTGAGCTATATTTGACTTTGTAGCCTAATTTGCACTTTCCATAAGCCATTGCCGATAGTTTGAACAGGTTGAAAATAAATATATAATCCTTTTAAATATTGAAATGAAAATTGAGAATTCCTCCCCACTACCCCATGTTTATGCAAAATCTTATTAAAATACAGATTCTTATAATCACTCCGTTCAATAGAGGATCTGACAACATCCCATAAAGGGTCATGTTCGGATGACCTTTTTACCACGTGTAATTCAGATCACATACATTTTCTACACATTGCTACGCCATATCGTCCCAGTATACATATACATTTAACTTTATTTTGCTCTTTAGGTGAGATGACTACGTACACTAAAATAATTCGGACAGCTTTTTCAAACTATTTCGGCGCCAGTCAAGATTCTGGCAGTGCCAATTTGATTGGCCATTTTCCAAAGGTCATCTTGACGTGACCCCTAATGCGATGTTATCAGATCCTCTTATCATACGTAGTGATTATAAGGATCTGTATTTTAATCAGATTGGTTTATGCAAATACTATCTTTATCAAATCATTGCATACTACTGATTGTGTTGTTCGCTTTCACATGTGTATAAAGAAATAAAGCAGATTATAAATATAACGAACAATTACCCGTGGACATGGATTGAAAGTGTACAAAGAACATTCAAGGCTGTGCGTGAGAAAAAACTCGTTTACCCAGAGAGTCGTGAATACTTGGAACAGTCTCCCATCAAATGTTGTTCATTCTAGGACAGTTAAACAATTTGAACACGAACTCGATTCACATTGGAAAAATCAGCCACAATAGTTTTTATACACTGAAAGAAATTGTAAATTTCTAAGAGCTGACTATTATAGGATTATAAAAACCCTGTACATGTTTATACAAGTATGTTGTCAGAATAAATATATGTATAGTGGGGTAGACAAGAGCATAAATTGTGCACATTATGATAAAAGCATGAAACTTGGCACAAATGAAGTTTAGACCAAAAGAAAATACTTTGGCCTCTGGGCCATCAAGAATTATCCATATGTCGTCACTGGCGGCAATTTTCCAATATGGCCGCCAAAAACACTTAAACACCACATTTTTTTTTTTCACAGTACAAATATTTTATTCCTCCAGCTGTGTATGATGTGTATATATAGAGATTGAACAGTGTTTTGATTGCGTTAAAGGTGGTATGAACGCAATCAAAACACTGTTCAATCTTTATATTTACATAAATAAGTCTAATTTTATGTCAAATTTAAAACGGTGATGGTTGTTAAGTTGGGCAACTACGGTAGTCAGGATGACCGAAGATATAGTTCCGATTGTTGAATGTTATAGCTGCAGTTTGATTTGAAATATAACAATGACACCTTTAATTATTTTTAAATTACCTGGTATATTTTTTTCCAATTTGATAATGTATCAATAATGTCCATTTTGAATAAAAATTGAGATAACCGAGGCGGAGCGACTACCGGTATCGTTGTCAGGGTAGTGATGCGGTCCGAAGTGGAGCGAGCCGCCATATTTGATTTTCAACCGAGGAAAGTAACTGTGAAATAGTCTGTTGATCAAATGGTATGACTGTTGAGCTGCTGAATGTTTCTAATGTATGTATCGGTCTACGTACGCGATATAGACTAAATTCTTCATAGTCACGACTTTTATTTTATTGTACGGATGATAGACAAGTGTTTGCATGGTGTGTGACTGACTTAACTATGGAATTCCTTGAACATTCCTGAGGAAAGCCCCCGGTTGTAGACCCGACCAGCGATTCTTTTTGTTGTTTATTACCGTTACAATGCTTGAACACATATTCTGTTTTGATGTCAAATACATTTTAATTGGATCTAATAACAACTCTTTATTATTATTTTGAATCCGATAACGATGAAACTTTGTTTACATTTCATACAGTAGGCCAACCGAGTAGGCTAATGACGAGCATGTTATTGTCTGTGCCGCCTAAGGATCAGTCTTGAGACAAATAGAAGACCGAAATCGTTTTTTAGGCTATTATTAATTCAAAGCAAATCTGTCATCTGTGAAAAGGTAAAATGTAAATTAAGTAATTACAGTTTATTTAGATTATCATATGACGCAAAATCTTACCGAAGCGTGAACTAGAAATAGTCCGATCCTACTTTGGGTTTGTATTCATACGTCGTTGCGTTTACGCTAATTTGAACGCAACTCCCCTTCCGTTGACTATATAGAGGCATATGTAAATATACATTTGTGGCATTGTAACAAATGTATATACACATCGGTAATTTGGTGAGACCCGCCAGGGTTGGCCGCCAAAAACACTCAAAAACCCCTTTTTAGTTAATTAAAAAAAAAAAATGTCTGAAAAATTTCGCCCTTAATCCTTCTCAATCAATGTTTAATTGACTGGATTAGTTATTGACTTTATTATTTAAAAGGTAGTTTTTAGCGGCAATTTCTAATGACGTCAATGACAGTCATTTTCCGCCAACATTGATTAAAACCCCTCGATTGATTTTTAGAGGATTTGCTGTTTTTTAAATGTTAAAAATAAATTATTTTAGATACATTTTTTTCAATATAAATATAAGTTGAAAGATATTAGTATGAAGTAAATAAACATCATGGCTGCCACATTCTACTGTTACAGATTAATTCTTGGCTGTTTTCCTCAATCTTTGAAACTTCGTTTTGCAAATTGGCCGTACAAAAACTACTATCTGCTACCTGTTACCTGTCGTCGAGGTCTTTAAATATGCCGTAGGCATCTCTGACCCATTTGAACATTGTTCATATTGTTTGGCGGTTGTGTGTTCTCATAGTAGGGTTGAACTTCTCTTGATTGAATTTCCAATGGCTGTTTAGTCTTGACTTAAACTGGTTTAAAGTTTCTGATGATATGACATTTTCAGGTAGAGAGTTCCATTGGTTTACTACTCTTTGTGAGAAACTATTTTTCCTGGTGTTAAGTCTTGAACGTCCCTTCACAAGTTTTTCACTATGACCTCTTGTTTGAGTATGACTTCGGGGAAGTAATTTATTTTTATCACATTTGTCGTTCAGAATTTTGTATACTTCCACCATTAAACTCCTAAGACGTCTGTATTCTATGGTTGGCAGTCCTAAAACTAGTAGCCGTTCTAGGTAAGATTTGCTTCGAATATTATTGATGAGTTTGGTTGCACGCCTCCGTACTTTCTCAAGTGTGGTTTTATCTTTTTTTGTATTTGTTGTCCAGACGGTAGATGCATATTCCAGATGTGGTCTCACCATGGCTTTATATAGGTTACAGAACGATATATTGTTTAAGTATTTGAAGCTTCTTTTCAACACTCCTAGAATTTGCTTTGCTTTTTTAGCTGATGCTTCGATATGTCTTGTGAATTTCAGTTGTTGGTCAATAGTAACAATTAGATCTTTCTCTTCAGTGACTTGCTGGATTGATGTATTATTTATGATATAGTCCCCGGGAATTTGTTTATTTGTTCCTAAACGTAGGTGTTTACACTTTTTTGAGTTAAATTTCAGCTGCCAGTCGTAAGACCATTAGATTGTTTATGTCACTTTGTAGCTTTTAGTGATCGTTTACATTATTGACAACAGAGAAAAGTTTTGTGTCATCAGCAAAAAGTCTAACAGCGTTTTCAACAGCCTCTGGTAGGTCATTGATGTATACTAGGAATATGATGCGGCCTATCACACTGCCCTGAGGGATTCCACTTGTTACCGAAGACCAGTCAGAATTTTCACCATTTAATACCACGCGTTGTTTTCTGTCAGTTAGAAAGTTAACAATTCATTTTACTAGATTTCTTGTGATTGCGTATCGTGATAATTTTTTAGTAGTTTCTGATGAGGTACAGTATCGAAAGTTTTTTGGATGTCAATATCATTATTGTTGTCTAGTTCTCCTGTCCAAATATCTACCATTTCTATTAGGGTTGCACATGAATGTCCTTTTCGGAAGCCATGTTGGTATTCGCTAAAGAGGTTGCTAGTTTCCACGTGGTTTACGATGGCATCTCGCACAAGTTTTTCCATGATTTTTGATGTTATTGAAGTGAGGCTAATGGGACGGTAGTTTTCAGCTAGATGTTTTGTTCCTTTCTTGTGGATGGCAGTGACGTTAGCCTCTTTCACAACTTTAGGTTCCTTCGCATCATCGATGAAGTTTTGAAATATAATTGACAGTTGCTTGGATAAAGTGTCAGCTGTTTCTTTTAATAGTCTTGGATGGATGTTGTCAGGTCCCTGTGTTTTTTAGCTAGTTCTTCTGTGATATTCAGGGTAGAGAGGTTATTTTCAATTTCCTTCGCTGAAACTTCAGGGATGAATGAAAGGTTTTCCTTAGTAAAAACACTAGTGAAAAATTTATTTAGTTCTTCTGCTTTTTCTTGATTGTTAGTTATGAATTTTCCTGTTGGTGTTGATAGGTTAGCGATCTTGTCTTTTAGTTTCGTTTTGGATTGTACATAGTTCCAGAATGCCTTGGGATATTGTTTGATGTTTACAGCCAGCTCCTGCTCAAACACTTTCTTTGCTTTCCTTACTTCTACGCTTGATGTGTGTTTCGCTCTTTGATAGTCTTCAAAGTTTTTATTGTTCTTACAGTACTGGAATTTTTTCCATAGTTTACTTTTTGATTTAATGGCTGTCATTGCTTCTACAGTCATCCATGGTGTTCTTTATGTTCGTTTGGACTGTTTACATTCTGATATGTTTTCTTCTATTTCTTTATTTAGAATTTCAGTAAACAGTCCCCATGCATCACATATGGATTTGTTGCTAAGGAGCAGATTCCAGTCAATAGCATTGATGTTTTCTCTGATTTTGATATAGTTCCCCTTTTTGTAGTTTTTGTTAATGGTTGGTTTACTTTCGCTGTTGGTAAAAAATTCAAAGTTCAAATTGATGTTGAAGTTGATACATACATGGTCGCTATTTCCCAAGGGGCTTGACGTTTTGACTTCACTTATGAAATTTTCTTCATTTGATAAGACAAGATCTTATATAGATGGTCTATCATTGTTTCTCATCCTCGTGAATTCCCTTACATGTTGGAACAGGTACTTGTCTTGTACGATTTCTATGAATTTGGATGCTAGATGGGCTTCACCAGTGCTGGTAGCTGTGTTCTCCCAATCAATTTCTTTTAGGTTGAAATCACCCACGATAGCCCTGAATGTGTAATGGTGGTTATTTATAGATTGTAATTCCAGGATTTTTTCTAATTCTTCTATACAATTTTCGTGGCTTGGACTTCTGTACACACACTGAAGAATTAGCCAGTCGGAATTGTTAAAATTTAGTTCAATCGCAATTTGCTCCAGACCAATGTCCCATGATATATAATAATTGTACAGGCGTCTAATTCAGACTTAGTGTATATACATATGCCACGTCCTTGATAGTGTTCGATTGGTTTCATGTGTAGATTAAAGCCTGGTAGTTGGTATTCAGACAGCTGTATTTGAGAATTAGTCCTATTTTTTTTTGGGGGGGGGGTACTTCAGTTATTGCGATTATGTCATAACTATCGGTAATTGTATTTTCCTGTTCATCCATATTATTTTGTAGACCATCAGCGTTTATATATAGTACTTTCAGGGATTAAGTTTGATCTCCATTTGTCACATTTAAAACAGTCCTATATACACCTAGGTTAAAATGGGTAAAATTGTTTATGGGTAATGATTCAGCACATGTGAGGTGTCTGTTGCATCTAGCCTCTGAGGTTGTCCTTGGATGGCACTTATATCAGTCAGACTTTCTTCCAATGGGGCCACAGAGCAATATCTATTGCCTACACTGGAGGTGTCTATGATCGTGGAGTTATGATAGTTGTCTGAATTTATCCAAGTTAAGTTTTCGTCTATCGAGATTGGGCTACCTATTAGCGATGATGCATTTGGATCATGTGCGTTTTTATTGTAGGTACAGAAATCAAGGAGTTTGATCTGTTTGCTGGTGGTTGAGTTTGCTTTCTTACAGGTTGATGTTTTTTGCCTTCTCTCCTTTTTTTTATTTTCAAGTCTTTGCCTAAGAGTTAGGTCTTTAACTATGATGACTTTTTTTGTAAACGATACACGTTGAACTGATAGTTCTTGCTTTTTGTAGGAGTTCGTATCGTCCTCTTTTGTTGTCTAAATTGGCTTTCACAGGACGTGTCCTTTGCGGGTTTTGTTTACCAAGCCTTATTGCTGTTTCTATTCCTACTGCAACTTCCAATTATTTTATTTTTCCAAAGCATTTTTACAAATACAAAACAAAAGATTATCAACAATCATCATCTGCCACAACAGTTTCATTCACCATGATCATCATAATCTGCTGCATCAGTTTCATTCATCATCATCATCATCATCATCATCATCACCATCATCATCATCATCATCATCATCACCATCATCACCATCACCATTCACCATTCATCATCACCATCACCATTCAATATCATCAGCATCATCATCATCTTCAGCAGCAACAATCATAATAGACATCGTTATTACCATTCTTCATCATAATCATCATCACCATCATTATCATTTGCAGTCGCAGTTTCATACATCATCATCATTGTTTGATGCATCAGCTTCATTCATCTACATCATTATTGTTCATCATCTTCCATCATCATCATCATCATCATCATCTGCAGTAGCAGTTTCTACCTCATTCCTCTATTTACGAACATGATCCTCACTCCCACATCCACACAGACACACATACGCCAAACACGCCTACATACACACCCTCGCACGCAAGTTCTTACACAAGCACTCTAAGGAAAAGAGTATGATACATATTAGAGAAGGAGAGAAAGAGGGAGGGAGATCGAGAGAGAGAGAGAGAGAGAGAGAGAGAGAGAGAGAGAGAGGACTAGAGATCGAAACAAGATTGATGTGGTGTTATAAACTCCAGGAGCTCAATGAAAGATAACTAGTTTATGTACATGGTAAAAACGTTATTATATTGCCATGATAAGACTATCATAGATTGTCGCATTAAATAACGAAACATACAAATAGTTAATTAGTCAGCTAAATCAATAAGTTTTTCCCATTTTCTCCATTCATTTTCACATTTCCGCTGAGCACCTCCACCTTTACTATTCGCAATATGTTTTTTGAGAAATGTTTTTGAGAAAGTGTTCTTTAATTAAGTTGAGTAGAGCATGTGGACTTAAAATTTAATGCAAACATCTGGTTTTGTATATGTAATACTTAATAATAATCAAAATTCCATTGTCTACTCTATTTATAGTATGATATCTATTTTGTAAAAACAAACCAAAAAGATAGCTTTGTTTATTGTGTTGAAACGGGATATAAAGTGCATCCAGGAATGTCTCTACGCTTTGCAAAAATCTCTGAGTTTCTCTGCATTTCCAAAGAATATGGACAATGGTTTCTCTATCAAGATTGCACTAGTTACATATTGGATTATTGGCTAATCCTACTTTACATAAAAACGAGTCTGTTGTTAAAATATTTTGTGTCGCAAATAATTTGTTTTCATTCATACATCTATCAGAAATGAATCAAATGAAAAAATGAAAAAAAACTCGCTTGCCATTAATTTATAATGAGGTTTTTGAAAAAAATTAGTGGCCATCTCGGGAAATGGCGCCAGATTGATATAGAATTTTCTTCAATTCTATTAATTTAAAAAAGTAATGTCGCAGATGTTATATTTTCCATTCATACATGAAATTGGAATTCATCAAATGAAAAAAAATCAGAAAAATTGCTTACCATTGATCAATAATGAGGTTTTTGAAAAAAATGGCAGCTATCTTGGAAAATGACATCTAATGACGTCAATTAGATATAACATTTCTTTAAATCCTATTACTTATCTATTCTATTTAGTGTCGCAATTACTTCATTCATGCATCAATTAGGAAGGAATAAAATGAAAAAATGAAATAAAGAACTCGCTTGCCATTGATCTATGATGAGGTTTTTGAAAAAAATGAGGGCCATCTTGGAAAATGGCCCCTAATGACGTCAAATTGATATAGAATTTCTTTAAATTCTATTAATTTTAAAAACTTAATGTCGCATATGTTTTATTTTTCATTCATACATCAATTAGGAATGAATAAAGTGAAAAAAATCATAAACATTGCTTATTGTTGATCCATAATGAGGTTTTTTGGAAAGTGGCCGCCAGTGACGTCATAAGGCTAATTCGCGATGGCCCAGAGGCCAAAAAGTTTCCTTTTGGCCTGAATTTCATTTGTGCCAAGTTGCTTTTATCATAATGTGCACAATTTGGCCAGATTTCTTCACTTATCTGCTCCCGTAGTATGTATCTATGTATGTATAACGATCCCCACAGCGACACCTTTATTATGTCATATAACGTTTCCCTAATCTGTTATGTATTTACAAACAGAAGAGAAAGAAAATAACGTATCGGTGATATACATGTATATAAACAAGTTGCTCTCCTTCAAAATAAGGGGAGCAACACCTGGGCGGGCAATATCTATGAAGGATAAAGACAACAAAACATCAATGAAAGCAACTTTAGTTAGAAATGCATGCTACTCAAATGTTATGATATTTGAAAAAAATACCAATAATACATGTATCAAAACAAACGGTACATAGTTTCAGAATAAATGTCATACAGGTACATCTGTTTTGCCACTTATTACTTTGAAAAACAAACAACATGTATTAATTATAGCTTTCACGATGATATAATTGTGTCTTTGACAGAAGTTTCATTATTTATTTATATTATTTTATTATGTAACTAATTTCATTTGTAAATCAAACATAAGCGTCCAAACAACATTTTAACAAATAAAAGTCTTTCTTTTATCCACAAGTTATTTTAAAGCCATTTAGACAATCATGTAAATAATGAATTTATGAATCTATTTTGTCACTAACATGTATTGTATAAAAATCAAGTAAATTGTTACACCCCTATAAAGTAGTTTCTATTCAAACAATATCGACAAATGCCAATAAATTAACTGTTCCGTCGAGCGATCCAAAGAACTTCGGCCTCGGTCAACAGTTTGTCTTCAGGTCGAACAAATCATCTGTTGCCAAAATCCCCAGACAACAGCTGTATAGTAATTAGATTTAAGAACGCATACCAACACTGAATATCTATATGACTAATAACTACACATACGAAATCAAACTAAAACTACTTAGATTGAGGGATATATGCCAATACTAAATACGAATTTTGCCACTAACTATATTTTCATGTATGAAAATAGAATAAAATACCTCGATTTTGGGACAAATGCCGATACCGAATATACATTATGCCATTATTACATTTGACATATCTGGAAACCACTAAGATTTCTGGACCTATATCAATACTAAATGTGTCAGTAACTAACAGTATCTTAGAAAAGATGTGTGTGATTTTAATGTAACTAGTGTGATAACTTAGCTCTTTCGAACACAAGCAAACTACTTCACATATTAAATATATATATATATATATATATATAATTATTTTATCATATACACAGCCAATGCTGTCTAGTTTCATAAGATAAATAATTTACCATTAAAATATAGCGACCTATATTATTTGATTCCTAAATAATTGACTTTGTCCTTTTCTGAAAGTGGTCAGTCTTTTTTGTCCTTGATATAACATCACTCTGCATCTTTTAAAGTGACCAACATAGTACTGTTGCACTTCATGTCACCTTCCCAAACAGTCATAACAGCTGCTAGAGAACCATCCCTAATTCTTAGTTCCTGATAAGTGATTTCCCTTCCTGTGAAACAGGAGAGACCTGAAAAGTACAAGCAAGACAAAACCTCAATCAATAGTACAATAGTTATATTGAATTATAATTCAATATAAGCTAACATTATTTGTATCCTTATTGAATGTACCCTTGATCCTGAAATTGAATTACTCACTTTACAGTGTATTTACAACAGATATGTTTTGACATGACATATTTCACTTACATAGTTTGGAATGTTTTTAGTACCAACCTTGACAATTTTTTTCTTCAACTGATACATACATTGTATGACACATATGACTTAGCAGGTGCTAATAGTGCAGATGTTATAGCTAATGATTGTGAATTAAATTTATCCTATCAAGCTAACAGCACTGCCGCGGATTTGACGTCTGATATAGTGCTCTACACGTTCACTTTTGTCAGTAGCATTAAATCACCTTCAGAATACAGGTCAATTATGACACTACACAGGACAAAATATAAGCAGCACAATGCCGCCTTACCTAAAGCTCTTTTTGAGTATCTACAGCATTTTTCTTGTGTCAGTTTCGAATAAAGCATCATATTCTGTATTAGATAAATACGTGCACAATTCTTACCTGTCGTCTGTCACACGCTTCTTCTCTCTGGCGGAAGTCGATGACAACGCATGTCTGGAACTGATAGTGACATGCTGAAGCTGGAAGCTGAATATCCGTATGCGACTTGCTCACAACGCTGAAGATAAACGCTGCTAGTACCCATAGCCATCTCAAAAAGTGTCTAATGTATTACACTACTTTGATTGGGTGGTCTAATTTAGCACCATTAATTTGATTGTATGGCCATGTTTCTTATGTGAAAGTAGAGTTAACATATCTACATCATTCATATCTGTCGAATACGTGTTGGTGAAAATAGAGTAACAATATTTACTCGATAGGCTCAGCATCACTAGGGTAATATGTCAACACCAAACTTCTTGTTTATAACATCAAAACCGAACCTTATGTAAGCTTGATCTCCATTTCATTGATTAATTGTCATTTTGTTGGGATTGATGTAACTTTATCTAAACTTATAAGCATGCCTTCAACACATCTCTACAATTAAACACTACTATTTAAGTTATGTCTCGTTTAATCCCTAATAGGTGATTTCTTTCTTATCTTTTAAAGAAATCCAGCTTTAAATTTGCCTTTTTTTCAAACATGAGCTGTCTCCCACAGCAGTAATTAATTTGTAAATACCTGGAAGTTACGGGTATTCAGCAGCGTTAAATGGGGCTTATATCTCATATATACAATCATCCACTCATTAACTAGATAATCTGTATAAGGTTAGCGAAATCAGAATGTCATTATTTTATTATGTTATGCATTTCAGACAATCAGGTTGTTCTTAATCCAGCTTAAGCCGTGACCTAGAGTTAACCTAGAGTTGTAAGACGTGTGCTATTGATGAAGCCCCAGCGTGCTACGTGTCACCCACCAGGTGTCATAATTATGTTCCATTTTTTAATTAGCAGACAATTTAACCTTTGTTATAGAGGGAAGAACTGTCGTTCAATAAACGTTTTGTGAACCATAATGCTATAAAGATAATTGCTAGAGTCGTCTCACAAAGGACTTCCTTTCGTGATCTATATAAATATATAAGATCACCGGCTGTAACTGGCAATTTTGTAATCTGCTCGATTTTTATACAATGAAGGTTGAGGTCACCTGAACCCGAAGGCCTATAGTCATCATGTTTTGTCCGTTGTCGTGTGTCGTGCGCCGTTCGTAAACTTTCATTCACATTTTATACTTTTTTTAATATATATTTATTTTATTTTAAAGGGAAAATTCACTCAGGCTAATTCTTTTACATAACCAAGAAGCAAAATATGGCATAAATGTATTGTTCTACATTAACATAAAATATTGACAAATTCCACGTCATTGTTTAGTATTGTAATCTATACCGTTGTAATTATAAATCGTTGATCAATACGATTCAGCAGGTAAAATATGTTCGCTGTATCTATACCCGAGCCAACGTCACGCACGTTTAACAAATGAACTGCATAACCACTGAGGAGGTGATAAAATGATTTTTTTAGACGAGCCAATTCACCTAATAAGGTAAACACACTATTGTCAGAGCGATTTGAGCAGTTCTAGACAAAAGTAGCATTACTCTACGAGCAAGGGACAGGGTTCGGCATACAAGAAGTTCGACCACAATGTGTAATGGCGGACAGCGAGCGAGTTTGAACACTCCACACGCATTTCACCACCATGGGCTTTTCTGGCATATTACAGTAAAACCAACTGATCTAATTTCCATTAGAACTGGTTTTTTCCGATATATGTACAAATTTAAATGTTCTTTTAGCCTGAATTGTCCCTTTAAAGACATTTCATAAAATACGATGTAACAATTATAGACAGATTCATACACAATCATCCACATAATAAAGCTATGTTTTAACAGATAATGATGCATTTTTTGAATAGAATGACTGATGAGGGTATAGAGAAGATGAAATGCAGGGATAAAAGACCAAAATGGGAAGGGGAGTTTTGGAAATAGAGGAGGAGGAACAGGAAATAACACAGCTTTATTTGTATACATGATCTGATATTGTTACTTGCTAAATTTAACTAAATCAAATATATTATTCAATGTCATGTATGAGGAAAAAAAACAAGAAAAAAAAATTCTCTAAATAAATTTGCCCTTTTTCATACGCAATATATTTCTGTATATTACACAGTATGGCAATTGACTAATCTCACAACATTCAGTGAGTTTTGTTAGTTCATTATATCTACTTCTATAAATGTAGTGTTTAAATAAATGTAGTGTTTAAATAAAAGTATAATTTCATTATCAATTCTATTTTATACTTAAGCAAAAAATTGTTTGCAAACTGTGTGAATCCGCGTAGCTGATTCTCACAAAAGTTTGAAAACAATTTTTTCATAACTCGATAAAATTAAAAAATAGTGACATCAATACTTATAATTAATATCATACTCTATTTGATAAAATGAAGTTTGTGTAAATGTTACATTTAATGGTTTTTCAAGGGATTCTTTATTCCGAATCAATACGCAACGTCAATGTCTCTATTATGACGTCACGATAACGTCGGGGTTTCGCGCCATTCGGATTGTATATAGATTTTCGCGCCATTTCTCGGAATTTTTTTTTTTTCATTTAAGCATTGATGTTACTATTTTTTAACTTCATCGGGGTATGAAAGAAATTTTGTTTGCAAACTGTGTGAATCCGTAGTGGTATGCAAAAAAAATATTGGCCAATCAGAAAGCCAGATTTGGTATGAAAACAAAGAAAAATTAATTATAGTAGTATGCAAAATATATATTGGCCAATCAGAAAGCCAGATTTGGTATGAAAACAAAGAAAAATTAATTATTCAATTTTAAACTTCTTCTTAAGTTCCACCAGTATGATTAACCTGCAAGGAAACTACTATGTTCTCGACCAAGTGTTTAAGAAATCCAAGAAGAGCACCCTGGCCGCCATCTTTAGAAAACACATTTTTATCTTCTTAATATCAAGTTCCACCTGTGTAATTTAGTTGAAAATTGCCTGCAAAATTCTGACATGGTTCCGACAAAGTGTTTTTATTTTCCAAGTCGATCCGATATCCATGATGTCCGCCATAACTGCCATCTTGAAAACACATTTTGAATTTCTTTATAAGTCCTATTGGTACGGTTTAGCTGAAATCCTTTGCCTGAATTGATTCTGACATGGTCCCGATTTTCTCAGCTGATCTAAATTCCAAGATGGCCACCATAGCTGGCAACATAAAAAGAAACTTTGATGTTCTTCCGTGTCAGTGCTGAGAATATGTTTGAATGTAAAGGATGGGCTGCCTGAGAAGTGTTGTTATTTTATACCTCTAAAACCACATTGCACTGTCTTTCCAAGATGGACGTCAAAGCCACTATTTTTAGGTCACCTGAGACGAAGTTTCAAGTGACCTATTCTAATCGCCTTTTGTCCGTCGTCGTGCGTCGTGCGTCGTCCGTCGTAAGGCGATAAACAATTTACTTTTTCGACTTCTTCTCCAAAACTACTGAGCCAATTTTTTTTTGAAATTTTGCAGAAACCTTCCATCGCCAAAGGTCAACCAAAATTGTGAATTATATGGTCCCAGCCCCCCTAGGGGCCTGAGGGGTGGGGCCAAAAGGGGTAAAACAGGCAAAAACCTCAAAAATCTTCTTCTGAAATTCCAGAAATGGCAGAATCAAGTACTCTTCATAGATTGAAAGGTCTCAAGGCCCTCTACAAAAATTGTGAATTATATGATCCTGGGGTCTGAAGTTTCCCCCTTGGAAGTGAGTTAAGTTTACTATAGTTTATATAGTGAAAACACGTTTTGGAGCATTGTTTGGTCATTTATAATAGAAAATTCGTTAAATGTTGTCAGAATGATCCCTATGAAATGGCCATTGAATACTTTTAACAAATTTTCCATGACTGACTCCCAGGGGCCTTAGGGCGGGGCCAAAAGGGGTCAAATAGACTAAAACTTCAAAAATCTTCTTCCGAAGTTCTAGAACTGGTAGAATCAAATACTCTTCATAGATGGAGAGGTCTTAAGGTCCTTTACAAAAATTGTGAATTATAAGACCCTAGGGTTTCATGTTTCCCCCTGAGGAAGGAGTAAAGTTTATTATAGTTTATAAAGGAAAAACACATTTATGAATTTTATTTGCTTATTTTCATAGGAAATTAGTCAAATTGGGTTAGAATTTTTAGCCTGAGATAGCGTTTTATCGTCATATCCATATTAGTCCTGGCCGACCCCCCCCCCAGGGGCGTTAGGGGCGGGGCCAAAAGGGGTCGAATAGGCTTAAACTTCAAAAAACTTCTTCTGAATTCACAGATTTAATGGAATCAGATACTCTTCATAGATTGGAAGGTCATAAGGCCCTTTACAAAAATTGTGAATTTCATGGCGCTAGGATCTCAGACTATCCCCTGGGGAGGGGGGCAAATTTACTATAGTTTATATACGAAAAACACATTTATGAACATTATTTGCATAGTTTTAATAGGAAATGAGTCAAACTGGGTTAGAATTATTAGCCTGAAAAAGCATTTTAACACCATATCCATATTGGTCCTGGCTGACCTCCAGGGACCAGAGGGGCGGGGCCAAAAGGGGTCAAAATTTCAAAAATCTGCTTCTGAATTAACAGGTTTGATGGAACCAAATAATCTTCATAGATTAAAAAGTGAAATTTATAAAATCACTGACACTGAATGACTTCTAGTTTGGTTTTGTTGTTTAACGTTGGCAAAGCAAATTGGAATTTTAAGCATAAGGTTTGGTAACATGATACACTAACTATCAAAATGGAAAAAAAAATTCTAATACGAAGGTTCAACTTTAAAGTTTATTCTGATTCATAAATACTTTTTACAGATTTGAACCAAATTTGCAATGCTCTTTCTGTAGCAGCACTCAGGTGACCGTCAAGGCGTCTCTTGTTTATCTTTTCCTGCATTATCTGACGACCGTTTGGGCCTCGTGTTTTATTCATACATTTTATACATTTTAATGTATTACCGATTGGTTTCGTGGAGATGATATTTTAGCTATTAACTCATAAATAGTAAATGTTCTTAACCGGAACATAACAGTTTTGATTTTTTTTAAAGATAATTTCATATCATACTGCAAAATTTGGTCCTAGTATCTTGTACGTAACAAAATGACAATTTGACAATGGGCCGGATTCGACTTAGATTTGTATGTCTTCCGGAACATCATATATCATACTACATGGTTAATCTGTCACGGATTGGTCGACAGACATCTTTGAAATGTCTATATTTCGTTGACAGTTCGAATTACTTTGTGGTTTATATTATTGTCTTATCTTACATGTATCAGTAAAATTGATTAATGAGAAAATGGCCGATAAAGACACAAAATGTTGTACATCTCAAACTTATCTTATCAACTGTTTCCAAAGACCGCTATAATGAGCAAATTCGTAGAATTTCCACCCCCGCTTTCAGGACATATTGTAGGTAAGCGTGAATGAGGTTAGGTTTAACCTTGGTTGAAACATGAAAAAAATAAACTGAAGTCTTATTCGGAAGTAAGACATTTAACTTTGTTAACAAGTTTGAAGAAAATCGGTTAATATTTATTACAGGTATTGTACGGAAGTGGCAGATAATGACTTTTTTCTATTAAATCAAAGGGCCATAACTCTGCTATTAAGATTTGCCAAAAGTGGCGATCGAAATTGGCTACCAAGTTTAAACATAATTAGTTTTAACATTTGTTAGTTATTACACAGAAACTTGAGAAAAATGACATTTGTAATACATTAAAGGCCCATAACTCTGATAGATAACATTCGCTGAAAAAGTTGAACGAACCTGGCCAGGCACTTAAGGCATTCAACTTTGTTACCGAGTTTGAAGCTATCGGTTAATATTTATAACAGTTATTGTACGGCAGTGGCAGAAACTGACTTTTTTTTATTTAAGCAAAGGGCCATAACTCCGCTTAATAAGGTTCGTTGAAAGTCTCGATCGAACTTGACCGAGTCCTTAAGTCATTTAACCTTGTTACCAAGTTTGAAGAAAATCGGTTTACATTTGTTACACTTATTGCACGGAAATGGCAGAAAATGAACTTTTTAGTAATTCAAATGGCCGTAGCTCCGCTAAATAAGGTCCATCGACAGTCGCGCTCATACTTTCCCGAGCCCTTAAGGCATTTAACCTTGTCACCAAATTTGAAGAAAATCGCTTTACATTTGTTAAAGTTATTGCACGGAAACGAAGTGTTACAGACAGACGGACAGACAGACAGACAGACAAACCCAAATTAATATCCCCCGTTTCGGAGAAAGCGGGGAATAACTCTACCAAATTACACCGCCAAGGCCACACTTACACAATAAGAACAGATTCATAGAAAAAAAATTGTTTAAAGAAAATCTGATAGAATCACAAATATTCGCTGACAATCGCTGAAATAACGTCTATAGATGTTTAACTAAGCATATGTAATAGATCGACATTGGAAATCATATATCTGGAGCCCAGGTGTATACAAAATCAATCAACTAAAATTTTCAATGTTTTAACAATCACGGCTACATCGGTGGACAATTGAATTGGCGATAACGGTGTAATATATTGCTGACGTTCGTATATTCCATAAATGATAATACAACAGATGTTACTGCGTTCAGATTGACCTAAGACGGGCTATGAAGTACAGGCTCCGTAAACATATTTCGATATATATGTCTGTCAGCTTACTATATATCAAAACAGAATAGCTTTTTAAAATACCACCAGGTGTTAAAGATTATTTTTAATCGATCTGCCATTGCAAGCGTCAATATCTGACTTATAAATTCTAATGTAAGCCACACATTTTACTGAAAGGTCAATTGAATTGATATGACGAATGATAGTCAACCGATAACATCACATCATCTGGAGACGACAAATGGATAAGAGGAGATAAGTCATGATAAAAAATAACAAAAAATAACGATAAAGATAAAATAACTCTCTTTTATTTTTGGAAGTGTTTCCTTGCTCTCTCCAGACTCCCAATAAACATATCTAAAGTAAAATACGTTTATAACAAATATGCTTACAACACACTCATGGTTATTACGTAGAAGTTTGCATTCTTCGTCAAGGTTTCTGTAAGATGTCTGTAATAAGTGTATAATGAACTATGCTTATAACCAAGTGATTTCGTTGGTACAGTGTTTTACTGTACTTGTATTTGATCGATACAAAAAAAACAACCAAAATCAGGTCATTGACAATCTCAACACTAAATACCAATGCATTGAAATATGCTTATACAAACTTCCCTGGTGTTTTTCAGCATTTAACATCTCTTGTCGTCAAAATACTATACGGGTACAATAAATAAAAATTAAACATAAAGGAAGAAAAAGCTTCTTTGACTTTATTATCACGTATATTGGTGACATTATAATACAATTAAATTATGGGGTTGAGGGATATATCAAGTTTCTGGTTTTTCCGAGACTTGCCTTTTTCCCCGAGGCGGAGCCGTGGGAAATAAACAAGTTCGAGGGAAACCAGAAACTTGCTATTTCACTCAACCCCATACTTTAGCTGTTTTAATATACCGATACATACAAAAGCTATGATTAGACTAAATATATATTTCTCTCATACGCTTTCCTGTCGTGTACGGCCATGGTCGTTAGAGATTGAGGGAATATTAAATTGTAATAGATCTACATAATCTTAGCTTCAAACATTTAAATTATTCCGAGATGATAATTGTGATTCCATGTCCGGTTTTTCCTTCTATTCAAACCGTAGGTTATAATTTGAATCCGCTTTGATTTTTCAAAGTGTACCGTGGAAATTTATGTCACGCTTAGTTTTTATAAGTTGTTAAAAGTTAAAGTTTATTTGTGTTGTAAAATAACAGTTTTATACCATTTAGTTGATAGTTTTAGTTTATATATGTGCAGAATGTATAGTGTATATATACGTAATACATACATAAGACAGTTAGGGACCAGTTGGCCACGTGCACGCGTGCCCATCTGGGGTCGTTACGTGTAAGGGGAGCTAGGGCACCGCATTCCGTTTTCCATATAAGGAGTTGTTTACGACTAGGGCTGTGTATTAGGGTCCAGTTTGATGGACAGGTTGCGTAAGGTGTTTGTATTAATAGTAACAGAGAGCTAAATTTAGGTAGTGGTCACTCCGGCCAGCCAATTAGAGTTAGGTTGGGAGGGGGATGGAAGTAGGTAGAAATACGTAATCGTAATTAGATTCAGCCAATGAACGTGAGAATAAAGGTCGGGGAGCGAGGTTTTAGCCAATTAAAGGACAGTATGAAAGTGGTATAAAATGGGATGCACGTGACGAAACGAGAGTTTACATGAAATTTTGGGACTTACTCCACGCATCTCAGGATCAGTTGGATTACTTTACTACACTTAGTGTGTTTGTGACTATGGGATTTATACTTGCATTTGGGATGTACTGAATACTTCGCAATTATGGATATCACCTAGCAGTGAACTTAAGTGAAACAGTGTACCAATGTGTGTGTTCCTAATGGATTTATTGTGAACTACATTACGTGGATGTTTATGTGAATAAATTATGTGAGTTTTAAAGTGATGTTTTCTAGTTTTCCCTGCCGTAGTCACCTTCCATCACGGACTTACGATATACAATAGCGTCTCGTCATAGCCTAAGTGCTGTCATATTTTGGAGAAACGCTACAAATATATCAACGTTTTATACCACTAGGCTTAATACTTAATTTATATGCATGTATTTTTAGCCCACCATCATCAGATGGTGGGCTATTCAAATCGCCTTTCGTCCGTGGTCCGTCGTCCGTCCGTCCTTCCGTCCGTCCGTTAACAATTCTTGTTACCGCTATTTCTCAGAAAGTACTAAAGGGATCTTTTTCAAATTTCATATGTAGGTTCCCCTAGGACCCTAGTAGTGCATATTGCATTTTGGGACCGATCGGTGAACAAGATGGCCGACAGGCGGCCATCTTGGATTTTGATAGTTAAAGTTTGTTACCGCTATTTCTCAAAAAGTGCTGAAGGGATCTTTCTCAGATTTTATATACAGGTTCCCCTAGGACCCTAGTCGTGCATATTGCATTTTGGGACCGATCGATGAACAAGATGGACGACAGGCGGCCATCTTGGATTTTGATAGTTAAAGTTTGTTACCGCTATTTCTCAAAAAGAGCTGAAGGGATCTTTCTCAAATTTCATATATAGGTTCCCCTTGGACCCTATATGTGCATATTGCATTTTGGGACCGATCGGTGAACAAGATGGCTAACAGGCGGCCATCTTGGATTTTGATAGTTAAAGTTTGTTACCGCTATTTCTCAAAAAGTACTGAAGGGATCTTTCTCAAATTTCATATATAGGTTCCCCTAGAGCCCTGATTGTGCATATTGCATTTTGGGACCGATCAATGAACAAGATGGCCGACAGGTGGCCATCTTGGATTTTGATAGTTAAAAGTTTGTTACCGCTATTTCTTAAAAAGTGCTGAGGGATCTTTCTCAATTTTCATATACAGGTTCCCCTAGGATCCTAGTTGTGCATATTGTATTTTGGGACCGATCGGTAAACAAGATGGCCGACTGACGGCCATCTTGGATTTTGATTGTTAAAGTTTGTTATCGCTATTCCTCAGAAAGTACTGAAGGAATCTTTCTCAAATTCCATGCATAGGTTCCCCTTGTACCCTAGTTGTGCATAGGACCTTTTAGGACTGATGCATAATGCCTTTCGGGACTGATTGGTAAACAAGATGGCCAACCGGCCGCCATCTTAGATTTCATTGTTGAAGTTTGTTACCACTATTTCTTAGAAAGTACTATAGCGATCTGTCTCAAATTTTATATGTAGTGTGTTTGAAAAAGTTTGAAAAGCAGGGAAAAGATCCCTCTTTCCATTGTCAGACATAGATCATTCTTTGGTGGGCGCCAAGATCCCTCTGGGATCTCTTGTTGGAATTCCAAGACGTCAACCACTTACAGGTAGCCTAAACATGTACAAAACAACTGTGCGTGCAAATACATATAAAAGGCATTGTTCTCTGACCCCATTACATTTTCACAAAACACTTACAAGATAAACATGACGACGTGTTCGGTAACTGTCTCCGATTGATATTAACGCTGTTCAATTACGTCAACGGAGATGGCGTGATTTGAAACTAGCTCCGCCCAATTGTTACGTCGCCTAGCATCTGATGGCAGTTGAACTCAGCCCCATGATAAGAAGACACCTGCTGGTATTGCAGTTGAACCCAGCCCCCTGATAAGGAGATACCTGCTGGGAGTGCAATTGAACCCAGCCCCCTGGTAAGGAGACACCTCCTGGGAGTGCATTTGAACTCGATCCCCTGATAAGGAGACACCTGCTTGAAGTGCAATTGAACCCAGCCCCCTGATAAGTTGACACCTTCTGGTAGAGAAGTTGAAATCAGCCCCCTGATAAGGAGACACCTGCTGGGAGTGCAGTTGAACTTGGCTTCCTGGTAAGGAGACACCTGCTGGGACCGCAATTGAACCCAGCCCCCTTGTAAGGAACCAACTTCCTGGAGTGCAGTTGAACTCAGCCACCTGATAAGGAGACACCTGCATGGAGTGCAATTGAACCCAGGCCCCTAGTAAGGAGACACCTTCTTGGAGTGCAGTTGAGCCCAGCCCTCTGATAAGGAGACACCTGCTGGGAGTACAATTGAACTCAGCCCCCTGGTAAGGCGAAATTTACTGGTAGTGCAATTGAACTCAGCCCCCTGGTAAGGAGACATCCACTGGGAGTGCAGTTGAACTCAGCCTCTTGGTAAGGAGACATTCACTGGGAGTACAGTTGAAATCAGCCTCCTGGTAAGGAGACATTTACTGGGAGTACAGTTGAACTAAGACCCCTAGTAAGGAGACATTCACTGGGAGTACAGTTGAATTCAGCCCCCTGGTAAGGAGACACTTACTGGTAGTGCATTTGAACCCCGCCCCCTGATAAGGAGACACCTGCATGGAGTGCAATTGAACTCAGCCCCCTGAGAAGGAGACACATGGTTGGAGTACAGTTGAACACAGCCCTCTTGTAAGGAAACATTTACTGGTAGTGCAGCTGAACTCAGCCACCTGGTAAGGAGACATTCACTGGGAGTACAGTTAAACTCAGACCCCTTGTAAGGAGACATTTACTGGTACTAGAGTTGAAGTCAACCCCCTGGTAAGGAGACATTCACTGGGAATACATTTGAACTCAGCCACCTGGTAAGGAGACATTCATTAGGAGTACAGTTGAACTACGCCCCCTGGTAAGGAGACATTTACTGGGAGTGCAGTTGAACTCAGTCCCCTGGTAAGGAGACATTCACTGGGAGTACAGTTGAATTCAGCCTCCTGGTAAGGAGACATTCGCTGGGAGTGCAGTGAACTCAGTCCCCTGGTAAGGAGACATTTACTGGGAGTACAGTTTAACTCAGCCTCCGGTAAGGAGACATTCACTGGGAGTGCAGTGAACTCAGTCCCTTGGTAAGGAGACACCTTCTGGTAGAGCAGTTAAACTCAGCTCCCTGCTAAGGAGACATTCACTGGGAGTACAGTTGAACTCAGTCCCCTGGTAAGGAGACATTCACTGGGCACTGGGAGTACAGTTGAACTCAGCCCCCTGGTAAGGAGACATTTACTGGGAGTGCAGTTGAACCCAGCCCCCTGATAAGGAGACACCTGCATGTAGTGCAATTGAACCCAGGGCCCTAGTAAGGAGACACCTTCTTGGAGTGCAGTTGAACTCAGCCCCCTGATAAGGAGACACCTGCTGGGAGTACAGTTGAACTCAGCCCCCTGGTAAGGAGAAATTTATTGGTAGTGCAATTGAACTCAGCCCCCTGGTAAGGAGACATTCACTGGGAGTACAGTTGAACTCAGCCCCTAGTAAGGAGACACCTTCTGGTAGTGCAGTTGAACTCAGCCTCTTGGTAAGGAGACATTCACTGGGAGTACAGTTGAAATCAGCCTCCTGGTAAGGAGACATTTACTGGGAGTACAGTTGAACTAAGCCCCTTGGTAAGGAGACATTCACTGGGAGTACAGTTGAACTAAGCCCCCTAGTAAGGAGACATTTACTGGTAGGGCATTTGAACCCAGTCCCCTGGTAAGGCGAAACCTTCTTAGAGTGTAGTTGAACCCCGCCCCCTGATAAGGAGACACCTGCTCGGAGTGCAATTGAACCCAGCCCCCTGAGAAGGAGACACCTGCTGGGTGTACAGTTGAACTCAGCCCCCTTGTAAGGAAACATTTACTGGTAGTGCAGTTGAATTCAGCCACCTGGTAAGGAGACATTCACTGGGAGTACAGTTGAACTCAGACCCTTTGTAAGGAGACATTTACTGGTAGTGCAGTTGAAGTCAACCCTCTGGTAAGGAGACATTCACTGGGAATACAGTTGAACTCAGCCCCCTGGTAAGCAGACATTCACTGGGAGTACAGTTGAAATCAGCCTCCTGGTAAGGAGACATTTACTGGGAGTACAGTTGAACTAAGCCCCCTAGTAAGGAGACATTCACTGGGAGTACAGTTGAATTCAGCCCCCTGGTAAGGAGACACTTACTGGTAGTGCATTTGAACCCCGCCCCCTGATAAGGAGACACCTGCATGGAGTGCAATTGAACTCAGCCCCCTGAGAAGGAGACACATGGTTGGAGTACAGTTGAACACAGCCCTCTTGTAAGGAAACATTTACTGGTAGTGCAGCTGAACTCAGACCCCTTGGTAAGGAGACATTTACTGGGAGTACAGTTGAACTCAGACCCCTTGTAAGGAGACATTTACTGGTACTAGAGTTGAAGTCAACCCCCTGGTAAGGAGACATTCACTGGGAATACATTTGAACTCAGCCACCTGGTAAGGAGACATTCATTAGGAGTACAGTTGAACTACGCCCCCTGGTAAGGAGACATTTACTGGGAGTGCAGTTGAACTCAGTCCCCTGGTAAGGAGACATTCACTGGGAGTACAGTTGAATTCAGCCTCCTGGTAAGGAGACATTCGCTGGGAGTGCAGTGAACTCAGTCCCCTGGTAAGGAGACATTTACTGGGAGTACAGTTTAACTCAGCCTCCGGTAAGGAGACATTCACTGGGAGTGCAGTGAACTCAGTCCCCTCGTAAGGAGACAGTCACTGGGAGTAC
The DNA here is from genome assembly GCF_041381155.1 of Argopecten irradians. Lineage (NCBI taxonomy): Eukaryota > Metazoa > Mollusca > Bivalvia > Pectinida > Pectinidae > Argopecten > Argopecten irradians. The sequence goes on from NC_091134.1 coordinate 68,763,496, forward strand.
ATTTGATCTCAGCCCCCTGGTAAGGAGACATTCACTGGGAGTACAGTTGAACTCAGTCCCTTGGTAAGGAGACACCTTCTGGTAGAGCAGTTAAACTCAGCCCCCTAGTAAGGAGACACCTTCTGGTAGAGTAGTTGAACTCAGCTCCCTGCTAAGGAGACATTCACTGGGAGTACAGTTGAACTAAGTCCCCTGGTAAGGAGACATTCACTGGGAGTACAGTTGAACTCAGCCCCCTGGTAAGGAGACATTTACTGGGAGTGCAGTTGAACCCAGCCCCCTGATAAGGAGACACCTGCATGCAGTGCAATTGAACCCAGGGCCCTAGTAAGGAGACACCTTCTTGGAGTGCAGTTGAACCCAGCCCCCTGATAAGGAGACACCTGCTGGGAGTACAGTTGAACTCAGCCCCCTGGTAAGGAGAAATTTATTGGTAGTGCAATTGAACTCAGCCCCCTGGTAAGGAGACATTCACTGGGAGTACAGTTGAACTCAGCCCCTAGTAAGGAGACACCTTCTGGTAGTGCAGTTGAACTCAGCCTCTTGGTAAGGAGACATTCACTGGGAGTACAGTTGAACTCAGCCTCCTGGTAAGGAGACATTTACTGGGAGTACAGTTGAACTAAGCCCCTTGGTAAGGAGACATTCACTGGGAGTACAGTTGAACTAAGCCCCCTAGTAAGGAGACATTTACTGGTAGGGCATTTGAACCCAGTCCCCTGGTAAGGCGAAACCTTCTTAGAGTGTAGTTGAACCCCGCCCCCTGATAAGGAGACCACTGCTCGGAGTTCAATTGAACCCAGCCCCCTGAGGAGACACCTGCTGGGTGTACAGTTGAACTCAGCCCCCTTGTAAGGAAACATTTACTGGTAGTGCAGTTGAATTCAGCCACCTGGTAAGGAGACATTCACTGGGAGTACAGTTGAACTCAGACCCATTGTAAGGAGACATTTACTGGTAGTGCAGTTGAAGTCAACCCTCTGGTAAGGAGACATTCACTGGGAATACAGTTGAACTCAGCCCCCTGGTAAGCAGACATTCACTGGGAGTACAGTTGAAATCAGCCTCCTGGTAAGGAGACATTTACTGGGAGTACAGTTGAACTAAGCCCCTAGTAAGGAGACATTCACTGGGAGTACAGTTGAATTCAGCCCCCTGGTAAGGAGACACTTACTGGTAGTGCATTTGAACCCCGCCCCCTGATAAGGAGACACCTGCATGGAGTGCAATTGAACTCAGCCCCCTGAGAAGGAGACACATGGTTGGAGTACAGTTGAACACAGCCCTCTTGTAAGGAAACATTTACTGGTAGTGCAGCTGAACTCAGCCACCTGGTAAGGAGACATTCACTGGGAGTACAGTTAAACTCAGACCCCTTGTAAGGAGACATTTACTAGTACTAGAGTTGAAGTCAACCCCCTGGTAAGGAGACATTCACTGGGAATACATTTGAAATCAGCCACCTGGTAAGGAGACATTTACTGGGAGTGTAGTTGAACTCAGCCTCCTGGTAAGGAGACATTCACTGGGAGTACAGTTGAACTCAGTCCCCTGGTAAGGAGACATTCACTGGGAGTACAGTTGAATTCAGCCTCCTGGTAAGGAGACATTCGCTGGGAGTGCAGTGAACTCAGTCCCCTGGTAAGGAGACATTTACTGGGATTACAGTTTAACTCAGCCTCCTGGTAAGGAGACATTCACTGGGAGTGCAGTGAACTCAGTCCCCTCGTAAGGAGACAGTCACTGGGAGTACATTTGATCTCAGCCCCCTGGTAAGAAGACATTCACTGGGAGTACAGTTGAACTCAGTCCCTTGGTAAGGAGACACCTTCTGATAGAGCAGTTAAACTCAGCCCCCTAGTAAGGAGACACCTTCTGGTAGAGTAGTTGAACTCAGCTCCCTGCTAAGGAGACATTCACTGGGAGTACAGTTGAACTCAGTCCCCTGGTAAGGAGACATTCACTGGGAGTACAGTTGAACTCAGCCCCCTGGTAAGGAGACATTTACTGGGAGTGCAGTTGAACCCAGCCCCCTGATAAGGAGACACCTGCATGCAGTGCAATTGAACCCAGGGCCCTAGTAAGGAGACACCTTCTTGGAGTGCAGTTGAACCCAGCCCCCTGATAAGGAGACACCTGCTGGGAGTACAGTTGAACTCAGCCCCCTGGTAAGGAGAAATTTATTGGTAGTGCAATTGAACTCAGCCCCCTGGTAAGGAGACATTCACTGGGAGTACAGTTGAACTCAGCCCCTAGTAAGGAGACACCTTCTGGTAGTGCAGTTGAACTCAGCCTCTTGGTAAGGAGACATTCACTGGGAGTACAGTTGAACTCAGCCTCCTGGTAAGGAGACATTTACTGGGAGTACAGTTGAACTAAGCCCCTTGGTAAGGAGACATTCACTGGGAGTACAGTTGAACTAAGCCCCCTAGTAAGGAGACATTTACTGGTAGGGCATTTGAACCCAGTCCCCTGGTAAGGCGAAACCTTCTTAGAGTGTAGTTGAACCCCGCCCCCTGATAAGGAGACCACTGCTCGGAGTTCAATTGAACCCAGCCCCCTGAGAAGGAGACACCTGCTGGGTGTACAGTTGAACTCAGCCCCCTTGTAAGGAAACATTTACTGGTAGTGCAGTTGAATTCAGCCACCTGGTAAGGAGACATTCACTGGGAGTACAGTTGAACTCAGACCCATTGTAAGGAGACATTTACTGGTAGTGCAGTTGAAGTCAACCCTCTGGTAAGGAGACATTCACTGGGAATACAGTTGAACTCAGCCCCCTGGTAAGCAGACATTCACTGGGAGTACAGTTGAACTCAGCCTCCTGGTAAGGAGACATTTACTGGGAGTACAGTTGAACTAAGCCCCCTGGTAAGGAGACATTCACTGGGAGTACAGTTGAACTCAGCCCCCTGGTAAGGAGACACTTACTGGTAGTGCATTTGAACACCCGCCCCCTGATAAGGAGACACCTGCATGGAGTGCAATTGAACCTCAGACCCCTGAGAAGGAGACACACCTTCTTATACAGTTGTTAAACCCCGTCGCCCCTTGATAAGGAAGACATTTACTGGGAGTGCAATTGAACCCAGCCCCTGAGAAGGAGACACCTCACTGGGAGTACAGTTGAACTCAGCCCCCTTGTAAGGAGACATTTACTGGTACTAGAGTTGAAGTCAACCCCTGGTAAGGAGACATTCACTGGGAATACAGTTGAACTCAGCCCCCTGGTAAGGAGACATTTACTGGGAGTGTAGTTGAACTCAGCCTCCTGGTAAGGAGACATTCACTGGGAGTACAGTTGAACTCAGTCCCCTGGTAAGGAGACATTCACTGGGAGTACAGTTGAACTCAGCCCCCTGGTAAGGAGACATTCGGCTGGGAGTTCAGTGAACTCAGTCCCCTGGTAAGGAGACATTTACTGGAAGTACAGTTTAACTCAGCCTCCTGGTAAGGAGACATTCACTGGGAGTGCAGTTGAACTCAGTCCCCTCGTAAGGAGACAGTCACTGGGAGTACATTTGATCTCAGCCCCCTGGTAAGAGACATTCACTGAGAGTACAGTTGAACTCAGTCCCTTGGTAAGGAGACACCTTCTGATAGAGCAGTTAAACTCAGCACCCTGGTAAGGAGACACCTTCTGGTAGAGTAGTTGAACTCAGCTCCCTGCTAAGGAGACATTCATTAGGAGTACAGTTGAACTCAGTCCCCTGGTAAGGAGACACCTTCTGGTAGAGTACAGTTGAACCCAGCCCCTGATAAGGAGACATTTGCATGGAGTGCAGTTGAACCCAGACCCCTGTAAGGCGACACCTTGCTTATAGTGCAATTAAACCCAGGGCCCTGATAAGGAGACACCTTCTTGGAGTGCAATTGAACTCAGCCCCCTTGATAAGGAGACATTTACTGCTGGAGTACAGTTGAACTCAGCCCCCTGGTAAGGAGAAATTTCATTGGTAGTACAATTGAACTCAGCCCCCTGGTAAGGAGACATTCACTGGGAGTACAGTTGAACTCAGCCCTTAGGAGACACCCTGGTATCAGTTGAACTCAGCCCTGTTCACTGGGAGTACAGTTGAACTCAGCCTCCTGGTAAGGAGACATTTACTGGGAGTACAGTTGAACTCAGCCCCTGGTAAGGAGACATTTCACTGGGAGTACAGTTGAACTAAGCCCCCTGGTAAGGAGACATTCACTGGGAGTACAGTTGAACTAAGCCCCCTGGTAAGGAGACATTTACTGGTAGTGCATTTGAACTCAGCCCCCTGGTAAGGAGACACCTTCTAGCAGTGAACCCAGTAGTTGAACCCCGCACCCTGATAAGGAGACACCTGCTGGGAGTGCAATTGAACCAGCCCCTGAGAAGGAGACACCTGCTGGGAGTACAGTTGAACTCAGCCCCCTTGTAAGGAGACATTTACTGGTAGTGCAGTTGAATTCAGCCCCCTGGTAAGGAGACATTCACTGGGAATACAGTTGAACTCAGCCCCCTGGTAAGGAGACATTCATTGGGAGTACAGTTGAACTCAGCCCCCTGGTAAGGAGACACCTTCTGGGAGTGCAGTTGAACTCAGCCTCCTGGTAAGGAGACATTCACTGGGAGTACAGTTGAACAGAGCCCCCTGGTAAGGAGACATTCACTGGGAGTACAGTTGAACTCAGCCCCCTGGTAAGGAGACATTTACTGGTAGTGCAGTTGAACTCAGCCCCCTGTAAGGAGACATTCATGGGAGTGCAGTTGAAACTCAGCCCCCTGGTAAGGAGACATTTACTGGGAGTGTAGTTGAACTCAGCCCCTGGTAAGGAGACATTCACTGGGAGTACAATTTGAACTCAGCCCCCTGGTAAGGAGACATTCACTGGAGTACAGTTGAACTCAGCCCCCTTGGTAAGGAGACATTTACTGGTAGTGCAGTTGAACTCAGCCCCTGGTAAGGAGACATTCACTGGGAGTACAGTTGAACTCAGCCCCCTGGTAAGGAGACATTCATTGGGAGTACAGTTGAACTACAGCCCCCTGGTAAGGAGACATTTACTGGGAGTGTAGTTTGAACTCAGCCCCCTGGTAAGGAGAACATTCATTGGAGTGCAATTGAACTCAGCCCCCTGGTAAGGAGACACTTCTGGTAGTGCAGTTGAACTCAGCCCCCTGGTAAGGAGACACCTTACTGGGAGTACAGTTGAACTCAGCCCCTTGTAAGGAGAGGAGTACAGTTGAACTCGCCCCCTGGTAAGGAGACATTTACTGGGAGTGCAGTTGAACTCAGCCCCCTGGTAAGGAGACATTCACTGGGAGTACAGTTGAACTACAGCCCCCTGGTAAGGAGACATTTCGCTGGGAGTGCAGTTGAACTCAGTCCCCTGGTAAGGAGACATTCACTGGGAGTACAGTTGAACTCAGCCTCCTTGTAAGGAGACATTTCACTGGTAGTGCAGTGAACTCCTGGGACAGTCTCCCCTGGTAAGGAGACATTCACTGGGAGTACAGTTGAACTCAGCCCCCTGGTAAGGAGACATTCACTGGGGTACAGTTTTGCCCAGTGAACTACAGCCCCCTGTAAGGAGACATTTACTGGGAGTACAGTTGAACTCAGCCCCCTGGTAAGGAGACATTCACTGGGAGTACAGTTGAACTCAGCCCCCTGGTAAGGAGACATTACTGGGAGTGCAGTTGAACTCAGCCCCCTGGTAAGGAGACACCTTCACTGGTAAGTACAGTTGAACTCAGCTCCCTGCTAAGGAGACATTCACTGGGAGTACAGTTGAACTAAGTCCCCTGGTAAGGAGACATTCACTGGGAGTACAGTTGAACTCAGCCCCCTGGTAAGGAGACATTTACTGGGAGTGCAGTTGAACTCAGCCCCCTGGTAAGGAGACATTCACTGGAGTACAGTTGAACCCAGCCCCCTGGTAAGGAGACATTTCTTGGAGTGCAGTTGAACCCAGCCCCCTGATAAGGAGACACCTGCTGGGAGTACAGTTGAACTCAGCCCCCTGGTAAGGAGAAACCTCATTGGTAGTGCAATTGAACCCAGCCCCCTGAGTAAGGAGACATTCACTGGAGTACAGTTGAACTCAGCCCCTGGTAAGGAGACACCTACTGGTAGTGCAGTTGAACTCAGCCTCCTGGTAAGGAGACATTCACTGGGAGTACAGTTGAACTCAGCCCCCTGGTAAGGAGACATTCACTGGGAGTACAGTTGAACTCAGCCCCCTGTAAGGAGACATTCTGGAGGTACAGTTGGTAAGGAGACATTCACTGGGAGTACAGTTGAACTAAGCCCCCTAGTAAGGAGACATTTACTGGTAGGGCATTTGAACCCAGCCCCCTGGTAAGGCGAAACCTTCTAGAGTGTCAGTTGAACCCCGCCCCCTGATAAGGAGACCACCTGCTCGGGAGTTCAATTGAACCCAGCCCCCTGAGAAGGAGACACCTGCTGGGTGTACAGTTGAACTCAGCCCCCTTGTAAGGAGACATTTACTGGTAGTGCAGTTGAACTCAGCCCCCTGGTAAGGAGACATTCACTGGGAGTACAGTTGAACTCAGACCCCTTGTAAGGAGACATTTACTGGTAGTGCAGTTGAAGTCAACCCCCTGGTAAGGAGACATTCACTGGAGTACAGTTGAACTCAGCCCCCTGGTAAGCAGACATTCACTGGGGAGTACAGTTGAATCAGCCCCCTGGTAAGGAGACATTTACTGGGAGTACAGTTGAACTAAGCCCCCTAGTAAGGAGACATTCACTGGGAGTACAGTTGAATTCAGCCCCCTGGTAAGGAGACACTTACTGGTAGTGCATTTGAACCCAGCCCCCTGATAAGGAGACACCTTCATGGAGTGCAGTTTGAACTCAGCCCCCTGAGTAAGGAGACACATGGTTGGAGTACAGTTGAACACAGCCCTCTTGTAAGGAAACATTTACTGGTAGTGCAGTTGAACTCAGCCCCCTGGTAAGGAGAACATTCACTGGGAGTACAGTTAAACTCAGACCCCTGGTAAGGAGACATTTACTGGGAGTACAGAGTTGAACTCAGCCCCCTGGTAAGGAGACATTCACTGGGAGTACAGTTGAACTCAGCCCCCTGGTAAGGAGACATTTACTGGGAGTGTACAGTTGAAACTCAGCCCCTGGTAAGGAGACATTCACTGGGAGTACTGTTGAACTCAGTCCCCTGGTAAGGAGACATTCACTGGGAGTACAGTTGAACTCAGCCCCCTGGTAAGGAGACATTCGCTGGGAGTACAGTTGAACTCAGTCCCCCTGGTAAGGAGACATTTACTGGTAGTACAGTTAAACTCAGCCCCCTGGTAAGGAGACATTCACTGGGAGTACAGTTGAACTCAGCCCCCTGGTAAGGAGACATTCACTGGGAGTACATTTGAACTCAGCCCCTGGTAAGGAGACATTCACTGGAGAGTACAGTTGAACAGTCAGCCCCTGGTAAGGAGACACCTTCTGTGCATTAGTAGCAGATTGAACTCAGCCCCCTGGTAAGGAGACACCTTCTGGGAGTACAGTTGAACTCAGCCCCCTGGTAAGGAGACACCACTGGGAGTACAGTTGAACTCAGCCCCCTGGTAAGGAGACATTCACTGGGAGTACAGTTGAACTCAGCCCCTGGTAAGGAGACACCTTCTGGTATTCACTGGGAGTACAGTTGAACTCAGCCCCCTAAGGAGTAAGGAGACTGGTTATTGCGTTTATTACTGGGAGTGCAGTTGAACCCAGCCCCGAAATAATAATTTAGCAGAGTTGGTACAGTTATTTACTCCTACTCCTGTAAATGTATGTCTAATTTGAAAATACTAGAAAATAAGTTGTTTTGTATTTTGTTACTTAAGGCCATTAGTACGTAATTACATATAGGGCACAGGCCCATGGGACCATTTTCCGGGTAGGCAAATTATATTTCTTATGATATTTTTAGCCCCCTGAAGTAAATAAAGAAGACTCAATCTTTTTCTCATTTGTGGCTAATGGTGAAAAGAAGTAAGTAATTTTAATAACTGAAGAAAACTAATCTATTCGTCTGATCTCGATTTTGATAGGACAAAAAAAAAATATTCATCACCTGTGAAGCATCCTTTTAAAAAGGCGATGATAGTACAGGTCTGGGTCGTTTTAACAACTTCTTTTGTTTACTAGTTGGGCCAACTACCTTCTAAAGGGTGTAGCAGATGAAATGATTGAGACATAAAGGACAATGATAAACTCGTGATAATTCTCCAAAAGTATTGCGCTATACTTATAAATGTACATGTATTATAGTACAAAAGTGTAAAAGGAAACTGATTGGAAGAATAACTCACAAAACGGCGATCAAGTTATTCATATCTCTGATCTATTTTGTCTGTATGATGAAGTGTCGGGAACGGGATAATAAACTCATGCTTTTACTCTTTAAAGAGAGCGGTTTCATAAGCTTAGGAAACGTATCAAACAATTTAAAAAGACATTTACACAATTTTTGTCTTTTTGACCCTTGTGAACTGTGACTTTGAAATGAAGGTCAACGTCATTTATTTGATCAAACTCATAATAAGTAGCCCGTCAAGCCCATGCATGCTGAAAACTAATGCATCTACCGATGCATATGAATATCAGGCCAGTCAATTAATGATAGAGGAGTCATTTAAGTTCTTTAAAGCTCATTTTACCACTGTGACCTTAAATTTAAGGTTCAAGTCCACTTTATTTGGAACAAATCTAGGTAGCCCCTTCATTTCCATCATGTTACAGGTACTCCTCCTTTTCAAAATAAACTGGGCGTTTAATACTATTTTACAACATATCCTAAACCTATCGGAAGATAGTCTGAATTCTATTACAACTTACCAATTCCTAAATTGGATGTAATGCTATTCTTTCAAGTCCTCAATCCTAATCTTCGGATTATAATTTAAATTTTTCTAACCAAAAAAGCACCATGAATGTACAAATTAACAAAACTATTTTTGGTGAAGTAATGTCATTCGACTGTTAAGATAAGATCGAATTTATTTTGTCTTTAGGTTACTTTCCATAATAAAAGTTAGCACCCAAAATGGCTTACTTATTGTTTTTGTATATCTTTGAAAATTTGGGTCATTCCAAATTATTTTTTCATCAATTCTATACATTTATTGGACCCTTTGACAGTGTGATATGAAAAGGTTTATTTATCCTAGAGATGGAATATGTCCCAGAGGGAAATAATAACATTCTAATTAAGGCATTAAACTAACATTGGAAGATAGTTTTCATGCATATTTTTTACATTATAAACTCATTTTAGGCATCTCTGCATAAACAAATTGTTTAAAGCTTAGACTATGAAAACCGTTATCAAAGACAATTTAATCCACAAGATAGAACAGCCTTTTTGACGGTGATCATTTGATCGTCCCCACGTCAACGATAGTGACGTCTATAAAAGTCACGGTTTTGGTTGATCGGTTTTATTACACTGTCATATACTTCAATTTGCCATGTTAGATTATATTGTAGAAGTTTACAAGTATATATGTAAATATGGGTAACATGTACTTTCATATCACACTGTCTCGTGAACAAAACATTTTATTATACAAGAAAACATGCTATGTAGGGGGTTTGTGTTCAGGGATTTCCGTGTTTAAGTATACAATTGGATTTCGTCCGTCATTGCTGTACAAATCATACATAAGTCATAAGGGGGGGAGGAGATATAACTCTGTGAAAGATGAGGCGGTTATAATTAATAAAATTAATTATAAAGCATTAAGCTTGGAAGTACTGTATTGCTTCAAAAAATTACTCTCTAAATTAAAAAATTTATTCGAATCCATAGTTAGAACTTCTCATGTGTTTTCTGTCATGGGGGTTTAGACCAAGACCTATTGGGTAATAACATCCATTATAAAGAATTAATGACTTTGGTAAATGAAAGCACACCCTCTCAAAGTCTGTTTTCAGTAGTAATTAGCAGAAAATTCTTGTTTTTTTGAATATTGATTAATACATTCTTCCTATGAGAATCAACATTTACATAGCTATTACAGTACAAACTGTGCAATAAAGTATGTTAGTTTTATGCTATGTTATTCGCATTTTAAAGTTCCAGTAATTAATACCTAAAATTGTTTAAGAGCCTATAATATCATGTCTTTATACTACTAATTGATTTCCAAAAAAGTTTTATTATCTGCATCTTTGAGTACTATATAATAGTTATCAATTGTAAAAGAATTTGAAAGAATTTCTTTGAAAAAATGTTCAGTCAGCGAAGGGATAAATAAATTACAGTTGAGTTTTTCCCGGCAAATAAATCTGTCAGTAGGGGAAGTGATAACTCCACTAAAGCAGGATATTTTTGGGCACCATGCAGACATTACTTACATCTTGAAAAACTTAATTCAGAGTTTCTGATTTTTGCATTTTTAGCATATAGCTAAATGAATGAATTTCTTTGTCGAAAATCGGTTGCAATTTATACAAATATATGCTTTGTATCAGTCAAAAAATGTACTACTGGCGTAGCTTTTACGTGAGTTTCCAAATAAAAAAAAAAAAATGTAAAAAAACAAATCATATTAAATAATCCAGGATTCGGATTTATAAATAACTGACATGATATAACCACGTATAAAAGAGTTGGAAATTGCAGTATGACATCACACAAGTTTTGTATTCTTTAGGCATGTATACCAATGTGAAATATGCCATGTTCATGAAATAATCATGTAAAAAGCTCTGTTACCAGGGTCCCCCCTGTTTTTCCTCATATAAGTAAGAAATTTGTTAACAATAGACAATATCGTCCTGGTGGATTTGTCAGAACACTAAATACCGTTACAAATAACATACATTTTAGAGAAACAAGAATCACTATATGATACACTAAGTTTGTGTTTTCCGTCCTTACCATCAGTATCAGTCACTTAATTAGAACGCACTGGTTAGTTTTAGAAGGTGAAAAAAGATGGAGTAGGGCTTGTATTTGGGCTGTGGAAATAGGGGTTTTGTCTAATGGTAAGAAATGTCTCATACATACTTACCACAATCACCAATCCCTCTGCCTTTGGTTTTTTGAGTTTGAATCCATGTGGGGTAAAGTCAGGTACTCGACTGGCTGGTCAGTGGGTTTTCTCCGAGTACTCTGACTTTCCTCTTAAACTGCTATGTTCATGTAAAAGGACGGCTCCATGTTTGCGGTGTGTGCGTGTATATTGTTTAGGTGACATTGGTAGCGAACCATTATATCCACTCCCTGTTGCTGAGCGCCTATGCAAGAGCAGGAAAATACCATTTCTATTGACTTTGGTGTTGGCTTGCCAGGGGAAAGAACCCAGCGCTTCCTCACAGGGCGCAACGCTAATCTTAAGGCCAAAAAAGTGAGGCGGTGCCAAGGGTGCATTAGGAATGATAAGTCAGTTTGGAAAGGAATGAAGATCCTAAATCTTGTACGCCTTTTACCAATTATGCAATATCTCTTCTGGATATTTAAACTTAAAATAATGGTACAATGACATAAACGGTTATTAAATGTCTTGTATATTATAATTAGATGCATAAATAGTAAGCGAGTCACTTGGCCAAGTGGTTAAGATGTCCTGACCACAACTCAAGCCTAGCTCACCTCTGGGTCACTCTTGTCATCTTGACGTGGTTTTTCTCCGGGATACTCCGGCTTTCCTCCAGCTAAACAAACACACATCTATCGGCTTAGCATGACCCTGGCTGATATTAATCGGATCCTGTTAAACTAAATAAAACCCACTTGATGTATAAGGTCAAGTCTCCGCTAACCAAATTTTATATAAAAAAAAATCGCGCTTCCCATATCAAATAAGAAAAATTGGTATTGATATAGACAATATCCAATCTCGATAAACAAGAAATCTATTAGAATAGTACATAAACATTTCTAATATTTTGGCTTTCATTTTTTTAATTGTGTTTTAGCATTATGATAATTGATTTATTTATGCTAGAAAATATACTCTAGAGAAAACGAAACAAATAGCAAATTGCCTCCCTTTTTTATTCAATCCCAGTGAAAAAATATTCTGCGAACATGTAAAGAAATGAAGTAATTAAAAAAAAAAGTTTCAAAAGCAAATAATATCTTTATTGGTACAATACCTTAACCGATATGACTTAAATTTTTTATTAAATGTATCTGTATAATGAGAGAGATATATTTTTTTTTTTTTTTTTTGGTATTGATCTAGGATTTCCTCAAAGTTATTGTTTAATAAGTATAAAATATTTAGTTTGTTCAGGAAAAATTGGCTGCGGAAGACGAGACGTTTTTTAGGCAAACTACTGGGACCCTACCAGTAGGTCGTGTAGTTTGGGAAAAAATAATTCTTTGCATCTCATGAAACATATTTATTTCCACATAAACGAAAGAACTAACACCTTAATGAAGTATTCGTTCATGCAGCTCCATGACATTCGTAAATCATGGACACACTAGTAAGAATATGCATATCAACCACGACTACATACTGGTTGGGGTCCATTGTTGTAGCTAAAACATTTTTTAGAATATAATATAAAAATCAAAGTACTGAAAGTACTAAATGGCTCGGTCTCGTAGGGGATAGGAGGAATATATTTCTAAGGTCAATACTACTAGGTAGTGGAGGGGTTTTGTACAATAAGAAATAAATTTGTCTGGTGTTCCTTCCAGTTTGGACTTTTGAGGTTTTCCTTGGACACCAAGGTGTAAAATAAGAGACGACATACTTAAATCTTGGTAAGCCCATTCTAATATTAGTCCTATGATGTTATATGTCAAATGATTTTATAACACTTCCTTTAGCATTTTCGTTGTTAATCTTGATGTTAATGAAAATATCCATTTATTTGGAATGACTATTGAGTCATCAAGTTCTATCTGGGGGGACCACAGTATCAGTTAACAAGTAATGTTTTTGCAGGCAGAGAAAGACGAGGCAAACTTTTTCTATGTCAAGATGTCGTGTAAATATAGCACAATATGTCTGTCCTCTTTTCTTGAAGACTTATCAATATCACCATGTGAATTTTTGAACAAATTGGTCACGTATTGGTCTACTCTTAACAAGTTTTGTAATTATTCTTTTGTAAAACAGGCCAAGTTGATTGATATACATTGTATCCTGAACTTCAATTCAAACTGGATAACTTGTTAGACTCACCATAGGACATGGAAATTGTTTGTACACTTTCGTTTAACTTCAGGATTTTGTTTTACAAAATTACAAATTAAATTTTTCTACATTTTTTATTTTCAAATCTCCCATACCTCTGATGATGTATAATAAAACTGACATACAAGTGAATCAAATATTTTCAGTTAAGTATGAAGCCAGGAAGAGGGGATACATTCCTTTTATTTCTTATAATAACAGCCAAACACCGATTTAATTGTTTGTTTCAGCAGGTTTTTTTCCTTTCTTTAAAAACGCTACCATTAACATTATTTTCTGTACCTAGATATGTACACAATTCTTATAAATCTAATTCATGTATTCCATAACATCAACTGGTGTTGTGTGTGTACCGATTTATCGTCTTGAGAATGATCACAATTTTTTTCTTTCTGATATTAAAGTTCTAATTTTCCATGTTATGAGGCAATTATTCATGTAACATTTGTTGTAGACCTTACAGATATTTCTGATAACATAAAGACAGTGTTATTGGCAAATAATATGATAAAAAGTTTGGGATATATTCCAATGATCATATACCGTAAAAACTGGTATAGATTTTGCGCAGTGTACTTTTTGTTTGTGTTTTCACTTATTTATTGGCCACCGTAACCTGAAACTGATGATAATCTAGCAGATGTCCCACAAACATTGGGCGGGTCTGGTCCGCCCCGTACTGCAGCCCGCAGCCGTGCACATTTCAATGTTTTAAGATATTACACATTGATGTGATAGTAATCAGGAATATTTTGAAAAGAGTAGATGAAGTAATCTTAAATTGGCCACAATAAGGTAATTAGTGTGTATTTGAGATAATTAACAATCAGAACAGCAATCCAGCTAGCGGAAATACGTAGTTTAGCGCTTGCAACAATCACAGATGTGTGCATAATTTGTCAAGATTTGTAATGTACACAAAATAATTCTTTTCCACCAGGTAAGATTCTAAGCTCATCAAAGGTTGATTGAAACGATAGGAAGTGGAGGATAAAATACCAAATAAATATTTGTAGCTGGGATCCGGGACCTGGTTGATTAGTCGGTTGATCAGGTAGCTTAGTCGAAAGAGCTACTTTCTTTTTCTCCCTGCCCCCATACTGCAACGGTATCTGTTGGAGTTTGAAAGGGTCTCGTATGTATTCAAAAAAAGAGAGGAGAAAGTGTATCGTGACTTGGACCTGGTCGACTTATCGATGACCAGTTGTAGTTCAGTGGGTAAGAGCACTCTAGGCTAGTTGTTCGGAGTGTACCGGGATACGAATCCGGGACTTGCCGCGTGACATTTTTCTCATCACCTGTAACATATGCGTATCATACTGTGCTTGCTAGAGGAAGGCTCTGGGTTACTCTGTCCCTGGCCGTGACACACAAAAAGTCTATACAACGTGGTAGTTTCTGCTCCTGCTTAGAGGTTTCAGCATACAGGGAGTGGGAACTACTGGTTCGCGGGCCGTTTGTCAGTATAATGTAAAAGGGATTTGTGGGTGGTGTTTGCTTGGTGTCTTCGGCAGCATGCTTTCAGTGATAAAGCACTATAAATAAGGGCAACAGTTCCACTTATACAAGAAGACACAACATGGAACATACACGCAGACTCGTACCAGGTACACTCACCTCGCACAACATACACGCAAACACACCGCAAGTACATGGGAGGCCGTCCTTACATGACCAACAGCTGTTATTAGGGACGGTTTTAATTAAATCAAGACAAACAAACAATCATGTAGATATTCCAGGTAATCAACTTTGTTCGCTGATCTTGCAGAGACTTGCGCTTACAGAGTTATAATGAATGTAGTAAAGGTTATGTCTCATTGGTGGGATTGATTTAAAAGGCAGTTTCATGAGTTGACCGAAAAAAAAGGAAAAAATCAATAACAGTCAGAGTGTTAAGGGAAACTTTGATAGTCAAGGGCGTGAAAACATTAAGACGATCCTGTGTTATATACAAATTAAGTGTTTTAATTTGATTTTCATTAAAATTGTTCTCGAAGGTGATGCATAGTGTGTTATGAACGATCATTAAGCTTAAAATGTTTTTTTGACAAAAAATATAAACACTAATGTCATATTGTGTTTTAAATTAAAATAATCCACAATAAGGAAATTTGAAAGATGATGAAAGACTAGTATTTATTTTTCGGATTGAAAATGGATTACAATATTAAGACTTTCCACAGTTGAAAATTACTTCTTTTTGTTCACAGGGTATCAATTCTTCTCTCTAGACTGTTTTCCAGTTGAAATGATACATTGCGAATGCTGACATTCTTTAAAACAAAAGGAAAACAATTAAATGTAGTAACAGAGTAAATATTTTTTTTAACCTTGGAAATATTACATTATTCACACCCCATAAAGATGTAATCGCACTAAAAAACAGTGAACATCGTGGGCTTTTGTACAATGGCATTAGTAAGACTGTGCCAGGTGGTAGAGATTAGTTCCGCTCGAGTGATCACACAATGCAAAGTGAGATGTCGGGAATATGTTATATGTAGTTTTAATTAACTAATCTCTTATGCTTGTAAGGTAAAATATAACTCAGTGATAATTGCACTAAAACAATTGTAACAGTTTTTCTCTACATTTTTACAAATAGGAAACCAGCTTTTTTAAGTGTCGTTTTAGGGAGGTTTTACGTGAAGAATTATGAAAAAAGAAAGCGGACATTTTCGTCACGATACTAGTAGTTCAAAAAATATCACTTCGAGTTATATGAACATTTCATATATGATTTATGTCATTCAGCTCCAAAAAATTACTTCGTATTACCTAGTTTAATGAATATGCTGTATGTATATGATCAGAACCGTCAAGCTGCCTGTGTGTGAAAAATAACATAAAAATGTGTTTTAAAAGTATGTGTTTAAGGAGTGGTAATCTTCTGAACGTTCTTTTACATGTGCTTTTGAAATTAATCGATAAATTATGGATGTGGTAAAATATATCATAACTTATGAATTAACTACCTTTAGTTGTAAGAATTACCGCCACCTTGAGACATTTACACATTGTTCACAGTCCTGTCAATGTGCTAATTTTATCAGTAGAACCAAGTTTGTCCAAAAATTTTGTTAGAGTTTTGTCTTTCATTCCTATTGTAGTTAATGGCCATGTTGCCATAACACAGCCTTGTTAAATGCAATTCGATCTCCATTCTTCGCCATGGAATGTATTTGCTCTCGAGACAAATCTGATATCAAATTACAAAATTCATTATGGTAGTCAATTTTTGATGTTCTAGGTGAAAATATTGATTTCATTTTTTTTCTTTGTGCGGAATACCGTCTCTAAATATGGAGTGTAAACGTCTGGGGGGAACCAGACTTCGGAGCGAAGAATATTTGGACGAAACGTCTTCATATCAATGCATAACACCATGTTGGGGACGAAAAGGTCTTGATACTTTGTTGCTAAACAATTTGTTTTGTGAAAATTTTCAACAGTTGATCTTTTGGATAGATTGTATTTTTTTTAAAGGGGGGTAAAAAAAAGGGAAATAATGAAAGAAGTAATATATCTATTCCTATTACAACGTTAGAGATACTCCTTCATTTCAGTAAACTTTCATATTCAAAATTGTGCTGTTTAAATTTACCGGTAAATTCAAAGTAGTTTAAATACACTGACCGACTGGCCGATAGGAGCGCTAGTATCTTGCGAGCAATTTATCTTAAGCCAAATCATTATTGAGGAAATCTGACTGTAAGAGAATTTGCAATTGGCGAGGTGATTTCACAGATCACATTGGCGGATGGAACCATCAAACATTTACAATGGGGAGGTAATTTTAATGAGCTTAATTAATCATGAATAATTCATATTTTACCATTGCCAAATAACCGTTACAGTAAAATAGACAGTTTTAACTAGTCAAATTTATGCGACTCCGAGTTAAATTACTCCGGTAGTTTCAAGTTTGCTTCTTTAGAGTAGTTATCAGAAACAATGATGTGACATTACTAAACAGTGTATGAATCAATGTAATTACATTACGGTACAGATTTTGCTATTTATTGCCATTTGATCGTAAAATGGACTTTTATAAGATTGAATTAGAAGATCATAACGATTGTGTTTATCCATGACTAAAATATGGAAACAAACCACTTTTCTGTTAGACAAGGAATATTTGATCAAACAATTATGCCAATTACAATTTGCTTCCTCAGAACCTTAAGCGAAAATATTTAGTTGACAAATATCAGTCCAACTCAAATTTGATAAGGTATCTTCTGGTAATTGTATCTTTGTTAATATTTATTTAATTTCCGGAAATCCCAGGTTTCATTGTTAGCAAACAATTTTTTTTTCATACCACGATTTTTTTTTTTTTTTTTTTCCTAATGGTATGCAAAAAAAAAAAAATAAATATAATTGGCCAAATCAGAAAGCCATTTTTTTTTTTTTTTTTTTCCTAAATTGTATGAAAACCAGATTTGGTATGAAAACAAAGAAAAATTAATTATTGCAACGTACATTGTGTATTATACAGCAAGTCAGAGGTTCTCCGTTTATCACATGGTTTCAGTCACATTCATGTTTCAGTCACATTATAATTTCCCACTTAATTACTTCAGACTTATTTTTGGCGAGGGTCACCTCGCCATTGTGATCGTGGTTGCAAAATTTCTCTTACAGTCAATTTCCTCAATATGATTGGCTAAGAACTTGCTCGCAGATACTAAGCGCTCCTAGCGGCAGTGTATTCAACAACTTTGATTTTACCGGGAATTTTAAATAGCAAATTTTGAATATGAAAGTTACTGAAATAAGCGTATCTGTAATGTTGAAATAGGAATAGCAGATTACTGCTTTCATATCCTTACCATATACATCATCCAAATGATCTTAGGTTGGAAAATTTTCACTTGAATTGTGTACAATGTATCTAGACTTTTCGTCCCGAAAATGTTGTTTTCAATACATGAAGACGTTTCGTCCCGAAAATGCTTCGCTTCGCCCCACGCGTTTTAGTCCCCTTTACTAGTGACAATTATCCCGCAACGGAAAAAATGAAATATATTATTTCACCTCAAACATTAAATTGTTACAATAATGCTTTTTTGCACTTTGAATCATATTAGTTCGGGAGCAAATATATTTCATGACGATATGGAGATTTGTTTATCACGGCTGCGTTATGCCACATGTACGTGTAAATCCACAATGGAAGAAAGACAACTCTAACAAAATTTTGGACAAACTTGGACTACTGATAAAGTAGCACGTGACAGACGGTGAACATTTTTGTAAATGTCCAAGGTGGCGTAATCTTAAAACTAACGGCAGTTAATAAGGTATGAATATTTACCACATCCATTATTATCGATAATTTTATAAGCACATGTATAAATATCAGAATATATCTATATTAAAGCACGTTCAGAGATTACCACTAAACCATACTTTTAAAACATTTTAGTTATTTTCACCACAGGAGCTTGACGTTCTGATCATATACATACAGCATATTCATTAAACTAGGTAATACTAAGTATAAATTTTTGGCCAAATGACATAAATCATATATGGAATGTTCATATAACTCGAAGTGATATTTTTTGGACTTCTAGATCGACGAAAATGCCGATTTCTTCTTCATAATTCTTCCGTAAAACGGCACTTAAAAAGCTGTTTCAATCTGTAACAAATGTAGAGAAAACTGTTATTGTTTTAGCAATTATCCTGAGTTATATTTTTACCAACAAGCATAAGAGATTAGCAATTAAAACTTACATAAACATATTCCCGACTCTCACTTGCATTGTGTGATCACTCGAGCGGAACTAATCTCTACCACCTGGCACAGCCTTACAAATGCAATCGCACAAAAGCCTACATGATCACTGTTTTTAGTGCGATTACATCATGTTAGTTTTTTAAATTTTTTACTCAACAAAATAGACTTTACGCTTTTCATGATCAGCACCATAATTTTTCTGTATAAACTTATTAATTTACCACTGTACCCATGCATACGTGTGTATTTATACTTCTTTGTGCACATTTTATAACAACTGCTATAGACTGTATATTACAATCAATTTATGAAGGACAAAACTCTTACATGTAAGAACAGGAGGACTGAAGAACTGCGTGAATTAACTTCATAATATTTCCTCTATGCTGGTATTGCTATTTATGATTAAATGTTTAATTATATGATATTAGCCTTTTCAGTAATTACTCTGTTAATACATTTATTGTTTCCTTATGTTTTACAGAATGTCAGCATGCATGTATCATTTCAACAGTCTAGGAGAAGAATTGTGTGAACAAAAAAGAAGTATTTTTCAACTGTGGAAGCTTAATATTGTAATCATTTTCAATCCGAAAAATAATTACTATCATCATCTTCAAATTCCTTATTGTGAATTTAACTGTAATATGATTTAAGCATATACCTGATATTTGTTTATATTCTATGGACATGTACATGCTTGAAATGAAATGAAATGAATAAATAAAAGATTATTTAAATTTAAAACACAATATGACATTAGCTGTTTATATTTTTTTGTCAAAAACATATTAAGCTCATCGTTCATAACACAACTAATCATCACCTCCGAGACAATTTAATGAAAATCAATTAAACATTATTTGTATAACACAGGTCGTCTTATGTTTTCCCCGCCTTGACTATCAATGTTCCCTGATCACTCTGAAAGTGTTGATTTTACCTTTTTTTCGGTCACCACATGAACTGCCTTTAAATCAATCACACCAATGAGACATACATTTACTGTATTCATTATAACACTGTAAGGCAATTCTGCAAGATCAGCGAACATTGTTGATTTACCTTGAATACATTGTATCTACATGCACAATATGGTACCGTATGTAACAGGAGAGGAGAAAATGTAGCGGCAAGACCGGGATTCGATTCCGGGACTCTCCGAACACTAGCTGAGTGCTCTACCGACTGAACTACCTGGTCATCGATAATCGACCCAGTCCAGTCCCGCTACACTCCTCACTCCTTTTTTGAATACATACGAGACCCTTTCAAACACCACAACCGTTGGTTATTTAGTTGGGTGCCAATTCTGTAACAGGAGAGAAGAAAATATAGCTCTTCCGACTGAGCTTCCTGATCACCGATAATCAACCCAGTCTGATCCCGCTACAAATATTTATCTGGTTATTTTATCTTCCTTCCTATTTTCAATTTACCTTTATGACTTAGAATCTTACCTGGTGGAAAAGAATATTTGTCTTACAAATCTTGATAAATTATGCACACTTTGATTGTTGCAAGCTAAACTACGTATCCGCTAGCTGATTGCTGTTGATTGTTAATGATCTCAAACACACTAATTACTTATTGTGCCAATTTAAGTAAATATATTTTACTTTTTTCAAATATTCCTGATTACTATTCATTATGTAATATCTGAAAACATTGACATGTGCACGGAGTACGGCGGACCAGACCGCCGATGTTTTGGACATCTGCTAGATATTTCAGTTTCAGGTTACGGTGGCCAATAAAAGAAAACAAACACAATGCGGTTTTCATATGTTATTTCTTCTAAATACAACACTTTTTGTGCAAGTTGTCAAGCATTTATGGGGAATATTTTGCATTGAAATTGTCACCTTCATACATCGGTTTTGGGACTCCCTGGACATTGTTTTCCCCATTTTGTTGATGCGCAAAATATACTGATAGTAGATTTTTTAAGCATTTTCAGCCCTAAAAATTACCTGCGCAAAATTATACCAGTTTTTACGGTATATGATATTGGAATGTATCCCAAACTTTTTATCATATTATTTGCCAATAACACTGTTATGATATCAGAAATATCTGATGGTCTACAACAAGTGTTACATGAATTTTAACAATATTGCATAACATGGAAATTAGAACTTAATATCAGAAAGATAAAAATTGTGATATTCTCAAGACGTAAATCGGTACAACAACACCAGTTGATGTTATGAAATACAGAATTAGATTTATAAGAATTGTTTACATATCAAGGTACAGAAAATAATGTTAATGGTAGCGTTTTTAAAGAAAGGGAAAAAACCTGCTGAACAAACAATTAAATCGGTGTTTGCTGTTTATAAGAAATAAAGGAATGTATCTCTTCCTGTTCATCTTAAACTGAAAATATTTGATTCACTTGTAATGACAGTTTTATTATACTCATCAGAGGTATGGGGATTTGAAAATAAAAAATGTTGTAGAAAAATTCATTTGTAATTTTGTAAAACGATCCTTAAGTTAAGAAAGTGTACAAACAATTTCATGGTCTATGGTGAGCTTACAAGTTATCCGGTTTGAATTGAAGTTCGGATACAATGTATATCAATCAACTTGCTGGTTTACAAAAGAATAATTACAAAACTTGTTAAAAGTATACCAATTGACCAATTTATTAAAAAATCACATGGTGATATTGATAAGTCTTCTAGAGGACAGACATATTCTATATTTAAGACATTTTGGCATAGAAAAGTATGCCTCTTGTCTTTCTCTGCTGCACAACAATACTTGTTAACTGATACTGTGGTCCCAGGAACTTGATGACAATAGTCATTAAGAATGGATATTTTCATTAACATCAAATTAACAAGGAAAATGCTAAAGGCGTTATAAAATCATTTGACATATAACATCATAGGAAATATTAGAATGGGCTTCCATTTTAGTATGGGTCTCTTATTTTACACCTTGGTGTCCAAGGAATCCTCAAAAGTCCAAACTGGAAGGAACACCAGCCAAATTTATTTCTAATTGTACAAAACTACAGTAGTATTGACCTTAGAAATATATTCCTCCTAATATCGAGACCGAGCCATTTAGTACTTTCAGTACTTTGATCAATGTTACAATAAGGTATTAATTATTCTCACCGATACTAGTGAGTACGCTGCATCTGTTAGCCTTACTAACCTACGGCAGACTAACTTACAAACCGCGAATCTAACAGTAATTGCATATAAACTTGTTTGTAAGTGAAAATAATTCAACTGACAATAAAATGCCTTTTCAATTACGGGTATTTAATCGAAAGATATTGCAAGGCCTTTCCACTAATATTTTATAAAAAAATGAACTAGAATTTCCCCAAACAGACAAACATATCAACACAAGAACACTCCGTACAAAGGGAGACAACTGTTACAAACTCTACCGACGCACTACAATGCAGAGTGTTACTATATAAAACTCAGAATAAATTAACCGAGAAAATCTGTTACCGGGGACGCCATCATGACTTCTGCTGTTGATATTACGGCATATAATTGTAATTATAAGTACGATGTCATGATATTTAAATATAACAGGCCTAAAAAAATAATATGACAATGATTTAGACGATGTTTTATTCAATTTGACCGAACGAAAATCTCACGTTCACACTGTAGTGCAACTAGTACGGCAACGATGTTTTGATCCGTTTCCGGTATCGCTTCGGCGACATGAAGACCACGGTACTGTGCTTTGTATCACTAATTTGCTGGCGTTACGGATGATACCATGATTCATGGTATGTAGTGATTGCTGAAGAGTATGATAAGTTTCAACCATACCAAAAAATATATTATTTTCTGTTTTCTTATATTTCAAAAAATGCATTTGAATATCACACATGACAGAAAACACAGCTAGATTTTTCGTTCAGCTTCGATTTGCCGACTTATATTGAGGTATAGTTTTACTGTGATTCAATATTGGAAATCTTTAGACTTTTCCGTTTCCATTGGTATATAATTTGTTTACAATAATGTTAAAAATACTTATGAAATTCAACAATTTGTGTTCGATATCAGACCAGTGTCGCAACGGTTTCGAATTTCAATAGTGTACGGTTGAGACACAAGTTTAAAACAAAAGTGAGTGTACGGTTTCGATTTCTTTCTTTCAGATATAGTGACATGAAAATGGACCAATTTGTGTACTATTATTAGAATTAAATTCATTAGACGTAATATTTAACGTGTAAGCTATCTTAATTTTGTAGTAGACTAGAAATGGGTATACTAGTTTATCCCATAATGCGCTTGATATACAGTAACCTTGTTCATGTCATATTTTTGCATACATCGGCTATTTTAATTAAAACAAAACTTATCAAATGGCACGCACAAGGACTTAAAAAATATACCTATAAAATACTTGGTGCGAATTAGCACACCATAATAGAAATGTATACATATACATGTACATGATGTATATCATTAACTGTGTTTTAACATATATCCGCACCATGATAGATATGCGAGAACAACCAATTTATGTCGCACACCAATGCATGTCAAAATATGACAACGAATGCTTAATTACACTAGTGAAAATCACTAGTCGTTCCAGTTATAAAGGGAAAAAAAAGCTTAAAGGCCCACTACCTTTCCGAAACGGCTTTTAATTTTTAAAATGGGAATGTAAAAACGAGATCGATAATTGTGTAGAGTCGCAAAAGTTATTAACTTACCGTTAATACTACACTCATCATCATCTCCTGAACAAAATAATTAAAATAAATAAAATGTTAATTTTCATAACGCGGGTCGTCTTATGTTTCCCGCCGACGTCCTAATTACCGCGCGGTAGTTGAATACTACTGCGCCAGACGGCAAAACAGCGAAATGAATCTCCACAGTTTTCATATATTACGCAGGAAATCTTGCATTTGTTTGGTGTTGTAACCTCATCTTAGGCCATCGATAGGTATTTTCTTATGTTATTAATGTTTTTAAGAAACCTATAAAATTTGCTCCGCAAAGGTAGTGGGGCCTTTAAGTTTGATAATAAAACGCGTTCGTTTATACGTCTGTATAGAGTAAGAATACTATTTGATAAACAGTTGATGATTTTTGGGGAATTTCTTCTGGTGTGTTGTAATCAGCAACCGATTAAACAATGACAGTATCTGACTGCCGATAAACCAAATATACAAAGATATATATACTTCTTCAATTTTAAGAATACATTGATATTATTCAACGAATTCTCACATTGACTTAAACTCAGTGTTTTTGTGACCTCTTGAACTCTGAAGAAATAATTAGCACACCAAAATCTACATGTAACTGCCAATGTTAATAATGAGAATTATCATACATTGCCGGTTTAATAGCCATACATAGGTACTGTACACATGTACAGTGACAATATAAATATCGGCTATTAACGGGCACGAAATTCAATCTGACGTCATTTCAAAAACGATGAAGGGACATCAAGAAACCAAGACGTTACGCCCACAAGAGTTTGATAATTAGATAAAGTTTGTATCAATGTACATCCAAAACAGTGCCCATGGACCATTTTATACGATTTTAAAAGCAAAAAGTATCGTTCTTTCCAACGACAGTAATCTGTTTCTTAAGACTTCCTAAAAGTATGGTTTTTGGCCGCTAAAGCGCAGGCGTGGTAGATTTTTCTTCGATTTTTTTTGTGTTGAGGAGCTTTCCACCTTTCGCAATATATACGTACTTTGTAGAATGTGAGTTAACCGATTTTTATCTAGACCCCTCAAACGTGTAAACATGGTCTATGGGCTCTTTGGTCCATATTGAAATGAACTAAAGCTTATTCTCAGATCCTTGTGGTTACGCTAGGATTCGAGGACGGCGGGACAAGCAAGTTAAGATGTCCGACTCTATTGCATATTTACAGCAAATTTTGCCGTTAAAATTCTCCCCAAAATAGTTTTTGTAGGTATTCGATAAAAAGTTTCATAAATTCAAAAGTGTTCTAAAGTACTCCTTAGTCCCACATCAAAGGATTTGAGAGACCTTATAGGCATTGTAATGATGGGCATAAAAACGATATAATTAAGTATATATAGAGTTACGCATACGCAATAAAGAGTACCCAAAGACCATTTTAGACGTTTTAGGGGTCTAAATAAAAAATCGGTAAACATCCTATTCTACATTGTACTATGTGTGTTTAATGTAGAATAGGATTTTTACTGATTTCTTTTTATCTAGGTCCTTAAAACGTCTAAAATAGTCTATGGGCACTCTGGCGGGTCAATAATTATATAAACTGTAACTAATTCTCAGATCCCTGTGCTTAATACGTTACGGTTGGATGATATTACGCATGGAAATGCCATCATATAAATAATACCAAACCGTTGCAATCTCAAACTCCAAACCGTACACTTTTTCGCAATATCATCGATCAAAACCGTTGCGCAAAGGCTGACACAACGATGTAAACAATGGGTCAAACACTCTTTATTCTTCATCAAATATGGCAAAGCGCATATCAAATTGATACATATGAATCTAATAATTTGTATATCAGTCATATTTTGTGAATATCTTGGATAATAAGCAAGATTCAGATGAAAACTTGAAGTTTTTGCTAGGAACTCGCATCAAGCTGTATGTAAGTGTCACAATTGTATGATAAATAGGAGTACTTTGCGTAAAATCACGATCTTAATACAAGGTAGGATATCTAATTAATACTTGAGCTGAATATCGGTCTGTAACACCATGCGCAATGTATTTAAACTCTAAAAGTTTGAACCTACCTGCTCGGTACTCGTACATCGAAGCGATACCGGAAACGGATCAAAACATCGTTGCCGTACTAGTTGCACTACAGTGGTTCATGAAGAACGGCGAGGTCCCGTACTATCGCCATTACCTGACGCCGTGTTGCTTATACCTTTTTATTCTTTTCGTTTTTATTGGGGCATGTCTATTTAATACTCCAATTAAGGCAGTAAAAAATATCTGTAAAGCTTCATTAACATCATCAGTAAGAAAGAGGTCATCGATAGTTGTTTCATGAAGTTCTTGCAAGAATTTTTCTCTGTCAAAACTGTTGAAACATCTGTAAGTTATTGTTTTATGACAGTTGTTTTTACTCTGAAAAATGGGTTTTTTACATGCTTTGGTGATAAATACGGGATAATGGTCACTTAAAGCAATGCAAGGTATTTGTACTTCACTGATTAAGTCTTCATTTGTAGAATAAACATGATCTATTATTGTACTGGATGAATGATCTACTCTTGTAGGTTTATTAACTAATTGAGACAGACCATAACATGTAGTGTTCATTGTAGGATGTTAGTAAATTATTTGCCGTTGAAAAATGCACGAAAATAATCTTATCAACTTTAAATGAAGTATATTAAGGGTTTATTGAAGTTTTGACAACAAGTTTTTAACAAAAATTATCAACACTCACGGCTGTAAACTCGCCAGCCATTCCAGGACCAACACACTGTAGTGCAACTAGTACGGCTACGATGTTTTGATCCGTTTCCGGTATCGCTTCGGCGACATGAAGACCACGGTACCGTGCTTTGTATCACTAATTTGCTGGTGTTGCGGATGATACCATGGTATGTAGTGATTGCTGAAGAGTATGGTAAGTTTCAACCATACCAAAAAATATATTATTTTCTGTTTTCTTATATTTCAAAAAATGCATTTGAATATCACACATGACAGAAAACACAGCTAGATTTTTCGTTCAGCTTCGATTTGCCGACTTATATTGAGGTATAGTTTTACTGTGATTCAATATTGGAAATCTTTAGACTTTTCCGTTTCCATTGGTATATAATATGTTTACAATAATGTTAAAAATACTTATGAAATTCAACAATTTGTGTTCGATATCAGACTAGTATCGCAACGGTTTCGAATTTCAATAGTGTACGGTTGAGACACAAGTTTAAAACAAAAGTGAGTGTACGGTTTCGATTTCTTTCTTTCAGATAATGACATGAAAATGGACCAATTTTTGTACTATTATTAGAATTAAATTCATTAGACGTAATATTTAACGTGTAAGCTATCTTAATTTTGTAGTAGACTAGAAATGGGTATACTAGTTTATCCCATAATGCGCTTGATATACAGTAACCTTGTTTATGTCATATTTTTGTATACATCGGCTATTTTAATTTTTTTTTAAAAGGCATATCAAATAGCACGCACAAGGACTTCAAAAATATACTTATAAATACTTGGTGCGAATTAGCACTCCATAATAGAAATATACACATATACATGTACATGATGTATATCATATGACTGTGTTTTAACATATATCCGCACCATGATAGATATGCGAGAACAACCAATTTATGTCACACACCAATGCATGTCAAAATATGACAACGAATGCTTAATTACACTAGTGATACATGCAAAATATTATACGGGCAAAATCACTAGTCGTTCCAGTTATAAAGGGAAAAAAGCTAAAGTTTAACAATAAAACGCGTTCGTTTATACGTCTGTATAGAGTAAGAATACTATTTGATAAACAGTTGATGATTTGGGGGGAATTTCTTCTGGTGTGTTGTAATCAGCAACCGATTAAACAATGACAGTATCTGACTGCCGATAAACCAAATATACACAGATATATATACTTCTTCAATTTTAAGAATACATTGATATTATTCAACGAATTCTCACATTGACTTAAACTCAGTGTTTATGTGACCTCTTGAACTCTGAAGAAATAATTAGCACACCAAAATCTACATGTAACTGCCAATGTTAATAATGAGAATTATCATACATTAGGGTTAATAGCCATACATAGGTACTGTACATATGTACAGTGACAATATAAATATCGGCTATTAACGGGCACGAAATTCAATCTGACGTCATTTCAAAAACGATGAAGGGACATCAAGAAACCAAGACGTTACGCCCACAAGAGTCTGATAATTAGATAAAGTTTGTATCAATGTACACCCAAAAACAGTGCCCATGGACCATTTTATACGATTTTAAAAGCAAAAAGTATCGTTCTTTCCAACGGCAGTAATCTGTTTCTTAAGACTTCCTAAAAGTATGATTTTTAGCCGCTAAAGCGCAGGCGTGGTAGATTTTTCTTCGATTTTTTGTGTGTTGAGGAGCTTTCCACCTTTCGCAATATATACGTACTTTGTAGAATGTGAGTTAACCGATTTTTATCTAGACCCCTCAAACGTGTAAACATGGTCTATGGGCTCTTTGGTCCATATTGAAATGAACTGTAGCTTATTCTCAGATCCTTGTGGTTACGATAGGATTCGAGGACGGCGGGACAGGCAAGTTAAGATGTCCGACTCTATTGCATATTTACAGCAAATTTTTCCGTTAAAATTCTCCCAAAATAGTTTTTGTAGGTATTCGATAAAAAGTTTCATAAATTCAAAAGTGTTCAAAAATAAAAACTCCTTAGTCCCACATCAAAGGATTTGAGAGACCTTATAGGCATTGTAATGATGGGCATAAAAACGATATACGAAATCATGTACATATCAGATGCAGGTACTCACATCTCACTCGTATAATGAAAATGTGCCTAATTAGTAATAATATATATGCATTGGTCAGTGTGACCGAGTGGACAGCGTCAAACTATTATTTTAAAGGTGAACTAGACAAATGCATTTAATGCCATAGCTAGGGATCTGATGATTATTTACAGTTTAGATATTTATGTACATTAATTACAATGTAATCGTGGACCCACAAGAGTACCCAAAGACCATTTTAGACGTTTTAGGGACCTAGATAAAAAAAAATCGGTAAACATCCTATTCTACATTGTACTATGTGTGTTTAATGTAGAATAGGATTTTTACTGATTTCTTTTTTATCTAGGTCCCTAAAACGTCTAAAAATAGTCTATGGGCACTCTGGCGGGTCCATAATTATATAAACTGTAACTAATTCTCAGATCCCTGTGCTTAATACGTTACGGTTGGATTATATTACGCATGGAAATGCCATCATATAAATAATACCAAACCGTTGCAATCTCAAACTCCAAACCGTACACGTTTTCGCAATATCATCGATCAAAACCGTTGCGCAAAGACTGACACAACGATGTAAACAATGGGTCAAACACTCTTTATTCTTCATCAAATTTAGCAAAGCGCATATCAAATTGATACATATGAATCTAATTATTTGTTTCTCAGTCATATTTTGTGAATATCTTGGATAATAAGCAAGATTCAGATGAAAACTTTAAGTTTTTGCTAGGAACTCGCATCAAGCTGTATGTAAGTGTCACAATTGTATGATAAATAGGAGTACTTTGCGTGAAATCACGATCTCAATACAAGGTAGGATATCTAATTAACACTTGAGCTGAATATCGGTCTGTAACACCATGCGCAATGTATTTAAACTCTACAAGTTGGAACCTACCTGCTCGGTACTCGTATATCGAAGCGATACCGGAAACGGATCAAAACATCGTTGCCGTACTAGTTGCACTACAGTGTGTTGGTCCTGGAATGGCTGGCGAGTTTACAGCCGTGAGTGTTGATAATTTTGTTAAAAACTTGTTGTCAAAACTTCAATAAACCCTTAATATACTTCATTTAAAGTTGATAAGATTATTTTCGTGCATTTTTCAACGGCAAATAATTTACTAACATCCTACAATGAACACTACATGTTATGGTCTGTCTCAATTAGTTAATAAACCTACAAGAGTAGATCATTCATCCAGTACAATAATAGATCATGTTTATTCTACAAATGAAGACTTAATCAGTGAAGTACAAATACCTTGCATTGCTTTAAGTGACCATTATCCCGTATTTATCACCAAAGCATGTAAAAAAACCCATTTTTCAGAGTAAAAACAACTGTCATAAAACAATAACTTACAGATGTTTCAACAGTTTTGACAGAGAAAAATTCTTGCAAGAACTTCATGAAACAACTATCGATGACCTCTTTCTTACTGATGATGTTAATGAAGTTTTACAGATATTTTTTACTGCCTTAATTGGAGTATTAAATAGACATGCTCCAATAAAAACGAAAAGAATAAAAAGGTATAAACAACCCGAATGGTATAATGAGGATATAAAACAAGCCAGAATAAAACGAGATTACCATCATAAGAAGGGTCATTGGAACTTATTTAAATACTGGAGAAATAAAGCTAAGAATTTGTTAGTAACTTCAAAAAGAAACTTTTTCATCAATGCAGTAGAAAACAATAAGAATACAAGTGTTTTATGGAATCACTTAAAATCATTTCGCTCCAAATCTTCAAATTCGACAATACCGTCAACCCTAAAAGACGGGGATGTTACACTTAACCAAAAACAGGATATAATAGAACATCTCAATAACCACTTTGTCAATATATCCCATGGTGTGGCAAAAACTCCCCTAAATGAACAAGATCATACATTACTTGAAAACCATGTACTAAACATGGTACCTAATCATGCTGAATTTTCTATTCCGTTAATTTCTGTACAAGGCGT
This sequence comes from Argopecten irradians, assembly GCF_041381155.1. Taxonomy (NCBI): domain Eukaryota; kingdom Metazoa; phylum Mollusca; class Bivalvia; order Pectinida; family Pectinidae; genus Argopecten; species Argopecten irradians. The sequence continues at coordinate 68,793,907 of NC_091134.1, forward strand.
CTTTGATCTCGTGAATAATCTAAATACTTCAAAGGCCACTGGGATTGATGGTGTTGGACCCAAAATTATCAAGCTGTGTGTTCAACAGCTAGCTCCACACATAGCGTACATAATCAATTTAAGTTTGCAATCTGGTATCTTCCCCGCTAGACTAAAAGAGGCCAGAGTAACTCCTTTATTTAAAGGAGGTAATGTTGATGAAGCTGGAAACTATAGACCAATTTCAGTTCTACCGACACTTGCTAAAATAATTGAAAGACATGTTACGGATCACTTAAACAGATACCTCCTTAAATATGAACTTCTCCACTCTGCACAATCAGGATTTAGGGAAAATCACTCTTGTCAAACAGCTCTAGTTAAATTAATAGATCAGTGGAGAATTAACATTGATAATAATGTTTTAGTCGGTAGCATTTTCTTAGATCTTAAAAAAGCATTTGACTTAGTAGACCATAGAGTTCTATTGCATAAATTAAAAATAATGAAAATATCGGCACATAGTTTACTTTGGTTTGAATCATATCTTAACCAAAGAAAACAATCGGTTAAAATTGAGAACATTAAATCTACCTCCCAACAAGTTATATCAGGTGTTCCTCAGGGATCAATACTTGGTCCTCTGCTGTTTATTTTGTATATAAATGACTTACCATTATACACTAAACATTCAAATATCGACATGTATGCTGATGACTCTACCATTCACATCAACGGCACGACTCTTGATGTAATTCAATCAAATCTCCAAATTGACCTAAATCATATAAAGCAGTGGTGTACAAATAACAATATGGCTTTTAATAAAGAAAAAACGACATGTATGCTCCTTGGCAAACCCAGAGCATTACATACTGCTGGAGTTTTAGAGCTAGAATTAGACAATTACATATTAAACTCAGTCACTACACAAAAAGTGCTAGGGATACACATCGATCACACCCTTGGATGGAATGAACAAGTTAATAAGGTTTACTCTAAATTGGCAACTAGATTAGCCCTCCTCAGAAAATTAAATACCTATTTGTCAAAAGACGCGAAACTGTTGTATTATCATGCTTATATCTCACCAATTCTTGACTATGCGTCTATTGTCTGGGGAAATTGTACTAAAGAACAGATAAAGCAATTAACAAAAATTCAAAAGCAGGCACTGAGAATAATTCTTATTAAACCACCTCTCACACCTTCTAAGGAAATGTTTAATGAACTCAAAATACTACCCTTTGAGTATAGAATCAAATACCACATGTGTGTGTTAATATACAAATCAATTCACGGAGTGGCCCCTGAATACATATCAACATTATTTACACCAGTCTCATCCAGCTGTTCGTATGGTCTAAGGTCAGCCTCAAAAGATGCTTTTGTGCTCCCAAAACCTCGTACAGAACTAATGAAAAAGTCATTTAGCTACTCTGGAGTGATTAACTGGAATTTATTACCCAGGCAAATTAAAGAATGTGCACCACTTGCAAATTTTAAATACCGATTAAAAAGCATTTATTGCAAATGTATATTGAAATTGTTTAATTGTTGTAAACAACACAATGGAGATCCTGTCCATGAATAGTATGTTGTGATGAATCTATTTTTACTTTGATTCATTTAACTTGATTTGTAGTCGTAGTTGATATACATATAAATGTAAATGTTTTCGTATGTTATTTTTTTTTATTAATTACCTTAGTTTAGTTGATTTACTTCTATATATACATGTATAATTTGTCATACTATTGTCTGTTGTATTGCATGCTTTTGTGTCGACCCCATGGGAGATGAGCCATTGGCTCAATGGGTCATCGACGTTTAAATAAAGTTATTATTATTATTATTATTAACACACTACGAGGAACGATAGAAATTGAAAGAAGCGGTGAACGGACGGTGAATCGGCACGGACAAAGCAGAAATAACTGTTTTACAGAGCAAGCATATTGATGGAGCCATGATACAGATATTAATTAGTTAGTTTACGATAATCTGGTAATTTGTGCATATATTGTTTTTTAAAGTTATTAAAAATCGGCAATATTTTGAGTATTTCCGACAGAGAATATCGTCCATTTTCTGACATGTAAACGTCCTCATGTCGAATAATATTTGGAAATGATAGCATCACTGTGTAGTTTGATTCATTCTGAAGCAACATTATTAACAAAACTTTTCTCAAAAATAAACATAAAAGTAAATAAATCCAACTTTAAAAAGTATTATCAATCCAGACTGAAAACTTCACGAAGTGCCATTGAGATGGTCATACACTTGACAGATGTAATGTTCGTGTTGAACATTGTATAATTTCCTCATGGAAGCATGATGATGCAGTCTACTAGTTTGCATGTGGTAAAGGGTTATCTGCTGATGTGTTCACTCGATAGTTGATGTAGATACATGGTATGCTTGAATGTTATATGATAAGTTAAAACTTTTATCTGTCTAAAAGAGTCACTTGATCTGTAAAACTGTGAAGACAATATCTTGTTTATTTGCAGATGTTGTATATTCTATACAAAGGGGTAGTCCGTTAAGATATTAACTAGTACTTTCATTGCAACAAAATGTAATATTCAAATCCAGTTTTAACTTCTGTAAATTGAAATCAGGGGTATCAATGTTTATACCTAATATCCTGAGTTGGGTTAGATGTTTTAATGGAATATCCCTAGAGAAAATCGTTGGACATTGATTTCAACTTCACCTTACACTGTTGTTAAAGGATTTGTGCAGCCAAATTTTTTTTTTTTTTGATAATGCATCAGGATATTGCTTTTGATGAATGAAAAGTCCCACCCAACGAATCGCCTAGCTTTTAGCGCTATCGGTTGGTTTTGGTCGTGATTTACGGGTATGCGTAGTGGCGACTACGGTTCAGAGATAATGAGCTAGGCGGTCACGTGGTCTTGTGATGCCACCCGCGGCTACACTAGGTAAGCCTAGTACTATACATCTATACAGCACATACACGTACATACGTTAGATCTACAATTTGAGTTTTTCGTGTAAATGGTTATTCCAGCTTTATGATGTAGATATTTTCAGTTTCAAAACATTCCATTTCAAACATTCAAACAAGCATATATCTAAATTAAGATTAGATAATCAGTCCAATTTGATAGCGATATCAAAATGATGTTCGAATCAGTCTGGACTGAGATTTAGATAGCATGTTATGTAAATTTCTTTGTAATAAAAAACCCAGTATGATATAACACTATCTTTTTACGAGTAAAATCTCAAAATTTAGCATGAATATATCTAGAATCCGTGTTTTTATTTCAAACTTCTGCCATAACGATGCAAACACTGCAGTTTTTGAGTAAAAATAAAATGTGGACTTATCAGTTATGTGATATTGGAGTACCAGTACCGAACTTATACCGAAAATAATATGTATATCTATATTGTTGCCTTTGAAACTTTATCCATAACGTTTACTAAAAAGCAGAAATACATCAATGATATTTCTTATATATGTTTCTAAATTACAGTATAAGTGTAGATTTAAATTCATTATTTCAAAATTATACTAAATCCTTAAAATAGTATATTCATTGTCGATCCTTTTGTATATCATACCGAGATTTAATAGTATGATATATGAAAATTTATCGTATTATCCAAAAAGTAACCACATATAGTGTACAAATGAAAAAGAGCCAAATTGGCCACTTTCGACCCCGCCCCTCAGGCCCCCTGGGGGTCAGCCCCATCATTTGCACAATTTTGAATCCCCACCCTATAAAGATGCTACCATTGCATTATGGGTGCTATACCATGCTTAGTTTCAGAGAAGAAGTCATTTATATGGAAATAGCCAAATTGGCCCCTTTTGACCCCGCCCCTCAGGCCCCCTGGGGGTCAGCCCCATCATTTGTACAATTTTGAATCCCCATCCTATAAGGATGCTATCATTGCATTATGGGTGCTATCCCATGCTTGGTTTCAGAGAAGAAGTCGTTTATATGGAAATAGCCAAATTGAACCCTTTTGACCCCGCCCCTCAGGCCCCCCGGGGGGTCAGCCACATCATTTGTACAATTTTGAATCCCCAACCTATAAAGATACTACCATTGCATTATGAGTGCTATCTCATGCTTAGTTTCAGAGAAGAAGTCGTTTATATGGAAATAGCCAAATTGACCCCATTTGACACCGCCCCTCAGGCCCCCGGGGGGTCAGCCCCATCATTTGTACAATTTTGAATCCCCACCCTATAAGGATGCTACCATTGCATTATGGGTGCTATCCCATGCTTGGTTTCAGAGAAGAAGTCGTTTATATGGAAATAGCCAAATTGACCCCATTTGACCCCGCCCCTCAGGCCCCCGGGGGGTCAGCCCCATCATTTGTACAATTTTGAATCCCCACCCTATAAGGATGCTACCATTGCATTATGGGTGCTATCCCATGCTTGGTTTCAGAGAAGAAGTCGTTTATATGGAAATAGCCAAATTGACCCCTTTTGGCCCCGCCTCTCAGGCCCCTGGGGGGTCAGCCCCATCATTTGTACAATTTTCAGTTAGTAGCCCATAAGGATGCTACCAGTCAAATTTTGTTGAAATCCGACCAGCGGTTATGGAGAAGAAGTCGATTGTTGACGGACGGACGGACGGACGGACGACGGACGACGGACGACGGACGCCGGACGCCACGGTATGGCATAAGCTCACCTTGGTCCTTCGGACCAGGTGAGCTAAAAATGAAATTACTTGTATACAGGCATTATAAATAGATATACATAATGTAATAGTTTGTACCTTTTCAAAAATATACTTAGTGATATTTAAATAAGTATATTTAGTGTGGTTATGTTGTAACCCTTCTTGTATGACTATACAGGTAGATTCGAAACGTTGAAATACATGCTTAGAATTTTTATATATAATATATATATATATATTCCTAGGTATGATCAGGGATATTTTATTTCCATTTGCTTTTACATCTTCTTTTTAAAAATGGAGGTGACAATAAAAAAACCTAGAGCATAGATATAAGGGGTTTCCATAATTTAAATCACAATCCAATTAACGGATGTCCTAACCTGATTGACAGCGAGACAATAGCAAATACTCGATATAGTCCACCGAATAGCAAATTGCCCGCGGCCAGGTAATTACAGGTGAGTTCGATGAATGGCGTTGTGTACAGGTAAACAACATCCTGGTCCAGGTATTACATAACCATCAAACCAAAGGCATGGCTAATTGTATATCTATATCGGAGTATCTACTCGTATATCGATTAAAAAATTGAAAGCGACCGCATTGTCTGAAAAAAAATAGTTTGTTTTGCTTAATATCCCAATATTTAGATTTTTTATAATATCAAAAATAAATTCTTTCTACCATATGTTGAAACGTTTTACGGTATTATAATAAATGTATCTCAATTTATTCGGTTAGCAACACACAACACAATGTTTGTAATGATCAATCATTGGTGTGTATACGTGTGTATACGTACGTCAATATTTTAATCAAGGATTTCTTAAATTGTTACGTAAAATTTCATTTTACAGTCCAAAACTTTGTAATTCACAGTGTATCAAAGATACAGACTACAGGAAAATGTTATCTAATTAAAGCTTATTCGTTGCTGAACTCCTCGACAAAAAAATCCGAAATTTTTATTTCTGTGTGGATTTTCTTTCATAATTACACGAAGATACCTGCTATTAGAGATTAAATTAGAGTATTCGAAACATCGAATTTTACTCTTTTAGTTATGTACATTCGAGCCAAAGTTATTGTACGATTAACTTCACTCAAAAGTGTTCATAAAAAATCGTTGATCGGCTTTTCCTGTAACCGTCGATGTAAGTGATAGCACATCAGTTATAGTACAGCTATAAGCCACGGACTATTATGACGTCACATGGTTTAGAGCTAGAAAATATGCATAATCGGGTGGTCATAATTTTGGACCTCGATATAGACGGCTTACAGATTATTCCGGTCGCGCGCGGCACGAAGAGGTTTCTACACGTGCTAATAAAGCCATTTCCAGCATAAACTGAAATTATCATTTTTGACTGCACAAATCCTTTAACATTGACAGATTTACACTTGATTTGGCAATAACTGATTATTGGGTTCATTAATGGCATGGACGGACTCCAATGTACTTTGTGTGTAGCATGCACGGTCTTCTTGTATAGTGGAACTCTTGCCGTTTCATTGTGCTACATGTATAATGATATCACGAGAACATGCCGCTGAAGACACCCAAGCATCCCAACACACCTGGTCACATTAAACTGACAATGGGTCAGCCAGTCGTTCTACTGCCAGTATATGCTGAGCTCAGCAGGAGCATAAATACCACTTTCATACACTTTGCCCAGATGGTAGAAAGTTCAAACCATGATTGAAATTTAAAAATGTAAAAACCAACACAAACTTTCAAAAGGAATAAACATTAGTCTTGCATCATTTTTATTCTATATATCATTATTCATTGTTCATATGTATTCCCATACAATATTTTCAAGATCTTTGGGGCATTTATTTTTAACAACCTTACAAGATTAAACATTTCCATGATTTAACCAATTTTCAAATATTTGATCCACATTATCCTATAATAAACAACATTCATTCTGCGAAAGCACGGAATTTTCAATCTGTTATTTCAATCCATATTGATTGAAATAACCTGAACATGTACTATTACCTCTATTATGATCTATCTTTAATATTTCAATATATCATTACCCTTTCTAGAATCTGAGCTACGCCTCCTTCAGTACGTTCAGTACTTTGATTGTAGGTTTCCAATTATTTCATGCGTATACATGCATTTACATATTATTTTTGTCCAAAACAAACATAACTACCATTCTACCGTACCACTCACAAGACGTCAAATTCACAATTTGTGGACTTGCCGTATAAATTCCGTTCAGAAACACCTTCACATGTATTATGTAAAAAAAATAATGCCTCGATGAGAATTTGATATTTCATGTGGTTTAGTTTTATTGCCTAGTAGGTAAGCGATATCAAACAAGTACGATAAAAATGCAAACAAACGTTTTATAATTGTTTGCATAATGATTACTTTGCTCCATTAGCAGTAATAGGCACCAATTGTAGCTCTAAAGACGACACCATTTTCTGTCAAAAAGTCTTTTGAGCTACAATATTGCAGCTAGTATAATTACTGCATACATATAGCAAAACATGCCCCAGGACATGACATGTGATAGCTATAGATACAGGTTTGTATTTCACGGTCGGTTGATCAAACCTCATGCATGCCATCTGTGCCGCTCAGGTAGTAGTAGAGCTGCATAGGAATAAATCGTCCACTTCTTAATACAACCATGAAACTTCATGAAATTTGGTAGTCCAGACTACCAAAACAATATTCAAACCCATTAAAAAATGTACCTACTTCCTTTTTTTTCATTATGGCTGCCATTTTCATAATCAGAAATAGAAAATTTGACCCGACACAATTGTACAATTTTGAATCCCTACCCTATTAAGGATGAGTGCTATCACATGCTTAGTTTCAGTTAAAAAGTTGTTTATATGAAAATAGAAAATTTGACCCCTTTTGGCCCCACTCCTCAGGTCCCCGGGGGTCAGCCTGACCATTTGTAGAATTTTGAATCCCCACCCTATAAGGATGCTACCATTGCATTATGAAAGCTATTCCATGCTTAGTTTCAGAGAAGGAGTCGTTTATATAACAAGAGGTCCAGAGGGCCTGTATTGCTCACCTGGTTTGTAATGCTAAGTAATATTCTCTGAATATACAGGTTCATTAAATAATTGTTTCTTTTCTCAAGGAATGATCCCTCTAATATCCCTATTGGGCTTCACTCTTTCTGCTCCATGGGGTCAGAGACAAATTTTGTTATTCTTCTCCACAGGATGTTTCTGGTCAAATTTGGTTACAACGCATGCAGAACTGGTAGAAATTTCAAGAATTTACCCCTATTTCCGCTATTGGGCCACGCCCCTCCTGCCCCCATGGGGTCAGAGCCAAAAATTTTACAAACTCTGTTCCCATTCCGCGAAAGATGTTTCTGGCCAAACAATCATACAGAACTCTATGACTAGTAGCAATTTAAAGAATTTTCCCGTATTGAACCCTGCCCCTCCTGCCCCCAGGGAGTCAGAGCCAAAATTTATACAAACTCTGTTCCCCCCTTCAAGGATATTCGTGGCAATCCAAGCTGAACTTTATGACGTACTAGTAGCGATTTAAAGGCTTAATTTACCTCTATTTCAGCTATTGGGGGGTAAGAGCCAAAATTAATACAAACTATATTCCGGGCCCCTTCCCCCAATGATGTTCTGGCCTTTGGTTACATTCCATGCAGAACTCTATGAAAAGTAGCGATTTAAAGGATTTACCTTTATTTCCCCCATCAGGCCCCGCCTCTTCTTGCCCCGGGGAGGTCAGAGCCAAAATTTATACAAACTCTATCCTTCCCCCAAGGATGTTTCTGGCCAAATTTGGTGGCATTCCATATAAAACTCTATGAATAATACCGGGAGTAGTTACTATTTTCAATGGCTTTTACTTTAAATCTTATTTTGATTGTCTTGATATTCACATGCCAATTTTTATGATTTTATCAAAAATCGCAATCCGCTATTTCATAATTTATCCGGGTATTTACCAACTTCTAGTTTTGCTACGAAAATATACGCTATCTTAAATAAAGATACAGATGTGAAGACTGTTTCCCTCTACCCACTGTATGGTAACGGGATCCGGCCCCGGTTGTTTGGTATCTACTTCCGGAAATATTGTACCCAAACAAACAAGGACATAGTCATTCAGATCCCCCGCCAATAGAGATATCAAAGCTGAAGTAAGTTTGATTGTGGAGACTTATGTGTATGGAAAAAAAACAGGAAAAAGGAAGTTGAGCTAAAGAAAGATGGAGTATAATTCAAATAGAGCGGAGCTGCAATTGTTGAATCAGGTATACAGCCTTGACATTTATATTAGACTATGTACACAAAGATGGGTGGAGTTTTGCGAAGTAACATTTACCATTTACCATGATATTTTCAGCAATGTTTCCATGGTAACGGAAAAAGTGCAAAAAATGAAAACCTAAAAATAGCAAAAGGCACTACTAGACCATACGAACAATGTGTCTATGAAGTTTCATGGAAATATCTCTGCTGGTTTTAGAGTTGTGCTCCGGAAACGATTCTTACACAAAAATCTGTCATTTTCAGCAATGTTTCCATGGTTACAGAAAAAAGTACAAAAAGTGAAAACGTTAAAATAGCAAAAGGCACTACTAGACCATAAGACTTATGTGCCTATGGAGTTCCGTGCATATATCTCAACCGGTTTTCCAGTTATGCTGTGGAAACGAACCTGGTACAAAAATATGATATTTTCAGCAATGTTTCGATGGTTACGGAAAAAGTGCAAAAAATGAAAACCTAAAAATAGCAAAAGGCACTACTAGACCATAAGACCAATGTGTCTATGAAGTTTCGTGGAAATATCTCTTCTGGTTTTAGAGTTATGCTCCGGAAATGAACCTAGTACAAAAATATAATATTTTCAGCAATGTTTCGATGGTTACGGAAAAAGTGCAAAAAATGAAAACCTAAAAATAGCAAAAGGCACTACTAGACCATAAGAACAATGTGTCTATGAAGTTTCATGGAAATATCTCTGCTGGTTTTAGAGTTGTGCTCCGGAAACGATTCTTACACAAAAATCTGCCATTTTCAGCAATGTTTCCATGGTTACAGAAAAAAGTACAAAAAGTGAAAACGTTAAAATAGCAAAAGGCACTACTAGACCATAAGAACAATGTGTCTATGAAGTTTCATGGAAATATCTGCTGGTTTTAGAGTTGTGCTCCGGAAACGATTCTTACACAAAAATCTGCCATTTTCAGCAATGTTTCCATGGTTACAGAAAAAAGTACAAAAAGTGAAAACGTTAAAATAGCAAAAGGCACTACTAGACCATAAGACTTATGTGCCTATGGAGTTCCGTGCATATATCTCAACCGGTTTTCCAGTTATGCTGTGGAAATGAACCTGGTACAAAAATATGATATTTTCAGCAATGTTTCGATGGTTACGGAAAAAGTGCAAAAAATGAAAACCTAAAAATAGCAAAAGGCACTACTAGACCATAAGAACAATGTGTCTATGAAGTTTCATGGAAATATCTCTGCTGGTTTTAGAGTTGTGCTCCGGAAACGATTCTTACACAAAAATCTGCCATTTTCAGCAATGTTTCCATGGTTACAGAATAAAGTACAAAAAGTGAAAATCTAAAAATAGCAAAAGGCACTACTAGACCATAAGACCAATGTGTGTATGAAGTTTCGTGGAAATATCTCTACTGATTTTAGAGTTATGCTCCGGAAACCATTCGTACGGACAGACGGACGGACGGACTGAACCCATTTGTATATCCCCCGCCAACTTCGTTGGGCGGGGGATAATGAGAGGGGTACGTGCTAAATCGCTTTAAAAACTCGATATTATTTCATTTGTGTTTTGAAACCTATCAAAAATTAGAACAATGAAAGCTTAACATTTTAATACGTCCAACCATTGTATGTGAAAATGAGAATAAAGTCCCTTGATTTGTATTCAAACATGTAACCTGGATGGTAATTCCGTGCAAAACTGAAAAAAATGCGTGAGAATATGAACATATCTCAAGATATCGGATGCATTTCTTTAAGATAAGATGTTGAATGAAGAATTAGGATAGAACAAAAACTATCTATCACTTCAAATTTATTTTAAATACATCCTGTGTGCCATAATAGATGATGTTTAGTGAGCATGTTATGACTATAGTGAACGTGTTTGGTACGTACAAAATTCCGGTTTGGTATTCATTAGTATACGGTTTGGTATAACAACCTGGTTAAAAATTCTAATCACAAATAAAAACTTAATTTTGCCAGATAATTTAAGGACAGTATTATTATTTCACACAGTCAAATTAACATATTACACCGCAAGAGCCGATACATAATTACCATCATTGAAAACAATTATTAATTTATATACATTTAAGTTTGTGATCCTGTGTTTGGTAGCTGTATATACTTCCATACTCATGCGTAATGTTTACTCATGATATTTTTCTGGTTATAATCTCTCCCGTGATATTATCTACAGGGTGAAACAAACGATGCTTATTCAAGTGTTCATTTTTATGAAACAGCTTATATCCAATTCTCCATAATTTACTGGCTGTGATGTCATTTCAGTTGTTTAACTGCCCTACATCTATTTAAACAACATTCCTATAGAAAAGAACAAGGACGTATATGAAATCATTGGAAAGACGTATCATCAGGAATCCCTCAAGGATCCGTGCTGGGCCCACTACTGTCCGTAATATTCGTGAACGATCTACCGGAAATGTATATTTATCTGCTGACAATGCTAAAATATTCAAAATTATAAAATCATAAAGTGTTTCGTACGAAAGTAGTCTGGTCAAACCAAAAAAAAATATTTCTTTCGTGCGTCCTTTTTTGCTCCTTAGTTACTTTGATCGTTTGTTCGTTCCTTCAGTAAATCAGATTTTATTATCCCGTGTGAAACACAGGGGGCCAACACAAAAAAAAAAAAAAAAAAAAAAAAAAATTGGAATATCTGTTTTATAGTAAATATCCCGATTTTTTAATAATTTTTCAAATCTCGTATTTTTCGAAAAAAAAAATCACATTACAGTCATATATACTCATCAGTCCATCTACCAAATACAAAAAATGTATGACAACATCCATTTTCATTGAGTTGGCCCCCTGTGGTGCGAACCACGTTTTCTGTGTATATATCAGACAAGTGCCCTAGTTGTGCCTTTTGCTATTGCAAACATTCCATTTCTGGTATTTTTTTTGGAGTCATGGAAACTGTCAAAATACCAAATTTAATACTGTTTATTTTTGTCACCAGCTGGTTTTTTCCAGTTTTACAACACACGCATTAATAACTCTTACTTTGAGCTTTTTATCTCTTCACACCAACTATGAAGCACGGGGATTATGCCACGCTTTATTTGCGGCTCCCTGTTTGTGATTCAAATTTAACTAGGTTGTGATACCAAACCGTATACTAATGGATATACCAAACCGGAATTTTGTGCGTACCAAACACGTACACTCTAGTCATAACATGCTCACTAAACATCATCGATTATGGCACACAGTATGTATTTACGACAAATTTGAAGTGGTAGATAGTTTTTGTTCTATCCCAATTCTTCATTCAATATCTTTCTTATCTTAAAGAATTGCATCCGAAATCTTGAGATATGCTCATATTTTCACGCATTTTTCTCAGTTTTGCACGGAAATACCATCCAGGTTACATGTTTGAATACAAATAGGGAAGCTTTATTCTCATTTTCACATACAATTGTTGGACATATTAAAATGTTAAGATTCAAATGTTCTAATTTTTGATATGTTTCAATAAACAAATGAAATATTATCGAGTTTTTAAAGCGATTTAGTACGTGCCCCTCTCATTTGTTTAGGTACGATTTTTCCAAAAGTAGATACCAAACAACCGGGGCCGGATCCCGTTACCATACAGTGCTACCAGGCTTACTCCACTCACTAAGGACCAGTAGTGGGTATCATCCATGTACACCAGTACAGATGTGAAGACTGGTTCCCTCTACCAGGCTTACTCCACTCACTAAGGACCAGTAGTGGGTATCAACCATGTATACCAGTACAGATGTGAAGACTGGTTCCCTCTACCAGGCTTACTCCACTCACTAAGGACCAGTAGTGGGTATCATCCATGTACACCAGTACCCAGTACAGATGTGAAGACTGGTTCCCTCTACCAGGCTTACTCCACTCACTAAGGACCAGTAGTGGGTATCATCCATGTACACCAGTACCCAGTACAGATGTGAAGACTGGTTCCCTCCACCAGGCTCACTCCTATCACTAAGGACCAGTAGTGGGTATCAACCATGTATACCAGTACAGATGTGAAGACTGGTTCCCTCTACCAGGCTTACTCCACTCACTAAGGACCAGTAGTGGGTATCATCCATGTACACCAGTACCCAGTACAGATGTGAAGACTGGTTCCCTCTACCAGGCTCACTCCACTCACTAAGGACCAGTAGTGGGTATTAACCATGTATACCAGTACAGATGTGAAGACTGGTTCCCTCTACCAGGCTTACTACACTCCCTAAGGACCAGTAGTGGGTATCATCCATGTACACCAGTACCCAGTACAGATGTGAAGACTGGTTCCCTCTACCAGGCTTACTCCACTCACTAAGGACCAGTAGTGGGTATCAACCATGTACACCAGTACAGATGTGAAGACTGGTTCCCTCCACCAGGCTTACTCCACTCACTAAGGACCAGTATTGGGTATCATCCATGTACACCAGTACAGATGTGAAGACTGGTTCCCTCCACCAGGCTCACTCCACTCACTAAGGACCAGTAGTGGGTATCAACCAGTACAGATGTGAAGACTGGTTCCCTCCACCAGGCTCACTCCACTCACTAAGGACCAGCAGTGGGTATCAACCAGTACAGATGTGAAGACTGGTTCCCTCCACCAGGCTCACTCCACTCACTAAGGACCAGTAGTGGGTATCAACCATGTACACCAGTACAGATGTGAAGACTGGTTCCCTCCACCAGGCTCACTCCACTCACTAAAGACCAGTAGTGGGTATCAACCATGTATACAAGTACAGATGTGAAGACTGGTTCCCTCTACCAGGCTTACTACACTCCCTAAGGACCAGTAGTGGGTATCATCCATGTACACCAGTACCCAGTACAGATGTGAAGACTGGTTCCCTCTACCAGGCTTACTCCACTCACTAAGGACCAGTAGTGGGTATCAACCATGTACACCAGTACAGATGTGAAGACTGGTTCCCTCCACCAGGCTTACTCCACTCACTAAAGACCAGTATTGGGTATCATCCATGTACACCAGTACAGATGTGAAGACTGGTTCCATCCACCAGGCTCACTCCACTCACTAAGGACCAGTAGTGGGTATCAACCAGTACAGATGTGAAGACTGGTTCCCTCCACCAGGCTCACTAAGGACCAGCAGTGAGTATCAACCAGTACAGATGTGAAGACTGGTTCCCTCCACCAGGCTCACTCCACTCACTAAGGACAAGTAGTGGGTATCAACCATGTATACCAGTACCCACTACAGATGTGAAGACTGGTTCCCTCCACCAGGCTCACTCCACTCACTAAGGACCAGTAGTGGGTATCAACCATGTATACCAGTACAGATTTGAAGACTGGTTCCCTCTACCAGGCTTACTCCACTCACTAAGGACCAGTAGTGGGTATCAACCATGTACACCAGTACAGATGTGAAGACTGGTTCCCTCCACCAGGCTCACTCCACTCACTAAGGACCAGTAGTGGGTATCAACCATGTATACCAGTACAGATGTGAAGACTGGTACCCTCTACCAGGCTTACTCCACTCACTAAGGACCAGTATTGGGTATCATTCAGTACAGATGTGAAGACTGGTTCCCTCTACCAGGCTTACTTCACTCACTAAGGACCAGTAGCGGGTATCAACCATGTACACCAGTACAGATGTGAAGACTGGTTCCCTCTACCAGACTTACTCCTCTCACTAAGGACCAGTAGTGGGTATCATCCATGTACACCAGTACAGATGTGAAGACTGGTTCCCTCCACCAGGCTTTCTCCACTCACTAAGGACCAGTAGTGGATATCAACCATGTATACCAGTACAAATGTGAAGACTGGTTACCTCTACCAGGCTTACTTCACTCACTAAGGACCAGTATTGGGTATCAACCATGTATACCAGTACAGATGTGAAGACTGGTTCCCTCCACCAGGCTTACTCCACTCACTAAGGACCAGTAGTGGGTATCTACAATGTATACCAGTACAGATTTGAAGACTGGTTCCCTCTGCCAGGCTTACTCCGCTCACTAAGGACTTGTAGCTGGTATCCATATTGGTTTTTGATTGTTATTGGAATTTCTGTTTTCCATGAAAATGGGAATTATCAATATTTAATGAAATTTAGCATTTTATTTGCCATAATAGTGAAATTTTTCAATTTCTTTCAAGATTATGGACCATTTCCATTAACTATATCACAGCAATAATAAACTTTACAGAGAGTACAACAGTTTATTGTTTTTTTTCTCTTGTTAATCACAGGCAGACTGGAAATTTGTATAAAATATTACACATACCCCATCTAAAATTTCTACCATTTATATCACATAATTGTACATATTGATAATACTTACATATCAATCTCTAAGACAGGATAATAGTATTCATCTTATTAACTAACATAAGATCATACAATTCATTCTAATAACTAACACAAGATCATACAATTCATCTTATTAACTAACATAAGATCATACAATTCATCTTATTAACTAACATAAGATCATACAATTCATCTTATTAACTAACATAAGATCATACAATTCATCTTATTAACTAACATAAGATCATACAATTCATCTTATTAACTAACATAAGATCATACAATTCATCTTATTAACTAACATAAGATCATACAATTCATCTTATTAGCTAACTAACAATACAATCACTATAACTAACATAAGATCATACAATTCATCTTATTAACTAACATAAGATCATACAATTCATCTTATTAACTAACATAAGATCATACAATTCATCTTATTAACTAACATAAGATCATACAATTCATCTTATTAACTAACATAAGATCATACAATTCATCTTATTAACTAACATAAGATCATACAATTCATCTTATTAACTAACATAAGATCATACAATTCATCTTATTAACTAACATAAGATCATACAATTCATCTTATTAACTAACATAAGATCATACAATTCATCCTAATAACTAACATAAGATCATACAATTCATCTTATAACTAACATAAGATCATACAATTCATCTTATTAACTAACATAAGATCATACAATTCATCTTATTAACTAACATAAGCATCATATCATAAGATCATACAATTCATCATTAACTATAAACTAAATAAACATACATTCATCTAATAACTAACATAAGATCATACAATTCATCTATACTAACAAGATCATACAACACTAACATAAATCATAACAATTCATCTATTAACTAATAAGATCATACAACATCAACAATCATACTTCATTAATAACATAAGATCATACAATTCCATCATACAAATCTTATAACTAACATAAGATCATACAATTCATCTTATTAACTAACATAAGATCATACAATTCATCTTATTAACTAACATAAGATCATACAATTCATCCTAATAACTAACATAAGATCATACAATTCATCTTATTAACTAACATAAGATCATACAATTCATCTTATTAACTAACATAAGATCATACAATTCATCTTATTAACTAACATAAGATCATACAATTCATCCTAATAACTAACACAAGATCATACAATTCATCTTATTAACTAACACAAGATCATACAATTCATCTTATTAACTAACACAAGATCATACAATTCATCTATTACTAACATAAACATCTAAATTTAAAACTAAATAAGATCATACAATTCATAACTAATAAGTATACAATTAACAAGATCATACAATTCATCTAACTAACATAAGTCTCAATTACTAACAAAGATCATACAATTCATCTTATTACTACATAAGATCACCAACACAAATCATACAATTCATCTATAACTTAAGATCATACAATTCATCTATTAACTAACATAAGATCATACAATTCATTAATAAAACAAGATCTACAATCATCTATACTAACAAAGATCATACAATTCATCATTCATCTATAACTAACAGCAACACAAGATCATACAATTCATCTAATAACTAACACAAGATCATACAATTCATCATACAATCATACAATTCATCTTATTAACTAACAAAGATATATCATCATACAAATTCATTCTAATAACTAACACAAGATCATACAATTCATCTTAATAACTAACACAAGATCATACAATTCATCTTATTAACTAACACAAGATCATACAATTCATCTTATTCACCAACCCAAGAACATACAATTCATTCTAATAACTAACACAAGATCATACAATTAATCTTGATAACTAACACAAAATCATACAATTCATCTTATTCACCAACCCAAGAAGATACAATTCATTCTAATAACTAACACAAGATCATACAATTCATCCTAATAACTAACACAAGATCATACAATTCATCTTATTCACCAACACAAGATCATACAATTCATTTTATTCATCAACACAAGATCATACAATTCATTTTATTCACCAACACAAGATCATACAATTCATTTTATTCATCAACACAAGATCATACAATTCATTTTATTCACCAACACAAGATCATACAATTCATTTTATGCATCAACACAAGATCATACGATTCATCTTATTCATCAACACAAGATCATACAATTCATCTTATTCATCAACACAAGATCATACAATTAATCTTAATAACTAACACAAGATCATACAATTCATCTTATTCACCAACACAAGATTAGACAATCTTAATAACTAACACAAAATCATAAAATTCATCTTATTCACCAACCCAATAACATACAATTCATTTTATTCATCAACACAAGATCATACAATTAATCTTAATAACTAACACAAGATCATACAATTCATCTTATTCACCAACACAAGATTAGACAATCTTAATAACTAACACAAAATCATACAATTCATCTTATTCACCAACACAAGATTAGATAATTAATCTTTATAACTAACAAAAGATCATACAATTCATCTTATTCACCAACCCAAGAACATACAATTCATCTTAATAACTAACATAAGATCATACAATTCATCTTATTCACCAACCCAAGAACATACAATTCATCTTAATAACTAACATAAAGACTCATATGCGAGTCTTTAGAGACAGATTATAAACTTTGTGGTTCTGTTAATTGATCGTTAAGTAATTATATGTATTTAACGTACAATGTTACCATTGATTTGTGACATCAAGATCCGCTCTTGGATTTTCAGCCTATTGTCTCGGATTTTTAGGATACATATTATCAGATTGAGATGGACAGTCTTTCGAACTCGCAAAATTCTCCATCTGGTCGTTCTGTCCGTCTCGCTTCCGTCCGCGTAGTACATTTTCTTGTTCGCCACATAAATGATATTTCTCAAAGTCGATTCGATTTCAGTGTCAGTAACAGGATAATGCCAATCTCACAATTTATCGTGATAGGTTATATAAGGCGTCCTAGATATGTGCACTGATCTTGCCTTACAGAAACTGATCTGGTCAAAAATGGATGGATTACGGCCATGGGCTGTGCTTTCATCTGTGGAAGAACAAGAAAGACAGTTTTCCTTAGAAGTCCCTCACGAGAGTTCCTCCTCCCCAAAGAATGATTATATTGTCCCAGTTTTTTACGACCAGCAGCTTGTTGGAACGAGAAGTTGTTCTACTCCCTACCTGTATCAGCAGTACACTACCTCAGGAGTAAAGTGGGGAAAACCTGTTGAGATATTCCACGAAAATATTTCACATAACCTTATTTGGTACTCAGCAAGGTATGTAGAAGTGTTTGTAAACGTCATTTGTACAGGTTTCATATGTACCCTCCAATGGTGAAATAATCGTATGAAAAAACTGAAAACAAAGAAAGGAAAATGGCGGGAAGGTTGTCAGCTTCTGTAGGAGCGAAGACTTTCCTAAGGATACATCCACGCCAATAGGACTTCATGGATAATGAATTTATGAGTTAGTATTATGATTTTAATGTTAAAGTATGCAATGTCCTTAATTTCTTCATTGATAATCTGTTAACAAAGTCACCTTACACAATCTACAACATTGTTTGTCTGCTGTCCTCTAAACCGGAACAAATTAACAAGTTGAGTGTGTTTGATAGGAGAGGATTTCTATGTACAATACCCGACTTTTACAAATGGCGTCCGAGTACTTGGTACGACTGTGGCAGACGAGTACATTAGACGTCCCGTCCTCCATGGAACCGCCATTTAATCCGGATGATTCGTCTTCCGAAAATCAACGGATTCAATACTTCTGAGGTATAAATATCATGATGGGAACTGGTCCCGATTTTCCGAACCCAACGAAGTAAAACACTAACGTAAATGGATGATGAAGTCTCAGTTTACATTAATTATATATAAAACGTTTATCTAAAAGTAAAGCAGTTCTAATGAAAGTTGGTACAATTGTATTACTCGACTAGTAAGTACTAGTTTGTGATCTATATGCCCGAAAATGCCTACCATGGTCAGTGTTTGAATTGCGAAGAATAACCTGCTCCCCACAATTTCAAATCGAAACCGGTAGTTACTTTATAGAGCGTACCCATACCCGCACTTGTGGAGCACATGTAATATCTAGAACTACTAAAATCATCGTCCTTCAAGTAGCGGTTTTACTCGACCTTATATAACAGAGATGGCATTTAATATTTGGCTTCGTAATTTTGTGGCAGAATGAATTAACTAAACTGTCCCTATAAGTCAACAAAAGGTGACATCAGATAGGCAATGTCAAAGGCGATTGTAGCTTTTTGCTTTGGAAAATCAGAATTGTTGGCATCTATTTTGAGGTAGCACAGTAAGGTTTTGATGCCCAATATTACCGATGGTGATACACATTAGTGTTAAGCCTGGCAGGATAGAACATACTACACTTTCAGGCTTGATCGTCCTACGCGGGTATTGTAAATTATTCCTAACACACAAAGGCTTATATACAATTTACATATCGAGCGGATCGGTGAATGGTATGTTTGTGATAGTTATCTGTCCCGCATAGATAGAAATTATTTAAATAACACAAAAATCTGATTTAAAGTAGGATATCAAATTCAATATATTCTTTTGAATAACAATTTTATTTCTCGATATCATTTACAAAGGAGAAAATGACCTAGATACATTTTTCATGATCCAATAAAATAAAAAGGAAACTGATATGGAATTTTAAAAAAGTATATGTTAATTGATAAAGTAAATGTCAAGACTTTTAAAATCGTTTTTATGAAAAAATTCTTTCTGCACACAATTTGCATGACATCTTGTAATTAACAGGACGATATCCAATCCCTGATGGACCTAATTTACCATGACCACCACATAGACGTCTGTCTGAAGTCCGTCAACGATCAGCTGTACGTCCGTTTGTCTGTTCACATCTACAACTGTCTGGATGATTATAAAAACTTGGGAATGCTGTCTTTTACTGATGGAGAAGAGGAGAAACGGGAATCACGCCTGTTCATTTATCTAAATAATAGATTCCTTTCTGCAAACTTAAATTGTACAGAATTCCTATGGCTTAGCGTTAGGAGTAATATGTGACTATCACACTGGCCGACTCTAGTTCCAATTAGCGTACTCAGATTTGTGTTTCTTTGAAGGAAATATATAAATTGATGTCATGTGTTGTAAGTTTTATTTCTACATCATCCGATAACATATATTTTGACGACTCCTCCTAGACAAAAATCAGAAAAAATCACCTAATACCATGGTGTTTCACATCACATCAACCCTTTCACATTGTACCTTGTTACGCTAACCCAAAGCGCACCAGAAGAGGCAAATTTAGCCCTATTTCTATGCGTCCTTTTACACATGTTGTATATAATGTAAGAAAATATAAACACACAAGTCCTCGTTTATAATATACGAGTAATACCGGTAAATTGCCGGATATATTTGCCTACATTACCTGCGTTTGACATCAACTAGACCGTTTTTCTTTACACATTTTCACTAATAATTAAACAAAATTAATTTGAAAAAGAAAGAGACATCGATAATAAATGAAGACAACATTACATTTTGTATATTGATTTAATGAGTACAATCCGTGCATTCATAATACAACAAATTATAGCATTTTAATGAGATCGATGCATGTTTTTATTAACCAAAGAAAAACTTATCGACCGAGGACGTAGTCCAAGGTTTATAATTTTTTTTGGTCAATGGAAACATGCATCGACCGAATTCAAAATGCTACAATTGTTTTATTATTTGATTTTTTTATAAGCAATAAATAAAAAGACATAAAACAATCTAGTGTATACATCTGCATTTGTATTTCAGGATATATTACCAGAAATTGAATAAGTAAATAACAAAATTGATCATATACCAATGTTACGAGGATTAAGATACAGTTTTCCATTTTAATCCTGCTTTCCAGATACATATACAGTAGAAGAATGGCGAATGCCATACTGTAGTTTTCATAGTTCTCAATGTCCGATAAATGACGTGTGTAGCTTATATTACTGTAGTGAAATTGCCCAGGGATGTCAAGCGTCCCGAAGACCCCTGACCAAACACTACCGGTAGTGACGTCGGGGCTCCCGCTTGAGCCCCAGTTCCAGACCTAGCCCCAACCTAAACGGACGTGTGTGTTGTTTACCATCCCTGTATTGGAGCTATTTGGAGCATGACACAGCCCAACGATGGCGTCTACGCTTGCCGTCGAGCCCGCGACGCGGAGTAGGTGAGCCAGTCATTCAGCGGACTGCGTTACATTCAGTTTTTACAACATTGGCGACGAGGATAAACTGGTCGGGGACGACTATGTGTGAACCACATGCGCGTGGTAGCACGTCGTAGTAGCACACACGTGTACCCCAGTGATTAGTATATTGCGAGTTGGTACTGTTATTATTTGTGTATATTTATTTGGTTACTATTTTTTATTTATAATTTACAAAGCAACCATTTTTCGGCCCTGTATTCTATTTTTCGTTTTTTGTTTGTGCCAAATTACTTTTGGAAGGTGAATATTTAGTGTCATCTCAGAGCGAGACTCGCACTGGGTACTTCCTCTAATATACTTCCTGTTTCCGGTTGCTATATTCAGCTGATATTTGTTTATATATTTTGACAAACCTGATTGTGATTGCTGTGATACTATGATATTGTAGTATCATTTAGCTTTTGTACTCATATTTTACTGGTTGGTTTTCTAAATTGAGTTAACTGTTTATAGTAAAAAAGGTGTGATATTCACATATTTCTTGTTAAAATTTCTGTCGGTGTCAATCAGATTTTGACTTGTATTTATTCTATGTTTTTTATCAACTAGGAGTAATTTTGTATTTGTTTATACTTGACACTGAGTTTTATATTTTCAGGTTTGTATGAAATAAAACAATATACACTTGTATACTCTGTCGGTACCGATAGCAGTTATACTTCTATACAGTGTTATTTTTTATTTTTAGTACAATTATATTTATATTTCGGGTTACGATTATAAGAATTGGATAATTTGTTTGCCGGTGTCGACATCAAATTTACTTATAGTATCTGTGATCGGTTTCGATTACAGTTATTTTTCCCACATTTTGTCAATATATAAGGAGGGGAGGAGTGTGTGGTTGTCATGTGTTGTGATATCATTTCAGCACTCTACTCTGTACCTTGCTAAGAATTCCTGGGATATTGTCTTCATATATTTTTGAGGTAAACTTCAATATATATATATATGTATATATATATATTAGTCAGCATGGCTAGAAGACCGCCTCCAGTCTATCCATTACGAATCAATTTCTGTCAAGAGGAGGATTTCCATATACTTCCCCGTGTTGGTAAAAATGTGGCAAAGCAGATAAGTAGGTTTAAGGACCTCTACGGCAACATTACACCAAAGACCCTTTCGCAGATACCCAATGTGAAGGTCACAAGGTCATTGTTTGACCTGATTGATTTTACACCAAACCCTAAACTATCTGGTCTCGAACCAGGTATGAGAACAACATCCAAGACTTTTGCGGAGAGGGTAAATGCTGTATTAGATAGCCGAGAAAACAATGCACAGCGACAGAGCAAAAGTCGAAAAGTGTCGGATGTGACATTTGAGTGTACACACAGTGACAACCTTTCATTCAGAAAATCCACCAAGCAATCCAGCAAGTACTATCTCGACAGCGAGGATAATTCATCATCACGTAGGTCACACTCACGTCGACATACATCCAGACGATTCCATTCACCTCCAGTCTCCACTAGACGGTCTCGTCGAGTGGACTCGTCTCACTCAGATTCAGACTCAGACTGGGATAGATGCTATCGCTATGCGCACAGAAGGCCACATTGGGATACGACACCATCTGACTGCGATAGTGATGATGATGTTGATTATGGTCGGAGATCGACCAAATCTCGCGACTGGGATAAACGCTATAGGCGCAGAAGGCCATGTCGGGATACGAAACCATCTGATAGCGATAGTGATGTTGATTATGGTCGGAGATCGACCAAATCTTGCAGAAGTCTCGATTCCCGAACTTTACCTAAGACATTGAAATTCAATGGAACCTCTGATTTGTTATTATTCAAACAGAAGTTTACGAGATATTCGGATAATGAGGAATTGAGCAACCGAGCACGAAAAGATGCATTGTGTGGGGCCATGGCCGGTAAAGCTAGGGATTTCTACAGTGCAGTCATGAAAATGGATGGCGAGATTTCCTATAGAAGACTCCTCCGTCAATTTGACTGCCGGTTTAAATCGGATGAATCACCAGAGACCGCACAGACCAAGTTTCAGCTTGCGGAGCAACGCAAAGACGAAGACCTATATAATTGGGGGGATAAGATCCTGTTACTAGCATCAAAGGCATTTCGTGATCGACACGAAGTGTGCGTTGAGAACCAAGCAATATAACATTTTTGCCTTGGCTGTAGAGATCAAGAGGCTGGATTGTATGTAGGCATGGGTAAACATAAATCCATTGATGAGGCAATAGATGCGATGGAGCGGTACCAATGCACACGTAGAAGGCAAGAGAGGCACACGACGGACTCTACCTCAAACAGGTACAAGACAGCATCTCGCCAGCCATGCAGAAGACAGACTAAACTTGAGGACAACTGGTCATCTTTAACATCGTTTTCCAGTGAGGATGAAGAGACTCCATATCCTTCAGCAAAAGAGGTCAAATCACGACACAGCGATCTACGCCACGGTGACGTGACAAAAACTAAGTTGCAGTCCTCCATGAAACTAATGACGGGTCATGAGAGATGCTTGCCTGCACGAGTGGATAAATAAACAAAGCTGTGGATACAATGATTACCAAAATCCCTGTTATCCTCGACAAGTCAGGGTGCAATGCAAAGTATGACTGGAGTCGGTCATCTGCACCAGCAGGACAGGGTTATGGATCTGGCCAACCCCGATATTCTAGTAAAGAATGTCCCAGTAAGATGGGACATAAACCAAAGTTATCAACAAATGACGAGCTAAAAATTGAAAATATTATTGTGGCTGGTTCCATGGTGGATGTCACGGGAAATGGTTCAGAGATTGACTCAAGCCTGGTGAGGTACATGATCATGGAAAGGAGGTCGTTATTCCTGGGGACATTCAAGGAACGGTCAACCTTAAGGTAAATAGGCCTGAATATGTTCATGGTCATGAAACTGTCATTCACAGGTTGCTAGCTCTGGTGGCACTCTCTCATATGAAGGCCATAAGTGCAAACCCAGAGCCAGTGTCGGTTTTTTTCCATGCAGAAGGGTTCCCCACTTGTGTCAGGATATCCAATGATTCCAATACAAAAGAGTCCAACTGCACTTCTTCATTACTTAGATGGCTCATATGTCCTTGATATCAAGCCTCCTTGCTCCAACATACCAGAGGGACCCCCGGATATATCTCGCCAGATTGTTGATGTTGGAATGGCAGAGCCCTATACTATGGGGCCTCGGGACCGAAAAGGTTGTTGAGCTGCAGTCATTTCTGCGTACTCTCTATGCTAGTTTAGCTAGAGATTGTCCAGCTTCCCCTGACATCTCGAGGGATAAGGCTTCATGTCCAAGCCCTGTCTGGGCCAAAGAACCACAAAGCCTAAATATGGCTCCCCAGGAAACTGTGTCGCATTCCCGAGGGCGGGAACACAGGTTAGATCATGCGGTAGCAGTGACCTTGGTCTTAAGACAAGGTCAGGTTCAGCAGACTGAGTATCTGGGATCAAGACCTGAACAAAACAAAACAAAGGAGTGCGTGGAACCATTGTCTACGCAACAAGGTTATAGGAATTGCTGTATCCCCTTGAAAGGATCCAAGAAGGACTGTTTTGGGTTGGACGGCAGCGTTAAGGCCTCAAGTGGCAATTCGTGATAACCTGAATCACATCAACCAATACCGGCTGATTTCCCAGGTAACAAAGGTACGAAGGAAAGCCATCATCACTGTATGTCGGACCCTAGATGAACCAATACCTGATTGGATCATCCCCGGACCTGGTGAACAATGCAAAGGCCCTAATGCACTGGCAATGCCCGACGGTGACAACTACAGCTGAGCCAAATACTGTAGTGCCGGAGCTTATGGAAAATTATGGGCCAACCATCTCTCAGTCAGCCCTTTTGTCATCGGTACACGATGACATTGTGTTTCCACCCTGAATATGGTGGGGTATTACCAGAAGAGGAAATGGAGGACTTTCTACCTTGTGACAGCCCCTTCCCTGTAGACAAGACCTGTGGTAGACTTTGGTTATCAGAAACCACATTGGTACTGGACATAAAGGATTCCCTTGAGGCTGGGTACTGCCCGAGGGTATTTGGGAGAGTATCAGTATTCTGTAACCTTAACAACTACCCTAGCGAAGTTGAGATCTCCCAGACCAACAGGGAGGGTTTCCACGGGGACGTTGGAACCTACCTAAATGGGCCGTTGTCATCTGAAGATAATCACTCCATCCTGAGGCTGACAAAGCAGCCAGAGGTTAAAGTCTTAAGTGAAGTCGGTATAGACCAAGCAGTGACTTTCCCTGATCTCCAGTATAAGCAGGAACATGAACCACAGGTTATCCAGCCCTACCAGGTTATGAGGTTGCACTTCCCGGTATTGTGTGACCCAGTTCCCCAATGGCATTTTGCATACCTGTACACCCTAAGGTCCAGGAGACATCATAAACCGCTTCGCGATTTATTTAGCGTACATATACTGTTATATCTCCATAATATAAAGAATCTATTCAAGTTAATCCTTAAATAACTGATACCCAAAACGTGACCACTATGACGTCACTAATGTTGAAGTGGTGACGTCAACTGATCACCGTCAAAATGGCTGTTCCTTCTTATGGATTAAATCGTCGTTGATAAACGGGTTCCCTGGTCTAGGTTTTAACCAATGTTAATGCAGATACCCTACATTGAGTTGATAATGTAAATATAAACACGATTATACATCAGTTATAATTCAAATGATGGGTATCATTTATGCTCTGTCATATAGACGTTATGCGAAGAGGTAGGTAGGGGTATGGGGAAGCTGACGGGAAATTGTCACGATGTAATAACTATTTTACCCCTTTGGTAACTAAAAACGTATATATGAATGGTTAAATGGAGGTCACGATATTAAGGTTTATAACCATGCGAAAATAATACACAAAATTAGAACAGTGGTGATTTTATATTGTCTTCACTGTATAATCGTACTATACTAGACTCCCCTGATCAGTGCTCGAGCAATAAACACGGATTTTGGCTGTGAAAAATAAAATAGTAAGCAATGGCTAAATTTTGTATTATTTTAACTTAGGACAAAATTTTGGCGAATATTTTCAACAAAATTAAGTAAGTTTACGTGTTTGGTTTGTTTACGACAGCAAGTCAAAGACCACTGCCAAAATGGTGGAAATTGCGTAAGACCAGTCCCCGAACACGTCAAAAAATGAAACATTATATTTATGACAAGATTTCTACATATTCTGGTCTATTAAGATATTTTTTCTAAAAATCAACAACAAAAACTATTTTCTAAATTCACAACACAACCTGAACTTCATATTCGACAAAAATCAAAGCCAACTATATCGTACCTCGGAAATCATTGGTTAACACGCGTTTAAACGAGCTGGAATTGAACCAAAATGAAAAAAAATCATAACTAAGGCGAAAAAACATGTTGTAAGTGCTAGTTCTGAGATGTTTTGCTATCGTATAACATAATTATTTGTCTTAAGATATTTCTAACTATCATACGATGTTACTTATTTTGTTGATCGTAAGTGTTTGCCGGATCTAATATTTTCTTTCAAACATAACCACATTAAACAAGTAACAGGAAATATACACTATTCTAATAAATTTCCTTGATGGCCAGTAAGTCTTTCAAATGTACACAAAGTTATGTTAGACATACAGCCGGTCATATCACGTGTATTTATACGTCATCTATATTCTGCAGCGTTACGTGTATACAAATGTGGTTTTTTTCTGACTGTACACAAATGTTAGTCAGATTATATTTTGCATGCTCAAATTTTGTATGCTTGAGCATGCAAGCATGCAGGGGCGCTACGCCACTGAGGACTGAGCTTATACTGCCAAGTCCAAGAATACAATGGCACTGCATCAGCGGAACCGGCTGGGCAGTTCATACATTGCTGAGACGGTTCATAAACACTCACTGTAGTATGTCTGGAAGGACTAACCCTTTCCATCACAATGGCACTCATTGTCGGACCCTGTGGGTCATTGCCTGGGGTCAGCTTGTCCGGGAATTGGACTTAACTTACTCACCGGTAACTCGAGGGCACCCATACAGTATCCCATATCTGTTGGGCTATGCCCCACAGCGGATAGCAGAGGACCTCAGGGACCTCGACATGGCAGTCGTCCTAGGACTGACAAATGAGAACCCTTCTCGTCTGTCTGACTAGGATGACCAGCTCATTCCCGACCCCGGAGACGGTGGTTCCCTGACGCCCGGAGACGGTAACAATTGGATATCTCTGGACCGATAACGGCCCAGCCAGATGTATCACTCGAACCGGTGCCGGTTCACTGAAATAGAAATCCCCAGGACTTCTTTGATCCCTAAACCTACCACCAATTCCCAAATATAAAGTGGGGAGGAATGTAGTGAAATTGCCCAGGGATGTCAGGCGTCCCGAAGAACCCCTGACCAGACACTACCGGAAGTGACGTCGGGGCTCCCACTTGAGCGCCGGTTCCAGACCTAGCCCCAACCTAAACGGACGTGTGTGTTGTTTACCATCCCTGTATTTGAGCAATTTGGAGCCAGACACAGCCCAACGATGGCGTCTACGCTTGCCGTCGAGCCCGCGACGCGGAGTAGGTGAGCCAGTCATTCAGCGGACTGCGTTACATTCAGTTTTTACAACATTACTGTCTAGAATATAAATAAAAGCACCGCCCGTACGTGTATAATAATTACATCTTTGTATTTGTAGCTCTGACGTTGTTTAAAATGTTTCATTTCTTCCCAAGACTACCGACAGAGAGGCAAACCCGTCTACATTGTATCTATCATTCGTTGTGTTTGACGAAAATGTGGTACCAACAAAATCGGCATCTTAGAAACGCTTAATTCATCAACGTTATAATGCATGTCGCATTCAAACGCTTAAATGACTTCGACGCTTTGATGCACTGAATCGGGAAATCCATATCTATATATATATGTATGTATGTATGTATGTATGTATGTATATGTATGTATGTATGTATGTATGTATGTATGTATGTATGTATGTATGTATGTATGTATGTATGTATGTATGTATGTGCGTGCGTGCGTGCGTGCGTGTGCGTGTGTGTGTGTGTGTGTGTGTGTATGTATGTGCGTGCGCGTGCGCGTGCGCGTGCGCGTGCGCGTGCGCGTGTGTATGTATGTATGTGTGAATAACTTTGGCGTCATATGGAAATATATTTTATAAGGACTATAATTGAAATTGGCGTTGTCTCCCTTTGTATATTAATATAACATAATGTTATTTGTGTATACATTAAAATGCATTGAATATATATGTATATTAATAGGCGTAGCTTGATGTCCAATCCATTTGATGTATATAAACACAATGCAATTTTGTTCAAATTGAAAAAGCTATCACAGCTACATAATGATAAAGGAATATTTATGGTCGTTTCTCAGTGGATATCTGTCGTTTTGTGGCTGATATCGAAGGCAGCTAAGTACTTAGCTTAATTTATGCATACCAATACTTGCACATATATTTTGTACGAGTTTTCTCTCTTTGATCTAGTACCCACCCAAATTTATTGTAAGGATTACTTCCTTTTAATGATAGGAGTAAAGGATCATGGGTAAAGAAAAAGGTTTGTTGGTGGAGGAAAGCCGGAGTACCCGGAGAAAAACCACCGGTCAGCGGTCAGTACCTGGCAACTGCCCCATATGGGATTCGAACCCGCATCCCAGAGGTGGAGGGTTTGTGGTAATATGTCGGGACATCTTAACCACTCGGCCACCGCGGCCCCCAAAAATTATTTAAGAACAGTGGCACCTCTTATCAAATAATTATTATTAAGAAGAGAAAGAGATAGGAGAGAGTTATAACTACTAAGATTGTGTTTTGCATGTTATTGTCCTAGATGTGAATGTGTCTGAAGAATTTATCATATCTACATTAATAAGACAATTTATTATTAAACTACTTACAATGCTATGTGTCTTCAAAAACTTTATAAAACCTTCTATATATTTGACTGCGGTGATTTATTTAGATAGAGTATATAAATGCATCCTAGTAGTAAATTTTAACAACATGATATCAATTTCATTACACACCAAACTGCGTCTATGCTGTATCTTAAGTATATATAACTATTCCACACTCATCTTCGTGGTACAGAGGATGAGCGTTACATACATTATTTTATAGTCACAAGTTATAGTAACGAAAGACCCATGATAACTAAAAGGTATGTAATATTATCCGTATTTCATTGTAATAAAGCTATGTGACAGTTCATCCATGACTAAGCATAAGATAAGCAGTGTAAAGTCAGTTTTGGAATCATGCGTTATATACACGAACATTCATTTTGATTTTTTTTCCACAAGTCTATTCTATTATTTACCATGTACTGTGCTGCGCAAAATCAAGCATTGTCAATTCTACTCCATTGTTAATGGTTCGGGTAAAGCGGGTTTGACAACCCTGACCTTGTTGATTTTGTCTGACTAATTAATAGGTAGACAATTACTGTTCGGAGAAGACAAATTGGGTATTAACTGCTCGACAATATCTAGGTCAATACCGACAAGGTCGAAAATGGGATTGGATCGAAGGAATCTATACAACTAGTCAATTATTGTACAGGTTTGTTGAATGGTGACATTAACGCTCCATTAAACATGGAAGTCGTTTCTATGGCCGGTTTGGTAGTAGGATATGTATGTGCATGATATGAGAAATGCAATTTAATGATAGAACTATTGTATTTTAAAGTATATGTTTGTTGTGATATATGGCCTTATTTAAGGTAAAGAGTTTAGTTGCATTTAATTTTTTACGTAATGTTATATGTTACCCAATTAGTGAATGTTTATTATGTCATTTTTCTGATGAAATTGACAGTACTGAAGTTCACATCGTACTAGTCACCGAAACGTCACGCAAGAAACTGGTTGTGAATAGCACTACATTAGCCATAATTGATAACCCGAAGAAAATATTAAGAATACGTTTTAATTGTTTGTGTAATCAAACATATTGACATGCACTAAAAGCACTTTTTCGAACTGTTATATAATAATTGTTTTAAATCTTAAAATATGGAACACAACTTTTAATAGTAATCAGATGAATTGATTTTCGAGACCCCTATTAAATATGTTATGCATGCTTGATCATCCAATGTATTCCATACTAGATATTTGTTTGACATGGATGGATGCCCACACGTTATTAACTAGGCCCCGTGTCATTGCAGGAAGTGAATAGGTTCAGATTGCACAGTAAGCTTCAGAAAGGCTGATCGTCGGCGAAATGTCGGATCTCTTGAAAGACTTCCCAGAGTTTGGATCTAAACTGCGCGAGACTGACTTTGTTCTGGAGGAGGGCTACACTTTCATCAATAATGGCTACATGGGAGCTGTACCTAAGTCAGTGATAGCAGCGGAGCAAAAGTAGGTATAGTGTAATAACATATGCTTTCCAAACTGTTATCTGAGGCCGAGACAACGTAACACATGTTAACGAATATTTAGTCTACAAATGTTTAAATTTATTTAAATACGAGACAAATATCATTCATTACGAATGTACATAATGTATGACAATAAAAAATTAAACCGACAATGCTTAGATATATTTGAAATAAATTCTACGAAGGATAGACCCATGACTTGGTGCGCCAACGATTTTCTATTGAATATTAACCAGAATGTTGGTAATAACTATTTTATTACTATCATGACTTAACGTGTTGTTCTCCACAGAGACCATCAGATGTGATCGAACAATGTTTTAATTTGCATTCGACTAACCTCGGCTGATTCCGGCATCCTTGGCACGGGGTCTGCCGAGAAGTTACGAGTGTCACAATTGTTTTGCTAATAATGTCATGCGCAAAGTCACGCTTTACGCTGAGATTAAAACAGTTTGCTGCGAAATATGATATGTTCTAGTAACTCAAAGGACAATGAAACACAGCCATTAAATAATTTTCACGGTGTATCTTTTAAATCTCGTGATTACGTTTCTTTATGAGATAACATTACACACACACAATAAGATGGAGTTAAAGCTACCTATTTAATTTCTGATTTTATTTTGTATCCATAAGAAAAGGTAGATAAAAATCTACTATTGTATTCCATTCATGTTGACATAACACAGAAGTCATAGGATACAAGCCATGTACTGAAGTTATGGGAAACTGGACATTGCAATTCGAGTTTTTCTCTTCTAGTGGCACAAAAGACTAGTGAAAAACAAAATGGCTGTCACCGGACTTAAAAAAGCTTAACACAAAAAAAAAAAAAAAAAAAAAAAAAACAATATTTCACGTCAATCCTCATGCCCGATAATCCAGAGGTTACTATCACTGACCTTATATCCACTCCTGGACTATCTCAAAGTAAAACTGGAAAATCGAAATGCTCAACAGTAGTCTTTTTTTTCTAATTATGAGGATGCCTGTTTAGCTTGTATTTGCTTGTTTGCATCAATAACGGGTTCGACAATCTTTTCGTAGACCATTTATTTTCTTCAGATTTGATATTGTTAATTTTTTTCTTATGATTTTAAAATGTATTTATTTATAATTCATCTTTTGAAATACTGTCTGAAAAATGAATATTGTGCAATTTTATCTCCTCCTTTTCTTTCATTTTTGATAATTGTAATATCCCATAAAGCCTCCCCTTTAAGGACAGGTACGTTTCCAACTCTAAAAAATAGTGATAAATAGTTACTCTCTAGGATAATACTATATCTGAATAAGTTTAAGGAACATTATTGACACAATGATATCGAATGTGAAGAGACAAGAAAAAAAGTTCTTTGTTTATTCCAGGTTGCGCGATAGAGTAAAGAGACAACCCTCTTCCACGGTTATAAGAAACAAAATTCCGGAATGGACAAACAGTCGGAACGTCGTAGCTGACTTTCTTAATGCTGATCCAAGCGATATTGTTCTTGTGCCGAATGCAACAACAGGTATCAAATGTTTACCATAGTATTGAATGAGATGGTAGAATCATTTACCTTTGAACCTAAGGTTTCAACTACTGTTCATCTATGGAACAATTTACCTACTACAATAAGACAGTCCTTAAAATTATCTTGATAGTGACAAAAACAAACCGGCGGATCAATATCATCTGTAGAAACCATAAAGCACAAATCTATCATCCTATTCTCCAATTACAATATAGAAGCATAAACGCAAATCTTTCTGATAGACACCTTAGTGATGATCTATTTTATTACTGTGATTACATCGGAACACATTTTCATTTGCTTGTTATAATTAGACTGAGAGAACAACATATCTGGACGTTCAATTATGACTGAAATATTGGTTGTTTATTGTGGGGGTAGTCCAGGCCTTTCTGTGCAAGGAAATGACGTAAATATATTGGCTATACCAGATAAATGTACAATTACATGATATGTTTTCCTCGTTATATAAGTAAATTTCTATGGCATCACACTATCAGAGTGGAGTCACTGATGGTAATGTCTCGGTTGAAGTTGCTAGAGGTGACAAAGTCATGGTACAGTATTATTGATGATTCCCACAAACTACACCTCAAGATAAGTTCGGGTATTACTGTAGTGTTTTTACGTAGTAACAGGATTTATTATAAAAAAAAACTTACTTTAAGAAGTGCATTGCTAACTAAAGGAATACATAGTCAGTCACGCAGAACAGTGGGTTAATCCGGGTATATGCTATTTACAGTTACATGCATCATAGGTCCATTTGGCAATAACTTATTTGAACAAACTGGGGCTACAGTTTGAAGTCCGCGGTTATGGTTAAATGTATTTATTGCCGTTATATGTTACATTTTGAGTCCTTACTTTGCCCTTAACTGGTGAAATGGAATACTGAATTTTAAAAATATTAATCATTGTACATATGGCAATTTTACATGAGCCTTTTGATGTTCCATATCCGTATTAGTAATAATTAATACCCAACATGTGTCACCTAGCAACATATGTTGATGTCATATCTCTTGGATCGGAGAAGGCAGGTTACTATACAGAGTTTGGTGAACACTTCTGGGAAAGTGATGTGCTGTATTAGTCGAGATTATGTCTACAATATCTTCTCCAAAACAGAATTTGTTATGGAATGTTCGATTGGAAACAGCTCACCTATATGTATATAATATAGTTACTGATATTGTCTATATGGCCAGTTTTACATCAGTGATTGTTGTAGTACTGTATGATTATTTCTTTGTTTACTAGCTATCAGTACCTTGTTGATGTCGGTCCCGATAAATACGGGAGATACTATCCTCATCACCAACCACACCTATGCCTCTACACACAACGCATGCGCACATATTTTAGAGCACCATAAAGGTAATAAAACAGAACCTACAACAAACTGTGACGATGTCACTAAATAATTATATTTCGCCGTTCTCATGATTTAGTTTAGTATTATGCTTGTTTTATAATGACACACTTTAGCCTGTTTTATAAGAATATGTTCTGTAGAGGTATTTCAGACACTGATATGATTTACATGAAACTGGAAGAGATTTGATTAGGATAAATAAATTCCTCACATTTACAATCCGTATTAATGTGTACCTGATTCTTCTTGATAAAACATCAAGTAGGTAAGTTTCTTTAGTTGGTGAACATATTAACATGTATATATAAATATACAACTGTTGTCCTCTTGTTCCATGACAGGTGTTAAGACGGAAGTGTTGCGGATTAGCATCCCCATCAAGGACACAGCTCAAGTTATCGACTTATTCCGTGAGGCGCTAAACAACGACCCCAACATTCGAGTTGTTGTCATTGGTACAGTATCATAAGCTCACATGAGATATAGAAACAGACTACACAAAAAAGCAAAAATAAACACCAATCCCCATGTTTGGCATAGATATCGTATCTTAAGAAATTAAACTGTCGACTTGATCCGTGAAGCAAAATCAAAATATATTGAACAACTTGAAAACTCTCTGAATGATAATAAAGTCCCTCCAGACAAACGGTGGAAAATAGCTAAATCTATCACCAACTTCACTAACAAATCTTCCTCTATCCCCCTTCTTGTATCTAATAATCAAGTTTTTCATCATCCAGTAGAAAAAGCTGAAATACTAAACAATCACTTCGCTAATATATCTACAACCTCACCAAACCTTAAACTTCCCCAAACAGCAGAACATATACAACTACCACCATTCTCACTTTGAAATATCCAAATAACATAACAAGATGTCCTTGACCAAATTAATATTATTAATGTTAACAAACCAGCTGGTCCTGATAGCATTATTCCAAAAATAATTAAAAAAACTCAATACTTCAATTGCACTTCCCCTCACACTATTGTTAAATAAATTATTAGAATCAGGATCAGTACCATCTAACTGGAAGCAAGTTAATATTAATGCAATATACAGATGAAATGGTTCTTCCAACGATGTTCTGAATCATAGACCAATTTCAATTACTTCCTGTTTTAGTAAATTGATTGAAAAAAAAAATATTTTTAAATATTTTTATAACTACCTTGTTGATAATTCTATAATTACCAGACATCAGTCAGGCTTAACACCAGGTGACTCAACTGTAAAGCAATTATTGTTTATTTATAATGAAATTATTAGTAATATGGATCAGGGAAAAGAGTTGAGGTTTATTTTTTGTGACATAAGCAAAGCATGTGACCGAGTATGGCACCATGGTCTTCTATTTAAATTTAAAAAAGTATGGTATTTATGGAAATTTGCTTAATTGGTTTCAAAATTTCGGATAGAATGCAGAGAGTAAGTACCGAAGGTCGTTTTTTTCAATTCAAGATTATTAATGCAGGGGTACCCCAAGGATCTGTTCTTGGCCCGTTTCTATTTCTTCTTTACATTAATGATATCACAGAAAATATCTCAACTAATATAAAGATTTTTGCAGATGACACTTCTCTTTATGTTATTAAAGACAACAACCCAGCACGAGCGGCACAAGAATTAACATCTGACCTTACTAACATAAGTCAATGGGCACACACCTGGGACATAAAATTTAACCCTACTAAAACTAAATCTGTAATCTTTTCCAGGAAAAGAAACACAAATCACCCTACAATAAATTTTCAAAACAGCCAAATCACTGACACTTCATTTAATACACATCTAGGGCTTACATTAACAGATGATGCAACATGAAATCAATACATCCACAACATATATGAAAAATCTTACACAAAACTCAACATTCTTCGCTACATAAAAACTAAAGTCAGTAGGAAAACATTACTTTTGATATATACAGCATTTATTAGGCCAATTTTTGAATATGCTGACATTGTTTGGGATAACTGCACCCGACAATCTACTGAACTTTTAGAATCAATTCAATTAGAAGCAGCAAGAATAATCACATGCTTTCGATCAAGCACTTCTCATATTAAACTTTATACCGAACTTGGTTGGGAATCTCTGGCTGCCAGAAGAGAGAAACACAAATACATCCTGATGTATAAATCAATGCACGAACTTTCCCCACAAAATAATACTAATAACCCTAATGAAAACCACTATTCTCTCCGTCACACTAGACAATTTAACCCCCTAATATGCAGGACTAACAGTTACTATGACAGCTTCTTTCCATTCATGTGCCGCACTGTTAATACCTCTGATACTAATCTCTATAACTCTCCTACACTTGCAAGAATCAAACTTTTATTAGATAAAGCTAAAGTAACTGATATAATATCAGTTCAAATTTTTAAATCAGAAGGGGAAAGGAGGGCAAATATCATTCTTACGCAACTTAGAAATAATTGTAGTGATTTAAATTCTTATTTACACCATGATCATCTAATTGATAACCCTTCATGTAGTCGCTCTAATTCATTAGAAACAGTTTCTTATTATTTTCTAGCTATCCCCTTTACAATGATTCCCGCAATGAATTACTCCAAAACCTGAATAGGTACACTAATACACATAATCATATTAGTATTGACACATTTCTGTACGGATGTCCTGATTGTGGTATAAATACAAATAGACAAATACTTAAGATATTCATATATTCATAGGAAAGTCTCAACGTTTTAATCTTTATAAGATACAGTAAGCCTTTATATTGACCTTTGGACTTATTCATAGAATATTTTTCATATCAATCAAGTACATGTAATTTTGTAAAATCCTTCAAAAAGTTGGAAACTAGTTTGGTAATATTTCTGTGTTTCTGTGTTAATAAACTGATTTTCATTTATTTAGTTTGTGATTCTTTACAACAGTTAATAAGTTATCATATTATTATATTTCTAAACTTAAAATAATTAATTATGTATAATTCAAACAATAACATTTTGGATGGTTATGACCTGTGCAATAATGCACGCGGACTTTTGGTCAATGCACCTAACTGTATATTATTCCATAAAAAAGTTATGACTCATAATATATATATATTGATATCGATATTATGATCACTATATCCTCATGTTTAGATTATAATTGTGTGTAAGGTGTGTGTTATGGTGTGTCTGTGTGTGTTAAACCTGAGTTACCTCCCCTGAATGTTATTGTATTTTTTTCATTTCAAAAATATTAATGTAACAATATATATAGAGATATTATAACTGATATAAACACTCCATCCACCAATGGAGAGAACTTATATAGGCCTAGCCTGTTGTTCCATCCTTTTAACTGTACAATCAATATGTCAATACAATTTGTTGAAATGAAATCATTAGCTCAAATCATAAACATTCTGGTTGTTGTCATTGATACAGTATCATTAGCTCAGATCCTAAACATTCTGGTTGTTGTCATTGATACAGTATCATTAGCTCAGATCCTAAACATTCTGGTTGTTGTCATTGATGCAGTATCATTAGCTCAGATCCTAAACATTCTGGTTGTTGTCATTGATACAGTATCATTAGCTCAGATCCTAAACATTCTGGTTGTTGTCATTGATACAGTATCATTAGCTCAGATCCTAATCATTCGAGTTGTTGTCATTGATACAGTATCATTAGCTCAGATCCTAAACATTCTGGTTGTTGTCATTGATACAGTATCATTAGCTCAGATCCTAATCATTCGAGTTGTTGTCATTGATACAGTATCATTAGCTCAGATCCTAAACATTCTGGTTGTTGTCATTGATACAGTATCATTAGCTCAGATCCTAAACATTCTGGTTGTTTTCATTAATACAGTATCATTAGCTCAGATCCTAATCATTCGAGTTGTTGCCATTGATACAGTTTCATTAGCTCAGATCCTAAACATTCTGGTTGTTGTCATTGATACAGTATCATTAGCTCAGATCCTAATCATTCGAGTTGTTGTCATTGATACAGTATCATTAGCTCAGATCCTAAACATTCTGGTTGTTGTCATTGATACAGTATCATTAGCTCAGATCCTAATCATTCGAGTTGTTGTCATTGATACAGTATCATTAGCTCAGATCCTAATCATTCGACTTGTTGTCATTGATACAGTATCATTAGCTCAGATCCTAAACATTCTGGTTGTTGTCATTGATACAGTATCATTAGCTCAGATCCTAATAATTAGAGTTGTTGTCATTGATACAGTATCATTAGCTCAGATCCTAATCATTCGAGTTGTTGTCATTGATACAGTATCACTAGCTCAGATCCTAAACATTCTGGTTGTTGTCATTGATACAGTATCATTAGCTCAGATCCTAATCATTCGAGTTATTGTCATTGATACAGTATCATTAGCTCAGATCCTAAACATTCTGGTTGTTGTCATTGATAGAGTATCATTAGCTCAGATCCTAAACATTCTGGTTGTTGTCATTGATACAGTATCATTAGCTCAGATCCTAAACATTCTGGTTGTTGTCATTGATACAGTATCATTAGCTCAGATCCTAAACATTCTGGTTGTTGTCATTGATACAGTATCATTAGCTCAGATCCTAAACATTCTAGTTGTTGTCATTGATACAGTATCATTAGCTCAGATCCTAAACATTCTGGTTGTTGTCATTCATACAGTATCATTAGCTCAGATCCTAATCATTCGAGTTGTTGTCATTGATACAGTATCATTAGCTCAGATCCTAATCATTCGAGTTGTTGTCATTGATACAGTATCATTAGCTCAGATCCTAAACATTCTGGTTGTTGTCATTGATACAGTATCATTAGCTCAGATCCTAATAATTCGAGTCGTTGTCATTGATACAGTATCATTAGCTCATATCCTAATCATTCGAGTTGTTGTCATTGATACAGTATCATTAGCTCAGATCCGAAACATTCTGGTTGTTGTCATTGATATAGTATCATTAGCTCAGATCCTAAACATTCTGGTTGATGTCATTGATACAGTATCATTAGCTCAGATCCTAAACATTCTGGTTGTTGTCATTGATACAGTATCATTAGCTCAGATACTAAACATTCTGGTTGTTGTCATTGATACAGTATCATTAGCTCAGATACTAAACATTCTGGTTGTTGTCATTGATACAGTATCATTAGCTCAGATCCTAAACATTCTAGTTGTTGTCATTGATACAGTATCATTAGCTCAGATCCTAAACATTCTGGTTGTTGTCATTGATACAGTATCATAAGCTCATATCCTAAACATTCTGGTTGTTGTCATTGATACAGTATCATTAGCTAAGATACTAAACATTCTGGTTGTTGTCATTGATTCAGTATCATTAGCTCAGATCCTAAACATTCTAGTTGTTGTCATTGATACAGTATCATTAGCTCAGATCCTAAACATTCTGGTTGTTGTCATTGATACAGTATCATAAGCTCATATCCTAAACATTCTGGTTGTTGTCATTGATACAGTATCATTAGCTAAGATACTAAACATTCTGGTTGTTGTCATTGATACAGTATCATTAGCTAAGATACTAAACATTCTGGTTGTTGTCATTGATACAGTATCATTAGCTCAGATCCTAAACATTCTAGTTGTTGTCATTGATACAGTATCATTAGCTCAGATCCTAAACATTCTGGTTGTTGTCATTGATACAGTATCATTAGCTCATATCCTAAACATTCGAGTTTTCATTAATACAATATCATTAGCTCAGATCCTAATCATTCCAGTTGTTGTCATTGATACAGTATCATTAGCTCAGATCCTAATCATTCTGAGCTAATGATACTGTATCAATGACAACAACTCGAATGTTTAGGATCTGCGCTAATGATACTGTATCAATGACAACAACTCGAATGATTAGGATCTGAGCTAATGATACTGTATCAATGACAACAACTCGAATGATTAGGATCTGAGCTAATGATACTGTATCAATGACAACAACTAGAATGATTAGGATCTGAGCTAATGATACTGTATCAATGACAACAACCAGAATGTTTAGGATCTGAGCTAATGATACTGTATCAATGACAACAACTCGAATGATTGAATCTGAGCTAATGATACTGTATCAATGACAACAACTCGAATGTTTAGGATCTGCGCTAATGATACTGTATCAATGACAACAACTCGAATGATTAGGATCTGAGCTAATGATACTGTATCAATGACAACAACTAGAATGTTTAGGATCTGAGCTAATGATACTGTATCAATGACAACAACTCGAATGATTAGGATCTGAGCTAATGATACTGTATCAATGACAACAACTAGAATGTTTAGGATCTGAGCTAATGATACTGTATCAATGGCAACAACTCGAATGATTAGGATCTGAGCTAATGATACTGTATCAATGACAACAACTCGAATGATTAGGATCTGAGCTAATGATACTGTATCAATGACAACAACCAGAATGTTTAGGATCTGCGCTAATGATACTGTATCAATGACAACAACTAGAATGATTAGGATCTGAGCTAATGATACTGTATCAATGACAACAACTAGAATGTTTAGGATCTGAGCTAATGATACTGTATCAATGACAACAACAAGAATGTTTAGGATCTGAGCTAATGATACTGTATCAATGACAACAACTCGAATGTTTAGGATCTGAGCTAATGATACTGTATCAATGACAACAACTAGAATGTTTAGGATCTGAGCTAATGATACTGTATCAATGACAACAACTAGAATGTTTAGGATCTGAGCTAATGATACTGTATCAATGACAACAACTCGAATGTATAGGATCTAGGCTAATGATACTGTATCAATGACAACAACCAGAATGTTTAGGATCTGAGCTAATGATATTGTATTAATGAAAACTCGAATGTTTAGGATATGAGCTAATGATACTGTATCAATGACAACAACCAGAATGTTTAGGATCTGAGCTAATGATACTGAATCAATGACAACAACTCGAATGATAAGGATCTGAGCTAATGATACTGTATCAATGACAACAACTAGAATTATTAGGATCTGAGCTAATGATACTGTATCAATGACAACAACTCTAATGTTTAGGATCTGCGCTAATGATACTGTATTAATGACAACAACTCGAATGTTTAGGATCTGCGCTAATGATACTGTATCAATGACAACAACTCGAATGTTTAGGATCTGAGCTAATGATACTGTATCAATGACAACAACTCGAATGATTGAATCTGAGCTAATGATACTGTATCAATGACAACAACTCGAATGTTTAGGATCTGCGCTAATGATACTGTATCAATGACAACAACTCGAATGATTAGGATCTGAGCTAATGATACTGTATCAATGACAACAACTAGAATGTTTAGGATCTGAGCTAATGATACTGTATCAATGACAACAACTCGAATGATTAGGATCTGAGCTAATGATACTGTATCAATGACAACAACTAGAATGTTTAGGATCTGAGCTAATGATACTGTATCAATGGCAACAACTCGAATGATTAGGATCTGAGCTAATGATACTGTATCAATGACAACAACTCGAATGATTAGGATCTGAGCTAATGATACTGTATCAATGACAACAACCAGAATGTTTAGGATCTGCGCTAATGATACTGTATCAATGACAACAACTAGAATGATTAGGATCTGAGCTAATGATACTGTATCAATGACAACAACTAGAATGTTTAGGATCTGAGCTAATGATACTGTATCAATGACAACAACAAGAATGTTTAGGATCTGCGCTAATGATACTGTATCAATGACAACAACTCGAATGTTTAGGATCTGAGCTAATGATACTGTATCAATGACAACAACTAGAATGTTTAGGATCTGAGCTAATGATACTGTATCAATGACAACAACTAGAATGTTTAGGATCTGAGCTAATGATACTGTATCAATGACAACAACTCGAGTGTATAGGATCTAGGCTAATGATACTGTATCAATGACAACAACCAGAATGTTTAGGATCTGAGCTAATGATATTGTATTAATGAAAATTCGAATGTTTAGGATATGAGCTAATGATACTGTATCAATGACAACAACCAGAATGTTTAGGATCTGAGCTAATGATACTGAATCAATGACAACAACTCGAATGATAAGGATCTGAGCTAATGATACTGTATCAATGACAACAACTAGAATTATTAGGATCTGAGCTAATGATACTGTATCAATGACAACAACTCTAATGTTTAGGATCTGCGCTAATGATACTGTATTAATGACAACAACTCGAATGTTTAGGATCTGCGCTAATGATACTGTATCAATGACAACAACTCGAATGATTAGGATCTGAGCTAAAAATACTGTATCAATGACAACAACTCGAATGATTAGGATCTGAGCTAATGATACTGTATCAATGACAACAACTAGAATGATTAGGATCTGAGCTAATGATACTGTATCAATGACAACAACCAGAATGTTTAGGATCTGAGCTAATGATACTGTATCAATGACAACAACTCGAATGATTGAATCTGAGCTAATGATACTGTATCAATGACAACAACTCGAATGTTTAGGATCTGCGCTAATGATACTGTATCAATGACAACAGCTCGAATGATTAGGATCTGAGCTATATGTCATTAATACAGTATCATTAGCTCAGATCCTAATAATTCGAGTTGTTGTCATTGATACAGTATCATTAGCTCAGATCCTAATATTCGAGTTGTTGTCATTGATCAGTATCATTAGCTCAGATCCTAATAATTCGAGTTGTTGTCATTGATACAGTATCATTAGCTCAGATCCTAATCATTCGAGTTGTTGTCATTGATACAGTATCATTAGCTCAGATCCTAATCATTCGAGTTGTTGTCATTGA
Source organism: Argopecten irradians (assembly GCF_041381155.1). Classification (NCBI taxonomy): domain Eukaryota; kingdom Metazoa; phylum Mollusca; class Bivalvia; order Pectinida; family Pectinidae; genus Argopecten; species Argopecten irradians. Next base: position 68,836,684 of record NC_091134.1, read on the forward strand.
TACAGTATCATTAGCTCAGATCCTAATCATTCGAGTTGTTGTCATTGATACAGTATCATTAGCTCAGATCCAATCATTCGAGTTGTTGTCATTGATACAGTATCATTAGCTCAGATCCTAATCATTCGAGTTGTTGTCATTGATACAGTATCATTAGCTCAGATCCTAAACATTCGAGTTGTTGTCATTGATACAGTATCATTAGCTCAGATCCTAAATCATTCGAGTTGTTGTCATTGATACAGTATCATTAGCTCAGATCCTAATCATTCGAGTTGTTGTCATTGATACAGTATCATTAGCTCAGATCCTAATCATTCGAGTTGTTGTCATTGATACAGTATCATTAGCGCAGATCCTAAACATTCGAGTTGTTGTCATTGATACAGTATCATTAGCGCAGATCCTAAACATTAGAGTTGTTGTCATTGATACAGTATCATTAGCTCAGATCCTAATAATTCTAGTTGTTGTATTGTTGTTGTCATTGATACAGTATCATTAGCTCAGATCCTTATCATTCGAGTTGTTGTCATTGATTCAGTATCATTAGCTCAGATCCTAAACATTCTGGTTGTTGTCATTGATACAGTATCATTAGCTCATATCCTAAACATTCGAGTTTTCACAATATACAATATCATTAGCTCAGATCCTAATCATTCGAGTTGTTGCCATTGATACAGTATCATTAGCTCAGATCCTAATCATTCCAGTTGTTGTCATTGATACAGTATCATTAGCGCAGATCCTAAACATTCTGGTTGTTGTCATTGATACAGTATCATTAACTCAGATCCTAAACATTCGAGTTGTTGTCATTGATACAGTATCATTAGCTCAGATCCTAAACATTCGAGTTGTTGTCATTGATACAGTATCATTAGCTCAGATCCTAATCATTCGAGTTTTCATTAATACAATATCATTAGCTCAGATCCTAAACATTCTAGATGTTGTCATTGATACAGTATCATTAGCTCAGATCCTAATCATTCGAGTTATTGTCATTGATACAGCATCATTAGCGCAGATCCTAAACATTCTGGTTTTTGTCATTAATACAGTATCATTAGCCCAGATCCTATACATTCGAGTTGTTGTCATTGATACAGTATCATTAGCTCAGATCCTAAACATTCTAGTTGTTATCATTGATACAGTATCATTAGCTCAGATCCTAAACATTCTAGTTGTTGTCATTGATACAGTATCATTAGCTCAGATCCTAAACATTCGAGTTGTTGTCATTGATACAGTATCATTAGCGCAGATCCTAAACATTCTAGTTGTTGTCATTGATACAGTATCATTAGCTCAGATCCTAATCATTCGAGTTGTTGTCATTGATACAGTATCATTAGCTCAGATCCTAATCATTCTAGTTGTTGTCATTGATACAGTATCATTAGCGCAGATCCTAAACATTCTGGTTGTTGTCATTGATACAGTATCATTAGCGCAGATCCTAAACATTCTGGTTGTTGTCATTGATACAGTATCATTAGCTCAGATCCTAATCATTCGAGTTGTTGTCATTGATACAGTATCATTAGCTCAGATCCTAATCATTCGAGTTGTTACCATTGATACAGTATCATTAGCTCAGATCCTAAACATTCTAGTTGTTGTCATTGATACAGTATCATTAGCTCAGATCCTAATCATTTGAGCTGTTGTCATTGTCATGATACAGTATCGTTAGCTCAGATCCTAAACATTCTAGTTGTTGTCATTGATACAGTATCATTAGCTCAGATCCTAATCATTCGAGTTGTTGTCATTGATACAGTATCATTAGCGCAGATCCTAAACATTCGAGTTGTTGTCATTGATACAGTATCATTAGCTCAGATTCAATTATTCGAGTTGTTGTCATTGATACAGTATCATTAGCTCAGATCCTAATCATTCGAGTTGTTATCATTGATACAGTATCATTAGCTCAGATCCTAATCATTCTAGTTGTTGTCATTGATACAGTATCATTAGCTCAGATCCTAATCATTCGAGTTGTTGTCATTGATACAGTATCATTAGCTCAGATCCTAAACATTCGAGTTGTTGTCATTGATACAGTATCATTAGCTCAGATCCTAATCATTCCAGTTGTTGTCATTGATACAGCATCATTAGCTCAGATCCTAATTAGCTCAGATCCTAATTATTCGAGTTGTTGTCATTGATACAGTATCATTAGCTCAGATCCTAATCATTCGAGTTGTTGCCATTGATACAGTATCATTAACTCAGATCCTAATCATTCGAGTTGTTGTCATTGATACAGTATCATTAGCTCAGATCCTAATCATTCGAGTTGTTGTCATTGATACAGTATCATTAGCTCAGATCCTAATCATTCGAGTTGTTGTCATTGATACAGTATCATTAGCGCAGATCCTAAACATTCGAGTTGTTGTCATTAATACAGTTTTATTAGCTCAGATCCTAATCATTCGAGTTGCTGTCATTGATACAGTATCATTAACACAGATTCTAAACATTCGAGTTGTCATTGATACAGTATCATTAGCTCAGATCCTAATCAGTCGAGTTGTTGTCATTGATACAGTATCATTAGCTCAGATCCTAAACATTCGAGTTGTTGTCATTGATACAGTATCATTAGCTCAGATCCTAATCATTCGAGTTGTTGTCATTGATACAGCATCATTAGCTTAGATCCTAATTAGCTCAGATCCTAATTATTCGAGTTGTAGTCATTGATACAGTATCATTAGCTCAGATCCTAATCATTCGAGTTGTTGCCATTGATACAGTATCATTAACTCAGATCCTAATCATTCGAGTTGTTGTCATTGATACAGTATCATTAGCTCAGATCCTAATCATTCGAGTTGTTGTCATTGATACAGTATCATTAGCTCAGATCCTAATCATTCGAGTTGTTGTCATTGATACAGTATCATTAGCGCAGATCCTAAACATTCGAGTTGTTGTCATTAATACAGTATTATTAGCTCAGATCCTAATCATTCGAGTTGTTGTCATTGATACAATATCATTAGCTGAGATCCTAAACATTCGAGTTGTTGTCATTGATACAGTACCATTAGCTCAGATCCTAATCATTCGAGTTGTTGTCATTGATACAGTATCATTAGCTCAGATTCAATCATTCTAGTTGTTGTCATTGATACAGTATCATTAGCTCAGATCCTAAACATTCGAGTTGTTGTCATTGATACAGTATCATTAGCTCAGATCCTAAACATTCTGGTTGTTGTCATTGATACAGTATCATTAGCTCAGATCCTAAACATTCGAGGTGTTGTCATTGATACAGTATCATTAGCTCAGATCCTAATAACTCGAGTTGTTGTCATTGATACAGTATCATTAGCTCAGATCCTAATCATTCGAGTTGTTGTCATTAATACAGTATCATAAGCTCAGATCCTAAACATTCTAGTTGTTGTCATTGATACAGTATCATTAGCTCAGATCCTAATAATTCGAGTTGTTGTCATTGATACAGTATCATTAGCTCAGATCCTAATCATTCGAGTTGTTATCATTGATACAGTATCATTAGCTCAGATCCTAAACATTCGAGTTGTTGTCATTGATACGGTATCATTAGCTCAGATCCTAATCATTCGAGTTGTTGTCATTGATACAGTATCATTAGCTCAGATCCTAAACATTCGAGTTGTTGTCATTGGTACAGTATCATTAACCCAGATCCTAAACAGTCGAGTTATTGTCATTCGTTCATTATCTTTACACCTGATCGTAATATTTTCGAGTTGTTTTTAAATCGTCTGAAAACGAATTTTCTGTTGAAGCTGTGTGAGTGATATTATGTATTCACATTCTTCTTCAGACTACGTTTCATGTGGATGCGCAATGCAACTTCCAGTGACAGAAATCGTACAACTTTGTCAGAAATACAACACTATCACCATCGTCGATGGTGCGCATTGGCCTGGGCAATTTCCGGTCTCGCTTCGTGATGTTGAAGCTGATTTTTTCTTCGGTATCTATGTTCTTATTCAAAGTATATTTGAGTCGAAATTATCTATTTATCGATATTTGAACTTAAACATGAATAATTGCATAAAACATTAATTAATGTATTGGTATAAAAGATACACAAAAATCATCTGAAATTTTTCAGGTTGTTCGATACCAGTTATATAAATGTATGCATAGCACAAAGTACAATTATAGTTTACCAACTAAAAAACAAAATTTGTAATTGATAAAATAATTATCAAAATGTTCTGAAAAGTGAAATAAGAAAGAAATAGAATACCATTTGCAAATCATTAATTAACCAGCAAAAACGAAAAAAGACGAAAACATGAAATAGGCAATTTGTTTTAAAGTAGTTTAATTATCACACCGGCATTGAGGGTTGCCAGCTTGTGTTATAATATAATTTTTACACTGGTTGTACATAATAGTTAGCTTCTATTACTTTAAGGAAATTTCCATAAATGGATGTTCGCGCCTTGGGGTTGTGCTTTTGTGTGGAAGAACAAGAGAGTAACTTTCCCTTTGAGGTCTTTGTTGAGTTCCTCGCCGACTTATGACTTGGTAACACAGTTTTGTTTACAAGGCACGAAAGATGACAGTAACTATGGGTCCATACCAGCCGCCGTGGAATACTTCAAGTCTAAAGGAGGACTTGTGAGTTACATACCACAACGATATGGCAATACTATATACGTACCTATGTCTGTGAAAACTATACTCAAACACTTTTACATATACACACATTTTCTCCACTGTAAGTTTGGCACATGTAGCTACATCGAATAATCCAATTGATCATTGTGCTTACTAGTTCGAAATCAGTTTGCTGTAAAGATACATGAAGTTTACCAAAATAGTAATGTTTATAATTTGATTATGAAATGTGACACCATCTTGTACAACGCCTGTAAAATAGCTATGCAATCTGATTGTTCATGACCCTCCTGTATAACATTGATAAGATCTGATTGTCCATGACCCTGCTGTATAACAGTGATACAATTTGATTGTCCATGACCCGCCTGTATTATAGTGATACGATCTGATTGTCCATGACCCCCCTGTATAATAGTGATACGATCTGATTTCCCATGACCCTCCTGAATAATAGTGATACGACGATCTGATAGTTTCCTGATTCCATGTCCCTCCTGTATAATAGTAATACGATCTGATTTTCCATGTCCCGAGTGTATAACAGTGATACGATCTGATTGTCCATGTCCCTCCTGTATAATAGTGATACGATCTGATTGTCCATGACCCTCCTGTATAATAGTGATACGATCTGATTGTCCATGACCCTCCTGTATAATAGTGATACGATCTGATTGTCCATGACCCTCCTGTATAATAGTGATACGATCTGATTGTCCATGACCCTCCTGTATAATAGTGATACGATCTGATTGTCCATGACCCTCCTGTATAATAGTGATACGATCTGATTGTCCATGACCCTCCTGTATAATAGTGATACGATCTGATTGTCCATGACCCTCCTGTATAATAGTGATACGATCTGATTGTCCATGACCCTCCTGTATAATAGTGATACGATCTGATTGTCCCTGACCCTCCTGTATAATAGTGATACGATCTGATTGTCCATGACCCTCCTGTATAATAGTGATACGATCTGCTTGTCCATGACCCTCCTGTATAATAGTGATACGATCTGATTGTCCCTGACCCTCCTGTATAATAGTGATACGATCTGATTGTCCCTGACCCTCCTGTATAATAGTGATACGATCTGATTGTCCATGACCCTCCTGTATAATAGTGATACGATCTGATTTTACATGACCCTCCTGTATAATAGTGATACGATCTGATTGTCCCATGACCCTCCTGTATAATAGTGATACGATCTGATTGTCCATGACCCTCCTGTATAAAAGTGATACGATCTGATTGTCCATGACCCTCCTGTATAATAGTGATACGATCTGATTGTCCATGACCCTCCTGTATAATAGTGATACGATCTGATTGTCCATGACCCCTCCTGTATAATAGTGATACGATCTGATTGTCCATGACCCTCCTGTATAATAGTGATACGATCTGATTGTCCATGACCCTCCTGTATAATAGTGATACGATCTGATTGTCCATGACCCTCCTGTATAATAGTGATACGATCTGATTGTCCATGACCCTCCTGTATAATAGTGATACGATCTGATTGTCCCTGACCCTCCTGTATAATAGTGATACGATCTGATTGTCCATGACCCTCCTGTATAATAGTGATACGATCTGATTGTCCATGACCCTCCTGTATAATAGTGATACGATCTGATTGTCCATGACCCTCCTGTATAATAGTGATACGATCTGATTGTCCATGACCCTCCTGTATAATAGTGATACGATCTGATTGTCCATGACCCTCCTGTATAATAGTGATACGATCTGATTGTCCATGACCCTCCTGTATAATAGTGATACGATCTGATTGTCCATGACCCTCCTGTATAATAGTGATACGATCTGATTGTCCCTGACCCTCCTGTATAATAGTGATACGATCTGATTGTCCATGACCCTCCTGTATAATAGTGATACGATCTGATTGTCCATGACCCTCCTGTATAATAGTGATACGATCTGATTGTCCATGACCCTCCTGTATAATAGTGATACGATCTGATTGTCCATGACCCTCCTGTATAATAGTGATACGATCTGATTGTCCATGACCCTCCTGTATAATAGTGATACGATCTGATTGTCCATGACCCTCCTGTATAATAGTGATACGATCTGATTGTCCATGACCCTCCTGTATAATAGTGATACGATCTGATTGTCCCTGACCCTCCTGTATAATAGTGATACGATCTGATTGTCCATGACCCTCCTGTATAATAGTGATACGATCTGATTGTCCCTGACCCTCCTGTATAATAGTGATACGATCTGATTGTCCATGACCCTCCTGTATAAAAGTGATGCGATCTGATTGTCCCTGACCCTCCTGTATAATAGTGATATGATCTGATTTTACATTACCCTCCTGTATAATAGTGATACGATCTGATTGTCTATGACCCTCCTGTATAATAGTGATCGATCTGATTGTCCATGACCCTCCTGTATAATAGTGATACGATCTGATTGTCCATGACCCTCCTGTATAATAGTGATACGATCTGATTGTCCATGACCCTCCTGTATAATAGTGATACGATCTGATTGTCCCTGACCCTCCTGTATAATAGTGATACGATCTGATTGTCCATGACCCTCCTGTATAATAGTGATACGATCTGATTGTCCATGACCCTCCTGTATAATAGTGATACGATCTGATTGTCCCTGACCCTCCTGTATAATAGTGATACGATCTGATTGTCCATGACCCTCCTGTATATGTATCGATCTGATTGTGATACGATCTGATTGTCCATGACCCTCCTGTATAATAGTGATACGATCTGATTGTCCATGACCCTCCTGTATAATAGTGATACGATCTGATTGTCCATGACCTCCTGTATAATAGTGATACGATCTGATTTTCATGACCCTCCTGTATAATAGTAATACGATTTGATTGTCCCTGACCCTCTTGTTTCATAGTGATACGATCTGATTTTACATTACCCTCCTATATTGTAGTTATACGATCTGATTGTCCATGACCCTCTCCTGTATAATAGTGATACGATCTGATTGTCCATGACCCTCCTGTATAATTAGTGATACGATCTGATTGTCCATGACTCTCCTGTATAATTGTGATACGATCTCATTGTCCATGACCTTCCTGTATAATAGTGATACGATCAGATTGTCCATGACCCCCCTGTATAATAGTGATACGATCTGATTGTCCATGACCCTACTGTATAATTGTGATACGATCTGAATGTCCATGACCCTCCTGTATAATAGTGATACGATCTGATTGTACATGACCCTCCTGTATAATAGTAATACGATCTGATTGTCCATGACCCTCCTGTATAATAGTGATACGATCTGATTGTCCATGACCCTCCTGTATAATAGTGATACGATCTGATTGTCCATGACCCTCTCCTTCCTGTATAATAGTGATACGATCTGATTGTCCATGACCCTCCTGTATAATAGTGATACGATCTGATTGTCCATGACCCTCCTGTATAATAGTGATACGATCTGATTGTCCATGACCCTCCTGTATTTAGTGATACGATCTGATTGTCCATGACCCTCCTGTATATAGTGATACGATCTGATTGTCCATGACCCTCCTGTATAATAGTGATACGATCTGATTGTCCATGACCCTCCTGTATAATAGTGATACGATCTGATTGTCCATGACCCTCCTGTATAATAGTGATACGATCTGATTGTCCATGACCCTCCTGTATAATAGTGATACGATCTGATTGTCCATGACCCTCCTGTATAATAGTGATACGATCTGATTGTCCATGACCCTCCTGTATAATAGTGATACGATCTGATTGTCCATGACCCTCCTGTATAATAGTGATACGATCTGATTGTCCATGACCCTCCTGTATAATAGTGATACGATCTGATTGTCCATGACCCTCCTGTATTATAATAGTGATACGATCTGATTGTCCATGACCCTCCTGTATAATAGTGATACGATCTGATTGTCCATGACCCTCCTGTATAAAGTGATACGATCTGATTGTCCATGACCCTCCTGTATAATAGTGATACGATCTGATTGTCCATGACCCTCCTGTATAATAGTGATACGATCTGATTGTCCATGACCCTCCTGTATAATAGTGATACGATCTGATTGTCCATGACCCTCCTGTATAATAGTAATACGATTTGATTGTCCCTGACCCTCTTGTTTCATAGTGATACGATCTGATTTTACATTACCCTTCTATATTATAGTTATACGATCTGATTGTCCATGACCCTCCTGTATAATAGTGATACGATCTGATTGTCCATGACCCTCCTGTATATTAGTGATACGATCTGATTGTCCATATCCCGCCTGTATAATTGTGATACGATCTGACTGTCCATGACCCTCCGGTATAATAGTGAGACGATATGATTGTCCATGACCCTCCTGTATATTAGTGATACGATCTGATTGTCCATGTCCCGCCTGTATATTAGTGATACGATCTGATTGTCCATGTCCCGGCTGATACGATCTGATTGTCCATGACCCGCCTGTATAACAGTGATTCGATCTGATTGTCCATGACCCGCCTGTATAACAGTGATACGTCTGATTGTCCATGACCCCTCCTGTATAATAATAATACGATCCGATTGTCCATGACCTTCCTGTATAATAGTGATACGATCTGATTGTCCATGACCCTCCTGTATAATTGTGATACGATCTGATTGTCCATGACCCGCCTGTATAACAGTGATACGATCTGATTGTCCATGACCCTCCTGTATAATAGTGATACGATCTGATTTTCCATGACCCTCCTGTATAATAGTGATACGATCTGATTGTCCATGACCCTCCTGTATAATAGTGATACGATCTGATTGTCCATGACCCTCCTGTATAATAGTGATACGAACTGATTTAACATTACCCTTCTGTATTATAGTTATACGATCTGATTGTCCATGACCCTCCTGTATAATAGTGATACGATCTGATTTCCATGACCCTCCTGTATATTAGTGATACGATCTGATTGTCCATATCCCGCCTGTATAATTGTGATACGATCTGACTGTCCATGACCCTCCGGTATAATAGTGAGACGATATGATTGTCCATGACCCTCCTGTATATTAGTGATACGATCTGATTGTCCATGTCCCGCCTGTATATTAGTGATACGATCTGATTGTCCATGTCCCGGCTGTATATTAGTGATACGATCTGATTGTCCATGACCCGCCTGTATAACAGTGATACGATCTGATTGTCCATGACCCTCCTGTATAATAATAATACGATCCGATTGTCCATGACCCTTCCTGTATAATAGTGATACGATCTGATTGTCCATGACCCTCCTGTATAATTGTGATACGATCTGATTGTCCATGACCCACCTGTATAACAGTGATACGATCTGATTGTCCATGACCCTCCTGTATAATAGTGAGACGATCTGATTGTCCATGACCCTCCTGTATAATAGTGATACGATCTGATTGTCCATGACCCTCCTGTATAATAGTGATTGATTGTCCTGATCTGATTGTCCATGACCCTCCTGTATAATAGTGATAGATCTGATTGTCCATGACCCTCCTGTATAACAGTGATACGATCTGCATTGTCCATGACCCTCCTGTATAACAGTGATACGATCTGATTGTCCATGACCCTCCTGTATAATAGTGATACGATCTGATTGTCCATGACCCGCCTGTATAATAGTGATACGATCTGATTGTCCATGACCCTCCTGTATAATAGTGATACGATCTGATTGTCCATGACCCTCCTGTATAATAGTGATACGATCTGATTGTCCATGATCCCTGCCTGTATAATAGTGATACGATCTGATTGTCCATGACCCTCCGGTATAATAGTGAGACGATATGATTGTCCATGACCCTCCTGTATATTAGTGATACGATCTGATTGTCCATGACCCGCCTGTATATTATGATACGATCTGATTGTCCATGACCCTCCTGTATAATATAATACGATCTGATTGTCCATGACCCTCCTGTATAATAGTGATACGATCTGATTGTCCATGACCCTCCTGTATAATTGTGATACGATCTGATTGTCCATGACCCGCCTGTATAACAGTGATACGATCTGATTGTCCATGACCCTCCTGTATAATAGTGAGACGATCTGATTGTCCATGACCCTCCTGTATAATAGTGATACGATCTGATTGTCCATGACCCTCCTGTATAATAGTGATACGATCTGATTGTCCATGACCCTCCTGTATAATAGTGATACGATCTGATTGTCCATGACCCTCCTGTATATTAGTGATACGATCTGATTGTCCATGTCCCGCCTGTATAATAGTGATACGATCTGATTGTCCATGACCCTCCTGTATAATAGTGATACGATCTGATTGTCCATGACCCTCCTGTATAATTGTGATACGATCTGATTGTCCATGACCCGCCTGTATAATTGTGATACGATCTGACTGTCCATGACCCTCCTGTATAATAGTGAGACGATATGATTGTCCATGACCCTCCTGTATATTAGTGATACGATCTGATTGTCCATGTCCCGCCTGTATATTAGTGATACGATCTGATTGTCCATGTCCCGGCTATACGATCTGATTGTCCATGACCCGCCTGTATAACAGTGATACGATCTGATTGTCCATGACCCGCCTGTATAACAGTGATACGATCTGATTGTCCATGACCCCTCCTGTATAATAATAATACGATCCGATTGTCCATGACCTTCCTGTATAATAGTGATACGATCTGATTGTCCATGACCCTCCTGTATAATTGTGATACGATCTGATTGTCCATGACCCGCCTGTATAACAGTGATACGATCTGATTGTCCATGACCCTCCTGTATAATAGTGATACGATCTGATTGTCCATGACCCTCCTGTATAATAGTGATACGATCTGATTGTCCATGACCCTCCTGTATAATAGTGATACGATCTGATTGTCCATGACCCTCCTGTATAATAGTGATACGATCTGATTGTCCATGACCCTCCTGTATAATAGTGATACGATCTGATTGTCCATGACCCTCCTGTATAATAGTGATACGATCTGATTGTCCATGACCCTCCTGTATAATAGTGATACGATCTGATTGTCCATGACCCTCCTGTATATTAGTGATACGATCTGATTGTCCATGACCCTCCTGTATAATAGTGATACGATCTGATTGTCCATGACCCTCCTGTATATAATATGTGATACGATCTGATTGTCCATGACCCTCCTGTATAATAGTGATACGATCTGATTGTCCATGTCCCGCCTGTATATTAGTGATACGATCTGATTGTCCATGTCCCGGCTATACGATCTGATTGTCCATGACCCGCCTGTATAACAGTGATACGATCTGATTGTCCATGACCCTCCTGTATAATTGTAATACGATCTGATTGTCCATGACCCTCCTGTATAATAGTGATACGATCTGATTGTCCATGACCCTCCTGTATAATAGTGATACGATCTGATTGTCCATGACCCTCCTGTATAACAGTGATACGATCTGATTGTCCATGACCCTCCTGTATAATAGTGATACGATCTGATTGTCCATGACCCTCCTGTATAATAGTGATACGATCTGATTGTCCATGACCCTCCTGTATAATAGTGATACGATCTATTGTCCATGATCTGTATTGTCGATCATGTCCATGCCTGTATAATAGTGATACGATCTGATTGTCCATGACCCTCCTGTATAATAGTAATACGATCTGATTGTCCATGACCCTCCTGTATAATAGTAATACGATCTGATTGTCCATGACCCTCCTGTATAAAAGTGATACGATCTGATTGTCCATGACCCTCCTGTATAATAGTGATACGATCTGATTGTCCATGACCCTCCTGTATAAAGTGATACGATCTGATTGTCCATGACCCTCCTGTATAATAGTGATACGATCTGATTGTCCATGACCCTCCTGTATAATAGTGATACGATCTGATTGTCCATGACCCTCCTGTATAATAGTGATACGATCTGATTGTCCATGACCCTCCTGTATAATAGTATACGATCTGATTGTCCATGACCCTCCTGTATAATAGTAATACGATCTGATTGTCCATGCCTCCTGTATAATAGTGATACGATCTGATTGTCCATGACCCTCCTGTATAATAGTGATACGATCTGATTGTCCATGACCCTCCTGTATAAATAGTGATACGATCTGATTGTCCATGACCCTCCTGTATAATAGTGATACGATCTGATTGTCCATGACCCTCCTGTATAATAGTGATACGATCTGATTGTCCATGACCCTCCTGTATAATAGTGATACGATCTGATTGTCCATGACCCTCCTGTATAATAGTGATACGATCTGATTGTCCATGACCCTCCTGTATAATAGTGATACGATCTGATTGTCCATGACCCTCCTGTATAATAGTGATACGATCTGATTGTCCATGACCCTCCTGTATAATAGTGATACGATCTGATTGTCCATGACCCTCCTGTATAATAGTGATACGATCTGATTGTCCATGACCCTCCTGTATAATAGTGATACGATCTGATTGTCCATGACCCTCCTGTATAAATAGTGATACGATCTGATTGTCCATGACCCTCCTGTATAATAGTGATACGATCTGATTGTCCATGACCCTCCTGTATAATAGTGATACGATCTGATTGTCCATGACCCTCCTGTATATAGTAGTGATACGATCTGATTGTCCATGACCCTCCTGTATAATAGTGATACGATCTGATTGTCCATGACCCTCCTGTATAATAGTGATACGATCTGATTGTCCATGACCCTCCTGTATAATAGTGATACGATCTGATTGTCCATGACCCTCCTGTATAATAGTGATACGATCTGATTGTCCATGACCCTCCTGTATAATAGTGATACGATCTGATTGTCCATGACCCTCCTGTATAATAGTGATACGATCTGATTGTCCATGACCCTCCTGTATAATAGTGATACGATCTGATTGTCCATGACCCTCCTGTATAATAGTGATACGATCTGATTGTCCATGACCCTCCTGTATAATAGTGATACGATCTGATTGTCCATGACCCGCCTGTATAATAGTGATACGATCTGATTGTCCATGACCCTCCTGTATAATAGTGATACGATCTGATTGTCCATACCCCCTGAGTGATACGATCTGATTGTCCATGACCCTCCTGATAAAGTGATACGATCTGATTGTCCATGACCCTCCTGTATAATAGTGATACGATCTGATTGTCCATGACCCGCCTGTATAACAGTGATACGATCTGATTGTCCATGACCCTCCTGTATAATAGTGATACGATCTGATTGTCCATGACCCTCCTGTATAATAGTGATACGATCTGATTGTCCATGACCCTCCTGTATAATAGTGATACGATCTGATTGTCCATGACCCTCCTGTATAATATGATACGATCTGATTGTCCATGACCCTCCTGTATAATAGTGATCGATCTGATTGTCCATGACCCTCCTGTATAATAGTGATACGATCTGATTGTCCATGACCCTCCTGTATAATAGTGATACGATCTGATTGTCCATGACCCTCCTGTATAATAGTGATACGATCTGATTGTCCATGACCCTCCTGTATAATAGTGATACGATCTGATTGTCCATGACCCTCCTGTATAATAGTAATACGATCTGATTGTCCATGACCCTCCTGTATAATAGTGATACGATCTGATTGTCCATGACCCTCCTGTATAATAGTGATACGATCTGATTGTCCATGACCCTCCTGTATAATTGTGATACGATCTGATTGTCCATGACCCTCCTGTATAATAGTGATACGATCTGATTGTCCATGACCCTCCTGTATAATAGTGATACGATCTGATTGTCCATGACCCTCCTGTATAATAGTGATACGATCTGATTGTCCATGACCCTCCTGTATAACAGTGATACGATCTGATTGTCCATGACCCTCCTGTATAATTGTGATACGATCTGATTGTCCATGACCCTCCTGTATAACAGTGATACGATCTGATTGTCCATGACCCTCCTGTATAATAGTGATACGATCTGATTGTCCATGACCCTCCTGTATAATAGTGATACGATCTGATTGTCCATGACCCTCCTGTATAATAGTGATACGATCTGATTGTCCATGACCCTCCTGTATAATAGTGATACGATCTGATTGTCCATGACCCGCCTGTATAACAGTGATACGATCTGATTGTCCATGACCCTCCTGTATAATAGTGATACGATCTGATTATCCATGACCCTCCTGTATAATACTAATACGATCTGATTGTCCATGACTCTCCTGTATAACAGTGATACGATCTGATTGTCCATGACCCTGCTGTATAATAGTAATACGATCTGAATGTCCATGACCCGCCTGTATAACAGTGATTCGATCTGATTGTCCATGACCCTCCCGTATAATAGTGATACGATCTGATTGTCCATGACCCTCCTGTATAATAGTAATACGATCTGATTGTACATGACCCTCCTGTATATTAGTAATACGATCTGATTGTCCATCACCCTCCTGTATAACAGTGATACGATATGATTGTCCATGACCCTCCTGTATAATAGTAATACGATCTGATTGTCCATAACCGTCCTGTATAATAGTGATACGATCTGATTGCCTATAAGCCGCCTGTAAAATAGTAATAAGATCTGATTGTCCATGACCCGCCTGTATAACAGTGATACGATTTGATTGTCCATGACCCTCCTGTATAATAGTGATACGATCTGATTGTCCATGACCCTCCTGTATAATAGTGATACGATCTGATTGTCCATGACCCTCCCTGTATAATAGTGATACGATCTGATTGTCCATGACCCTCCTGTATAAAAGTGATATGTTCTGATTGTACGTGACCCTCCTGTATAACAGTGATACGATCTGATTGTCCATGACCCTCCTGTATAATAGTAATACGATCTGATTGTCCATGACCCTCCTGTATAATAGTGATACGATCTGAGTGTCCATGTATAATAGTGATACGATCTGATTGTCCATGACCCTCCTGTATAATAGTGATACGATCTGATTGTCCATGACCCTCCTGTATAATAGTGATACGATCTGATTGTCCATGACCCTCCTGTATAATAGTAATACGATCTGATTGTCCATGACCCTCCTGTATAATAGTGATACGATCTGAGTGTCCATGTATAACAGTGATACGATCTGATTTTCCATGACCCTCCAGTATAATAGTGATTCGATCTGATTGTACATGACCCTTCTCTATAATAACGATACCATCTGATTGTATATGACCCCCTGTATAATAGTAATACGATCTGATTGTCCATCACCCTCCTGTATAACAGTGATACGATCTGATTGTCCATGATCCTCTTGTATAATAGTGATATGATCTGATTGTCCATGACCCGCCTGTATAACAGTGATTCGATCTGATTGTCCAATACCCTCCTGTATAACAGTGATACGATCTGATTGTCCATGACCCTCCTGTATAACAGTGATACGATATGATTTTCCATGACCCTCCAGTATAATAGTGATACGATCTGATTGTCCATGACCCTCCTGTATAACAGTGATACCGGTACGATCTGATTGTCCATGTCCCGCCTGTATATTAGTGATACGATCTGATTGTCCATATCCCTCCTGTATAATTGTGATACGATCTGACTGTCCATGACCCTCCTGTATAACAGTGATACCGGTACGATCTGATTGTCCATGTCCCGCCTGTATATCAGTGATACGATCTGATTGTCCATATCCCGCCTGTATAATTGTGATACGATCTGACAGTCCATGACCCTGCGGTATAATAGTGAGACGATATGATTGTCCATGACCCTTCTGTATATTAGTGATACGATCTGATTGTCCATTTCCCGGCTATACGATCTGATTGTCTATGACCAGCCTGTATAACAGTGATACGGTCTGATTGTCCATGACCCCTCCTGTATAATAATAATACGATCCGATTGTCCATGACCCGCCTGTATAACAGTGATAGGGTCTGATTGTCCATGACCCTCCTATATAATTGAGATACGATCTGATTTTCCATGACCCTCCTGTATAACAGTGATGTGATCTGATTGTCCATGACCCTCCCGTATAATAGTAATACGATCTGATTGTCCATAACCCTCCTGTGTAAAAGTGATACGATCTGATAGCCTATGAGCCGCCTGTATAATAGTAATAAGATCTGATTGTCCATGACCCGCCTGTATAACAGTGATACGATCTGATTGTCCATGACCCTCCTGTATAATTGTGGTACGATCTGATTGTCCATGACCCTCCTGTATAATTTTGATACTATCTGATTGTCCACGACCCTCCTGTATAATAGTGATACGATCTGATTGTCCATGACCCTCCTGTATAACAGTGATACAATCTGATTGTCCATGACCCTCCTGTATAATTGTGGTACGATCTGATTGTCCATGACCCTCCTGTATAATTGTGATACTATCTGATTGTCCACGACCCTCCTGTATAATACTGATACGATCTGATTGTCCATGACCCTGCTGTATGATAGTGATACGATCTGAGTGTCCATGACCCTCCTGTATAATAGTGATACGATCTGATTGTCCATGATCCGCCTGTATAACAGTGGTACGATCTGATTGTCCATGACCCTCCTGTATAATTGTGATACTATCTGATTGTCCACGACCCTCCTGTATAATAGTGATACGATCTGATTGTCCATGACCCTGCTGTATGATAGTGATACGATCTGAGTGTCCATGATCCTCTTGTATAACAGTGATACGATCTGATTGTCGATGACCCTCCTGTATAACAGTGATACGATCTGATTGTCGATGACCCTCCTGTATAACATTGATACGATCTGATTGTCCATGACCCTCCTACATAATTGTGATACGATCTGATTGTCCATGACCCTCCTGTATAACAGTGATACGATCTGATTGTCCATGACCCTCCTGTATAATAGTAATACGATCTGATTGTCCATGACCCTCCTGTATAATAGTGATACGATCTGATTGTCCATGACCCTCCTGTATAATAGTAATACGATCTGATTGTCCATGACCCGCCTGTATAACGGTGATACGATCTGATTGTCCATGACCCTCCTGTATAATTGTGATATGATCTGATTGTCAATGACCCTCCTGTATAATTGTGATACGATCTGATTGTCCATGACCCTCCCGTATAATTGTGATACGATCTGATTGTCCATGATCCTCATGTATAATAGTGATACGATCTGATTGTCCATGATCCTCCTGTATAACAGTGATACGATCTGAGTGTCCATGATCCTCATGTATAATAGTGATACGATCTGATTGTCCATGATCCTCCTGGTATAACAGTGATACGATCTGATTGTCCATGACCCTCCCGTATAATTGTGATACGATCTGATTGTCCATGACCCGCCTGTATAACAGTGATAGGTCTGATTGTCCATGACCCTCCTATATAATTGAGATACGATCTGATTTTCCATGACCCTCCTGTATAACAGTGATGTGATCTGATTGTCCATGACCCTCCCGTATAATAGTAATACGATCTGATTGTCCATAACCCTCCTGTGTAAAAGTGATACGATCTGATAGCCTATGAGCCGCCTGTATAATAGTAATAAGATCTGATTGTCCATGACCCGCCTGTATAACAGTGATACGATCTGATTGTCCATGACCCTCCTGTATAATTGTGATACGATCTGATTGTCCATGACCCTCCTGTATAATAGTGATACGATCTGATTGTCCATGACCCTCCTGTATAATAGTGATACGATCTGATTGTCCATGACCCTCCTGTATAACAGTGATACGATCTGATTGTCCATGACCCTCCTGTATAATTGTGATACGATCTGATTGTCCATGACCCTCCTGTATAATAGTAATACGATCTGATTGTCCATGACCCTCCTGTATAATAGTGATACGATCTGATTGTCCATGACCCTCCTGTATAATAGTGATACGATCTGATTGTCCATGACCCTCCTGTATAATAGTGATACGATCTGATTGTCCATGACCCTCCTGTATAATAGTGATACGATCTGATTGTCCATGACCCTCCTGTATAATAGTGATACGATCTGATTGTCCATGACCCTCCTGTATAATTGTGATACGATCTGATTGTCCATGACCCTCCTGTATAATAGTGATACGATCTGATTGTCCATGACCCTCCTGTATAATAGTGATACGATCTGATTGTCCATGACCCTCCTGTATAATAGTGATACGATCTGATTGTCCATGACCCTCCTGTATAACAGTGATACGATCTGATTGTCCATGACCCTCCTGTATAATAGTGATACGATCTGATTGTCCATGACCCTCCTGTATAATAGTGATACGATCTGATTGTCCATGACCCTCCTGTATAATAGTGATACGATCTGATTGTCCATGACCCTCCTGTATAACAGTGATACGATCTGATTGTCCATGACCCTCCTGTATAATAGTGATACGATCTGATTGTCCATGACCCTCCTGTATAATAGTAATACGATCTGATTGTCCATGACCCGCCTGTATAACAGTGATACGATCTGATTGTCCATGACCCTCCTGTATAATAGTGATACGATCTGATTGTCCATGACCCTCCTGTATAATAGTGATACGATCTGATTGTCCATGACCCTCCCGTATAATTGTGATACGATCTGATTGTCCATGATCCTCATGTATAATAGTGATACGATCTGATTGTCCATGATCCTCCTGTATAACAGTGATACGATCTGAGTGTCCATGATCCTCATGTATAATAGTGATACGATCTGATTGTCCATGATCCTCCTGTATAACAGTGATACGATCTGATTGTCCATGACCCTCCCGTATAATTGTGATACGATCTGATTGTCCATGACCCTCCTGTATAATAGTAATACGATCTGATTGTCCACGACCCTCCTGTATAATAGTAATACCATCTGATTGTCCATGACCCTCCTGTATAATAGTGATACGATCTGATTGTACATGACCCTCCTGTATAATAGTAATACGATCTGATTGTCCATGACCCGCCTGTATAACAGTTATACGATTTGATTGTCCATGACCCGCCTGTATGATTATGATACGATCTGAATGTCCATGACCCTCCCGTATAATAGTGATACGATCTGATTGTCCATGACCCTCCCGTATAAAAGTGATATGTTCTGATTGTACGTGACCCTCCTGTATAACAGTGATACGATCTGATTGTCCATGACCCTCCTGTATAATAGTGATACGATCTGATTGTCCATGACCCTCCTGTATAATAGTGATACGATCTGATTGTCCATGACCCTCCTGTATAATAGTGGTACGATCTGATTTCCATGACCCTCCTGTATAATAGTGGTACGATCTGATTGGCCATTACCCTCCTGTATAACAGTGATACGAACTGATTGTCCATGACCCGCCTGTATAACAGTGATACGATCTGATTGTACGTGACCCTTCTGTATAATAGTGATACGATCTGATTGGCCATGACCCTCCTGTATAATAGTGATACGAACTGATTGTCCATGACCCGCCTGTATAATAGTGATGCGATCTGATTGTACGTGACCCTCCTGTATAATAGTGATACGATCTGATTGTCCATGACCCTCCTGTATAATAGTGGAACGATCTGAATGTCCATGACCTTCCTGTATAATAGTGATACGATCTGATTGTCCATGACCCTCCTGTATAATAGTGGTACGATCTGAATGTCCATGACCTTCCTGTATAATTGTGATACGATCTGAGTGTCCATGACCCTCCTGTATAATAGTGATACGATCTGAATGTCCATGACTCGCCTGTATGATAGTGGTACGATCTGATTGTACGTGACCCTCCCTTATAAAAGTGATATGTTCTGATTGTATATGACCCCCTGTATAATAGTAATACGACCTGATTGTCCATCACCATCCTGTATAACAGTGATACGATCTGATTTTCCATGACCCTCCAGTATGATAGTGATTCGATCTGATTGTCTATGACCCTCCTGTATAACAGTAATACGATCTGATTGTCCATGACTCTCCTCTATAATAGTGATACTATCTGGTTGTATATGACCCCCTGTATGATAGTAATACGATCTGATTGTCCATGACCCTCCTGTATAATAGTGATACGATATGAGTGTCCATGTATAACAGTGATACGATCTGATTGTACATGACCCTCCTCTATAATAGTGATACCATCTGATTGTACATGACCCCCTGTATAATAGTAATACGATCTGATTGTCCATCACCCTCCTGTATAACAGTGATACGATCTGATTGTCCATGATCCTCTTGTATAATAGTGATATGATCTGATTGTCCATGACCCGCCTGTATAACAGTGATTTGATCTGATTGTCCATGACCCTCCTGTATAACAGTGATACGATCTGATTGTCCATGACCCTCCTGTATAACAGTGATACGATCTGATTTTCCATGACCCTCCAGTATAATAGTGATACGATCTGATTGTCCATGACCCTCCTGTATAACAGTGATACCTGTACGATCTGATTGTCCATGACCTTCTCGTATAATAGTAATACGATCTGATTGTCCATAACCCTCCTGTATAATAGTGATACGATCTGATTGTCCATGACCCTCCTGTATTATAGTGATTCGATCTGATATTCCATGACCCTCCTGTATAACAGTGATACGATCTGATTGTCCATGACCTTCCCGTATAATAGTAATACGATCTGATTGTCCATAACCCTCCAGTATAATAGTGATACGATCTGATTGTCCATGACCATCCTGTATAATAGTGATACGATCTGATTGTCCATGACCCTCCTGTATAATAGTGATACGATCTGATCATACATAACCTCCTTTATAATAGTGATACGATCTGATTGTCTATGACCCTCCTGTATAATAGTGATGTGATCTGATTGTTTATGACCCGCCTGTTTAATGGTGATACGATCTGATTTTCTCCCATACTTTACACGTATATCCCGTTGGTGCTAGGGAAAAGATAACGGGGTTGTAATCAAAATGACGCCATCAAAGGATGCGGCGTAGCCGCGGCTTGCATTGTCGATGACGTCATAAATTTTAACGTATAACGACGTTCCTTTCATCATGACGTGATGAAAATGCTGGAAAGCATCGGAAGTTTCATATTTGTTCAAATAAGTATGGGAGAAAAAGAATCAAACATAGGTCTGTCAAGTAGACAGGAATATCTCAATGCTGGTGAAATTTTTTTTGGTCGTCAACCGTTGGCAAGCCTCGGGTTGACATGCCAAAATCTTTCACTCGGGTTGAGATATCCCTGTCCACTTGACAGACCCATGTAAGATTCTAATAGTCCATGATCCTCTGGTATAATGTGTTTAAGTAATAGCCTACATTATGTAATAGGTACATATTTAAAACCGTCCGTGTTTCCGTGTTTTTTAGGAACGTATATCCGGATACAATACCCGACTTCTACAAATGGCATCCGAGTACCTGGTATCGTTATGGCAGACTAGTAAATTAGATATCCCAACATCCATGGAACCGCCATTTATACGGATGATACGTCTTCCGAAAATCAACGGATTCGGTACTTCTGAGGTAAGAAAATGATAACATAACCAAATTTATAAGCTCAGGTACTGGACAAATCAAAATGTTTGGCGTTTACTTGTAACGCTACTTGTTTTTTGGATTATTTATTGGTCTACAGATAATCCACAGATTTGTTACTTCTGAGGTTATATGTGAAACCAAAGTACAAGCTTACAGCTAAGATAATGTGACCAAGCTATCTGAAGTCTGTAAGGAACAAATCGACGGCTTCACGAAGGAAATTCTTCGTTATAGTAAATATTTTAAACAATTGCACTCCTCTAGCTTTGACTGTTTTTACTGATATGTCTATACAAATGACCAAGAAGACTATATTTACTATATGTAT
This sequence comes from Argopecten irradians, assembly GCF_041381155.1. Taxonomy (NCBI): domain Eukaryota; kingdom Metazoa; phylum Mollusca; class Bivalvia; order Pectinida; family Pectinidae; genus Argopecten; species Argopecten irradians. The sequence continues at coordinate 68,859,357 of NC_091134.1, forward strand.
GACTGTTGCAGGAGGACGCCATGGCCTTGACAGATATCCTATTCTTTGATTACCGTATTGACGCAAGTCTGAAGTCTATACAGAACCAGTTATACGCTCGCGTGTCCGTCCAAATCTACAACTGTATGCAGGACTATGAGACCTATGGGAAGGCCATTATGTCAATAGCTGAGAAACGACACACATTTATTAAAAACGAGAATAATTAGTAACATAATGCCGTTATATCCCTATGGTGTAACCATTTGTTTATTGTTCAACAATACTGGTGTATAGTTAATATAAGTGTTATGTTTTGTGATGTATTTAACAAGGAGAAGAATAGTCTTGAAACTATTCTATATTATTGAAAACTAGTGATAATATTATCTGATAATAGATGGTAAAATATAACATAAATTGTTATCATTTTCTTTGTTTATCATGTTAATTAACAATCAACCTGAAGTTTGTTTTGTTTACAATTATAATTAAACAGATTTATTAATTATTTCTATACCTTCAGTCAGATATACTTTAGGTACATATTATTATCATAAGTAAGTTTTTTCTGTATTATATAATGATACCTGTTTTCTGTCATTAATTGTCTATAACTAAAAGCAGCTGTGTATGTGAGGAAGTGATTTGCGACGGTAGAAGGATAGTAGAGTTATCCAGCTTGAGTGTTGGTAAAACAGACATCTACATTTAGAAGAAAACTAATTTTCTCATTATTGTTTCAATCATACACGTAGTATTTGAAGACATGGGAATAGGTCCGAATTGTAATAGGGGGTATAAAACTTTCAAAATATAGAACTACTCTATAAAGACACACAATGGGAGAAGCTAGCCGAAAACTTAAACTTTTAGAATAATGGTTCATAACACATCTCCAACATATCTTTCGTCTATATTACCCCCTAGACTATTTCGTACATATGACACTAGACGATCAGACATGCATCAAACAATTCGCACAAGGACAAATTTGTATAAAGATTTTTTTTTGCCTTCTTCTACTCGAGTATGGAATGAACTTCCAATAGATATAAGAGAAAATTCCTCTATCAAGGTTCTCAAAGCATACTTTCAAACATAACTCACCGTTTAGTTTATTTTAAGACTGTCAATAGATCAGATCAAATACTTCATGCTCGGCTGCGTCTAGAATGTAGTTCACTGAATTTGCATCTTTTCAGTAAAAATATTGTAGACTTATCTCATTGTGCCTGTATATTTATGATAGAAGATACATTTCTTTTTTTGTTCAATGCATCAACTATGCTGACATCAGACAATAACGTCTCTCTGGCATATTCACAAAATACAATACCGTTAATAATTTAGATATCCATTTATGGGGTGATCCTTCACTTGGAAAGAACATGAAAATGTTTTGATTCGGTACAGAAGTTTATCTTTTATAGTGGAAGATTTTAACGATACATACAGTGTACCTTGGTTAGTTTTCTTGTTTTATCACTGGGAATCAATCAACATAATGTGTCTTACTACATAAATTAATGATTATGAATTTATAATATTACAATTATTAAATTATTACAATAATAATTATTATAAATTCAGAATGTCTGCAGTAGAAGTATACGAAAATCATATTGATTCATTATATAGAGAGAAATATCTCTATTTAAGTATAAATCGATTGTCTCACTGGTTGTCCTGTTATTTTAAGCTAAAGTCTAACAGTTACCGTCGGCAGTAGAATAGCATATCAGCTTCTACTCAGTAGCGCTAACTATCATTGAATTATTAAAAAAGAATATACTCACAATAAGCATTTAGTGAAAATTCTTGTTGTCTTGTCTCTTGCGTTTGTTTAAATCTTAACGTTTTTGTCAATTTCAATGAATTTTGATTTCGTCAAGTCGTCTGTTTACAACATTAGCAATGTCACGAAGACGCTTGAAATCGCATGTCTTCCGTTCACCTAATCACCGACGGGTTCATAAAAATCAACACATAGCGCTTTGACGGTAAAAGCGAAAAGACGTGAACGGAAAGCGCCGTCCTTAATATGATTTTTTTTATTGATAAACAGACTTATTTGGCAAAACTATTACTAAATAGCTCCAGATAAATTTTGAAGTGTCGCTTCAAAAAACAAAGATGGCGTCGAAAAAAGAAACGAGTGCGCATCTTTTTCGGGCGGTTAATATTTTGCACTGTCAAAAATACATTATCACCCGTTGCTAGGGAGTTGCTACGAAAGTGTCTATTGTTTCCTATTGTTCTAATGTTACCTGCCGTGTGATAGTGTAAAATACCAAATATCTCTCGACCAATCAGAATGCAGGATTCTCACTTGAGGTATAATAATATATAAATACTACCTGCATTAGAGGGTGACAGTGCCTAGTGTCACCACGAGGATATCACTGTTACCCGAGGCGAAGCAGAGGGTGACGGTGATAATCCGAGGGGTGACACTAGGTACTGTCACCCTCTAATGCAGGTGGTATTTATTTTATTATACCAAAAGTCTAGAAACAAAACTAGTTTTCAAGTATTTTCAATCTATTGAAACATTTTAACTGATTTTAGCAAAAGTCGAACAGTCACCGTCGGCAGTAGAATAGCAAATCATGATCAGCTTCTACTCAGTAACGCTAACTATCATTGCATTATAAAAAAGAATACTCACAATAAACATTTAGTGAAAATTCTTCTTGTCTTGTGTGTGTGTTGTCTCCTGCGTTTGTTTAAATCTTAATGTTTTTGTAAATCTCAATGATTTTTATTTCGTCCCGTCGTCTGTTTACAACATTAGCAACGTCACGAAGACGCTTGAAATCGCATGTCTTCCGTTCACCTAATCACCGACGGGTTCTTAAAAACCAACATATAGCGCTGGACGGTAAGCGGAAAGGTGTAAACGGAAAGCGCCGTCCTTAATTTAAAAAAATACATTGATAAATAGACTAATTTGGCAAAACCATTACTCAATAGCTCTAGATAAATTTTGAAGCGTCGCTTCAAAAAACAAAGATGGCGTCGAAAAAAGAAATGAGTGCGCATTTTTTTCGGGCGGTTAATATTTTGCACTGTCAAAAATACACTATCACCCCTTGCTAGGGGGTTGCTACGAACGTGTCTATTGTTTCCTATTGTTCTAATGTTACCTGCCGTGTGATAGTGTAAAATACCAAATATCTCTCGACCAATCAGAATGCAGGATTCTCACTTGAGGTATAATAAAAACAAATATCACACACTAGATAAATACAATCCATATAAACAAAGACATGTTATTAGAATTGTTTATAAATGAAATGGATTTCATTGAAAACAAATGGAATCATCCAAATGAACAAAAAACTCTATCATAATATTGATACTATCTTTCGCAATGTAAAGACAAACGTTCATCCAATCAGAGTACAAAATCACGAGCCAGTCACACCGTTGCACATCAATCATTATCCAATGATATCGTCGCATTTCCTTGAGTTCCTGGTTGATTAGACCAAAAGTATAATAACAATTGTCCGCCTGCCAAACCAATCAAGTACTGTCAACCAACTCTCTTTCGCGTGCGATTTATTTTCGCGAATTTCGCGATGAAGGTAAATCCGCGAAAGTTTATCTCTGCGAATTGATATCTTCCATAATTTTTGCACAATTGAATTCAATGATGAATCCATTCAATACTAATTCCGAGAAACTAAATGTTTTGAAACGGAAATCGCAAAATTTAGTAGCCGTGAAGGAAAGTTGGTTTACAGTAACCGACTTGAAGCATACAAGGTAGATTTACATGTGATAAATGTAGTCTCTTAAACTTGTGTCCTCTCTGTTTGGTTCAGTTTTGTTTTAAGTCAAGATAGCTTCTAACAAGGCGTGTAATCCAAGGAACATCAACGTATGCAATCGAACACGTGCATTCTATGGAATATACTTTTGCTATAATGGAATCTTTATTTAGCTTAATCCAACTGCAACCATGCATTGTAAAATGAACACTGGAATGAAGGTGAAAGCTATAGAAGAATGAGCGGCGGATCCTGCTGCGACACAATCCACACTGTCGGTTCTATTCACAAACTTGATTCGTCCATCCAGACCATGATACAGAGGCGACATCTCCTGGATGTACTCCGTCAACACGTCCGAGTCAAGATCACCTGCCAGGTACAAGGTCAATGATAAAATTTAAATGGAAAGTAATACTTTAATCTGATTAGGAAAAAAAATCACATATATGCGCTAATAATGACGAGCGTTTCGAAAAATCTATAATTGAAAGTAATTTTGTAATATATATATATGAGCTCAATAAACCAATACTAATTGTAATCATATTACCGGAAATATGATATCGAGGTCATCAATGTGAAAAAATGGGTCGTATGAAGTTGTATTTGCCTTACCAACAATGTGTTCCTGTTCTGCGTTATCCCTGATGGCGCTGTAACCGTCGCCACCGTTAACGAGAAAGTTGGACACAATCATTCCGTACATTTTATCGTCGTCCAGAGGCTGGAATTCCGGTATTGTACAATCGGAACACAGGGCTTGTACGTCAGCAACCCTCTGGCCAACCGCCTTAGTGAGGTCATAGGTTACACGCAGACCTAAACATTAACGTATGTTTTTTTTAAAATATCATTTCAACCCCATTCATAATTCATAAACATATGCGTTTGTAATAGTTGTTTTATATATTCTGATACTATAGCATGCGTGTTAACAAAACAAACAAGACAGAACGTTAGGTACCAGTTAAGCTACGATTATCTCCCATGTTGTGTAATGTATAGATAATACATTGTATACTACATGAAGAAAATCAATGCCGTGAAAAAATATTAGGGTGAGAAGAGAAAGTATGTAAGACTACAAAGAAAATGCCCGATCGGTATGTTTTTTGAAGAAAACAACCGTAAAGAAGTTCGAAGGGAGAGTGTGAGAGAGAGGCGATACTCACGTAAGAGAGAGAGACAAAGGTGATCATTGCATTAATTATGAGATCATTAAATTCTACGTTTAATGTTTTCTTTAATATTTGTTTATAGTATCTTATAAAAAGAGCCGACATTAATAACACACACAAATTGCTTTGGATCTGATACATGTATGTTACCAGATGGAGTATGACTTTGTCCACTACTAACCTGAGATTTGAAGGAAACGGCCAGACGGATCTACTGTATTCCATCTGCTGACGCTATTCTCCAACGCTGCCCGTAGGTGGCGCCCTTGTAGGCGAATGGTATCTAGAGTGTTCCTGAACGGTTGTACCTCAATGATATTGCCGAACGTGATATTCCCTACAGAGAAATATATAGGGTGTAATATTCACAAAGCAAAAGGTCAAAAGTGGCCTTGGACTTCACGTAACGATCTATATATGAAGCGTGTTTTAAGATTGACCATCGAAATGATCTAAACATGTTTTGTGAATGATCTGTATTTTTGTCAAACATAAGAAAAACAGTTGATATTCGATATAAATCCTTTCCTGATCTTAGAATCTAGATGCGGTACACATCATTGACACTTATAAAGATAAAGCAAGTGAATTTACTTTGATACTACGTATGTTTTAGTATAAAATAGTGTTGACCTACTTATTTACTCCGCATAGCTGTATAGTTTATCTGAAGATAAATTTAATGGCGCTTTCCAAACACGAACCGCGCGTTACCTACCTGGGTTGAATGAGGACCTAATGGACCCCGAGTTGAGGAGAGCGATGAATATTTTGGATGCTGCCAGGGAGTCGGCATGTTTGAGGTTCTGGTAAACCATGCCGTCCGCTATCATATTGCCCATGTTACACTCCATCATTCTACAAGTGAAGCGTTCTCCCTCCATCCTAACTAACGTGTGCCCTGCCACCTTGTTCTGGAAGGCGTCCAGTTGTGGTCTAAAGATGTTTAACATCGTTTCAGCAGCTGGATCTGATCAGAAGGAACACATAATCTAGTATCACATCTTACAAACGTAGAATTAAACCAAACAATGCTTAATATACAAAAACTAGTTAGGAGGAAGCATCGATCAGGCATCACTCTGTTCATAGGATGTTTACACCTATGGAACCAAACCAATCGTGGACACTTAATTATGGATATTTTATAAAAGAAAATATTCATTTTAAAGCAGTTGAAATAAATTTTCATTTTGACTATCAGTGCTGTAATTTCATAGGAGAGCTCACATATCTTTCTATAGGAAACTAGAAGGTGTAACCGTGAGGAGCTCCGAAGAACAAATTGATTCATAGGGGAAACAGCGCAAAAGACACAAACCAGGGTCACCAGAGTATTCTAGAGAACTACCGACAATAAAACTCATTGTGTGAGCGCGTGACTAATGGGTTCGATGACTGGGTCTAATCTCATGTGGTGAACTCTCACATAAATATAAATATAAATAATATTTGACTAAATCTACTTCGAGTCCACCGATATAAACACGATACCCGATACAAAGATGGTTATAAAGATTAAATGTTTTGCAAAATAATCTACTGAAGATTGTGATTAGCTAATCGTGTTCAGTCCATGTTGATTACCCTGGTACTTCATCAGTAGTCTGGTATCAACCTGTGTTTGTTCATTCTCGATCTTTTGATGTCGGTTCTGGATTATGGTTTCCTGATTATGTTGGTAATAGATGCATTTGAAGTATGACCTTTTGTATTAACTAATAATAATCATATTATGAAAGTATTCGTTTTCAATTAAAAATAAATGAACTCGTCTAAAAGCTCTCTTCTACTTTTACTGGGATGGCCTTTTATAAATAAAAAAATAACAGTCCAATCAACGAGGCCCTTTGGGGAAAAAGTATTATGAGTGTGAAGGATTATGTCCACAATGATGACTAAGAAAGAAGCTAATTTAAATAGAGTTCTTTCCACAATATCATTACTGCATACGAGAATATTTGATAAGAGCGAAATAAAATCAAAAGTATACTTTGCTATCAGACTATGGAAAAGGCGAACTACTGAAACAGTTTGCAATAAAAAGAATTGGCCATGCTTTGCAGCTTCTTGACTAGCCTCTTTTAATTATGAACATCACATAATGCAAATCTTTGGAACTCCGTTATTCTCTTAAGGTTTTGTCACTGGTATCAGTGATTACGTCAAGCGTTTATATTTTGTGATATGGTTATTAACCTGACAACGCTTACAAAACCCTTCTCTGAATTTGAAATAGAAAGAATTTCATCATTATGTGTATGAATACAACTGAATACAACACCTGAATTCTTACACTTTCTCATTGCTAATAGCTTTTCAACTTAGACTCATATATACAATTAAAACTCATACCAATGTGATGAGTACGCTTATATATTTCTTTACGATTGCTCAAATTTCTGTGTGATAAATTTTATTTTCATGTCGAGTTAGGACGTCTTAGTTCTGCAGAGGATGCTGTCAGCCGACCGAAGGTCATCTGAATTATGTTTTTAAATTCATAAAAATACTTCATATTCATATCACGTCGTTCGGTGCGATCAAATCGCAACATCCAAGTCAGTAACAAAAGATTGAAAACGGAAGTCATAGAGTTACCATTAAACCTTCTTTTAATAATTTCTGTTGATGAAAATTAAAAAAAAAAAAAAAAAAACAATATCTAAATAGATGAATACATTTCACATGAAATCCATTTCAACGTTTTCAAGTTTTAACTTTTTAACGTGTAGTATGCATACATTCCTTGAACGACGTATGTGATAATTTAAAAAGAGGAGGGATTATTTTACAGTACAAAAGGAAGATAATTTTGAATTTGAAATTTGGGATAATGATTTTATAATCACCTTTAGGGACACTAGAATCCAGTAACACGGGATTTCCTCCATACTGAGTTATCTTTCCCTGATCGTTGAAGGTCATGTTAAGAACACCAAGATATTTCCCATAAGCATAATCCTGAACGACCAGCACGCTGTCTCCGTTGGCCTGTGTAATGACAGTAGGATAGGCTGCAACAGGGTTCTCATTGGACGGGGCATCGCCTACAATTGTTATAGATAGAAATACCTGTATAAAGACAGGTGTTGTTTACGTACCTGCGTGGAAAGTAGTTAGGTAGTAACAGTTTCGCCATTTTTCAGCATGTGTATGGTTCGTGACCTTTTGAAGAAGTAATACTAGTATACATTAACGTTAATTATACATGTCATTCTTTCATTAGGTTTTTACTTACCTTTTTAGAGAAAGGTGTGTTGTTCTCTGTTTGTATTAACCTCTATACTATGTGTGTGTTTACCTGTATAGAGGAATGTGTTGCTGTGTCCTCCTACAATGATGTCCAAGCCTTCCACTTCGGCCGCCATCTGTTTATCTACTAGATAGCCAGCGTGCCCAACCGCGATGATTATGTTAATACCTTGACCTTGAAGCTGCGTGACCTCTAATTTCACTGAATCTATTTCATCATTGAAAGACGCAGACCCTAGAAAACAAATTTTGGTGGACTGAATCACAAGATGAAGGCAAAATAAAGTATTGAATAATAAAAAGGAAAAACGATCGATATATACTCATGTAGATAACGCTTTTCATATAATGTTTTTGCATTGTTTTTGATTAGTTGAAAATATATATAATTGACCGAGTTATCTAAATTTGAAATTATCTCAGTAGCCTTAGTTATATGCACTTATAATCCTATATGGTATTGTAGCCCTGGTTACCAGTAGTTACCTGGATTAGAGATTATCTCAGTATCCTTGGTTGTGTACCCGATGACCCCGATCTGTTTCCCGCCAACAGACAATACAGTAGAGCTGGCGTACTTCCCCCTGATAGATGGTTCCAAGGTGTCGTCAAGGTTACTGCTGAGCACGGGAAATGTGACGTTGTCGAGGAATGGAAGGAGGCCAGAGATACCTCGGTCAAACTCATGGTTTCCCAAGGCCTGGCAATCATTAAAAACATGTGATAAAATACAGGTAAGAATATCAGTAATCAATGACGAAATAATAATTATGACCCGTGTAAGTAAATAACAGCGATAAATAATTATATGTTACATATAGGCTTGGATCTAGGGGGGGGTGTCTACGTGCACCCCCCCCCCCCACAACTTAACGAACCAATGTTTTTCTGAACCCTTATGACCCACTGATAACGAAATCGAAAGGTAACATTGTATACACTGGGATGAACTTCCGATTATTACGTCATCAAGATGGCCGCCATCTCGAATTTCACTAAAGATTGAAAAATAGTCATAACATTGACATTTTTCAACCGAAGAAGACAAATGAGGCATCAAAATGACCACAATAGAACAACAAATACATATCAGGACCATATAATCCAATATATGTAGTTATTTCTACGCAGGAAATGAAAAAATCGGATTTTAAGCTCAAAAATGGTAATTTTTTAGCAAATTTTTCATATTTGGCTTGACGCAGCAAAAATGTTTGCCAACAGCAAACTATTATTTCTAATCAGTTATTTGACCTCTTATCAATCAGTAAAAACGACACCAACAAAAAAACAATGTTAACATTGTATAAGCTCCGGTTATGACGTCATCAAGATGGCCGCCATCTCGAATTTCACTAACAATTGAAAAATAGTCATAACATTAACATTTTTCAACCGAAGTAGACAAATGAGGTATCAAAATGATCATAATAGAACATCAAATTCATATCGGGACCACATAATTCAATATATGTAGTGATTTCTAGGTAGGAAATGAAAAATTCGGATTTTAAGCTCAAAAATGATAATTTTTAGCAAATTTTTCATATTTGGCTTGACGCAGCAAAAATGTTTACCAACAGCAAACTATTATTCGTAAACAGTTATTTGACCTCTAATCACTCAGTAAAACAATAAAATATATAGAGATACAAAAAAGAATTATTGTTATACCATCATTAAGTTTACAAAACATCACCGGGTGGGTATACTGGGTATATGCTATTTTTCTAACTCCAAACCGCTGACACTACAGTTTCCTGGTGTATTACAAGTTCCTTAAATAAGTTTGACTATTGGCGATTTATAAGTAGGAAACATGAATGTAAAGTTGACAGAATATCTAGCCTCGGGTAGGACAAGTCACAGTTTCGTTTATTTCCTATGCATATTATTAGCAAAATGTCAGATAGCTACCACAATGTCACATATTTCTTTCACTGGTTCTCAATTATAACCATTATCATTGTGCGTGCTTTCCCACCTCACTGCACTATCCTCTGACATGACTCGGCATGTCTGGTAGCTGGTACATGCAGTCCAAATCAGAGTAATCGAGATATCAGTATCCAATTCGTCGAAAGCCAGGGCGTCGTCTTCGATGTCGATGAGATGATGTGACACTACATTAAAAGTGGTGTTCTAGCCTGTCATCTTTCATGGCCCATCCATGGCCAGAGTTTATATCAGGAACAACAGGTTCAGGGATGTGGGATCTCCTTCAGATTCTAACACATCGTATATGCTGTTTCAGACTTCTCGGGAAATTACACCAGATCCAGATTCTTCGAATGGTGGAATGATTCAAGCACCATTCATTAACCTTGTCGACACTCGTGCGACTATAGATGGCACAGGTGATATCCTAGAGGTCTTTAATGAGGTCATAAATGTTAAATGTTTTTTCATTGGTCAGACTTTTCCATGTCCCTTGAAGGTACTGATTGTGTCGCATCTGGTGTATGCGTGGATACACCATTGAAGACTCTCCAGAAAAAGTTTTCTACAGTGCTCTCCAGACTGTAAAGAGAGGAACTTCACTGTAGACCTCATTTATGACCTCAAATAATTCACCTGTGTCATCTATGGTCACTGAGGGTTCACAAGAATGAGGAATTGTGCTTCATACGAATTAAGGAGATGCAACTCAACCCTTCGCAGAATGTGGCTCTGGTGTCTTTTCCATCCTACCGGAGAGGTCTGGAACATCATATACGATATGTGAATCACTAGGTTGAAAACAGGATGAGCTCCCACATCCGCGAACCCGATGTTCTTGATGTTACCTCTGGCCATGGACGGTTGACAAGTTAGAACCACGATGGTAAACCGGTAATGTAATGTCACATCAGCTCATCAGCTCATCGACACTCTGGCGAGAAAGCACGCACAACGATAATGCTTATCATTAAGAACTATTGAAAGAAATATGTGATACTGCAGTAACCATCTGACATTTCCTTACGTTACACACAGAAAAATAAAGTTAACAGTGGATGCGCTATTTCTAAAAGAAACAAATTTCGGAAAGTGTCGTGGTATTAAAGGGACAATTCATTCTAAGAGAACATTAGAATTTGTACATATATAAAAAAACCAAGTTCTAATGGAAATTAGATCAGTCGGTTTTACTGTGATATGCATGAAAAGCCCATAGTGGTGACATATGTGTGAAATGTTCAAACTCGCCCGCTGTCCGCCATTACACACTGTGGTCAAACTTCTTGTATGCCGAACCTTGTCCCTTGCTCGTAGAGTAATGCAACTTTTGCCTAAAACTGCTCAAATCGCTCTGACAATAGTGTGTTTACCTTATTAGGTGAATTGTCTTGCCTAAAATCATTTTATCACCTTCTCAGTGGTTATGTAGTTCATTTGTTTAACGTGCGTTACTTTGGCTCGGGTATGGGTACAGCGTCCATATTGTATCTGGTTAATCGTATAGATCAACGATTTGATATTTCAACGATGTTAATTAAAATACTTAACAATGTCGAGGAATTTGTCAATGTTTTACGTTTTATGTTTCATAAGAAATGTAGAACAATACATTTATGCTATATTTAGCTTCTTGGTTATGTAAAAGAATTAGCCTGAGTGAATTGTCTCTTTAACGGAAACAAATGCTTTCTTCAGTTTTAATTTGATACCCTATTAGTTGGCGTTGTGCAGTAAAAATTCATTTTGAGACGCTACTAGTCTACAAACTTTCGAACATGAAAATGAATTTTGTTAGGAAATTGTCAAGTCCCACTTAGATATTAAGCCAACTTATAATTCAAATGTGTTAAGATATGGATCGTCAATTGCCAATGTTATCTTCAGGAAGTTCTAAGACATCCGGAAACTGTAGTGTCAGCGGTTTGGAAAAAACAGCAATTATATACCCTGTATACGCACCCGGTGATGTTTTGTATACCAAATGATGGTATAACAATAATTCTCTTTTGCATTTCTATATATTTTTGTTGTTGTTGTTTTTACTAATTGATAAGAGGTCAAATAACTGATTACGAATAATAGTTTCTTGTTGGGAAACAATTATAGCTGCGTAAAGCCAAATATGAAAAATTTGCTAAAAATTATCATTTTTGAGCTTAAAATCCGATTTTTTCATTTCCTGCGTAGAAATCACTACATATATTGGATTATATGGTCCCGATATGAATTTTTTGTTATATTATGATCATTTTGATACCTCATTTGTCTACTTCGGTTGAAAAATGTTAATGCTATGACTATTTTTCAATTGTTAGTGAAATTCGAGATGGCGGCCATCTTGATGACGTCATAACCGGAGCTTATACAATGTTAACATTGTTTTTTGTTGGTGTCGTTTTTACTGATTGATAAGAGGTCAAATAACTGATTAGAAATAATAGTTTGCTGTTGGCAAACATTTTTGCTGCGTCAAGCCAAATATGAAAAAATTGCTAAAAAATTACCATTTTTGAGCTTAAAATCCGATTTTTTCATTTCCTGCGTAGAAATAACTACATATATTGGATTTTATGGTCCTGATATGTATTTGTTGTTCTATCGTGGTCATTTTGATGCCTCATTTGTCTTCTTCGGTTGAAAAATGTCAATGTTATGACTATTTTTCAATCTTTAGTGAAATTCGAGATGGCGGCCATCTTGATGACGTCATAACCGGAAGTTCATCCCAGTTTATACAATGTTACCTCTCGATTTCGTTATCAGTGGGTCATAAGGCTTCAGAAAAACATTGGTTCGTTAAGTTGTGGGGGGGGGGGGGGGGTGCACGTAGACCCCCCTAGTATAACATAATCAGTTTTATTTTAGAGATCCATAATAATATTGTCATTGTCTAAAACTAGACCGGTAATTAAACAGGAAGAGATATTGCTATACATGTATGTCCCAAGGCCTAATGTATATGTAACAGTCAGACCGGTCAGTCTAATGTCGCTTCCTACATGTAGCTGTCAATGTCATAATGTTATGTTGTACTAACATGAGTTACCTGTCATTTGTACACGTAAGCAATATCTTACCAGAACATACAGAGCAGTAGGGACGGATAGCGGACACCCCTGTGTCTGGTCCCATTTTGGGACCAACCACAGTATTACACTGTAACTATGCTTATACGTATATTGTAGTTGAAATGTAAATATGCAACACAGATTGAAATGAAAAGTCGACACAACATGGGAGTCCTTCTTCAATTACAACACAACATCGACATGAACCTCACGAGCCATGGAACCAACAAAAGCTACATCCCACTTCAGACAACAAAAATAGAAAAGATTCATTTCATTATACTAGATCCCGGCCTAATAGCAACTGTTGTTAATTTTCAAAGTTTTTAAATCTTAAATCGGACGTTTGTTTTGGTACGTTACTGCGAATTGATTTTCTCTCTCTCGTTTGAACATTTTTATACAGGTGCAAATGACACAATGCAGCCAATTTATTCTACATTAGCACATTTGCAAACTTTCCCATTTATAACATTATCTCTTCGGAAATCTACACAGTACTTTGAAATAAATATCTAAATAAACATTAGTATTCAGTTATCTAAAGGAAATGAGGGACCATTACTGAGTTAACAGTCATCATCAAAGAAAACTATGTTTACCACACACATGTATGTCGAGAGAGCTTATTCTCGCGGAATGTATGGTTCTGTTTCCTCATGTTTATCTGATCTGGTCAGATTCTATCAATGTTTGATGAATCCTGAATTTGTATTACATTCTGTGATATCGGTAATACTATTTTTTATTTGTTTACGACGTTCAGGTGATAAAATGTGCGATAGTTTTAAACTATAATTACCATTTGTATACTGTATTTAAATGAAAAATGTACAATATGTTTATTATAAGAATAGTAAGGTCAAAGCTTTTAAACTATTTTGTTTGTTCTTACACGTAATAAATCCTAAACGGTAATGTTAGTAGCTAAAGGAAGATTAAGGTCACAGACGTGTGCTCCATTTTCATGTACACTTGTGAAATACACGGGGAATTTGCTCCCAAACATTTTGAGCAAAGCCGTAATTGTATCACACAACAGGCATTCGTCTAAACAGGTCGTCTGTCTATGACAGTAAATTCTTACAAAGAAGTTTCATAATAAAACATATGTGACGAAACTACAATACTTTAATAATTAAAAGTTTTAAAAACAATCAATATCGGTGAAATCGTACAAATTACAAGCAATATATCAAGCCAAACGTTGGCAATAATTTATTCTCAATATTTCGGATATTTGTTTTTATTTGACCTTGATTTAGGATTTTGAAGGGGTATTTTTTCCAAATAGATATGCAACGTTAGTGTCTCCGTATCGGTGTCACGAAAACGTCATTTGTTTTTGCGCCTTTTTGGATTTATTGTCATTTAGGTAAGAAAAGAGAATATCAGATTTAGTATGAATACAAATTAATTATAATGGAATAATATAGAATATTAGGAATAATATGAAATATCAATATTCTAGCGCATAAAACAAACGGGTGCTTATTTATAAGCAAATATATATTAGTTGATAAAATCTATTGGGTCGGGGCAAAATGCATTCAAATGTCATTAATTCACACACTATATACACTACCAGGGGAATGTAAGTTCCAGAAGAGTGAGCGTTCCCTGCTTTAGTGGCGAAATCCCGCCGTTAACTCTACGTCATATCCGATCACCAATAAAACGGACACCAGACGCCCTGAGCACGTCTATAACATCTTACCACGAATAGTACTTCTAAATAATATCACTTGTGGACACTTTTTCCCACACTTGAAGATAGCAAGTCATATAATATCAGATCACTTTGGCATGTTGACAATGTTTCTTCACCCAAATCTGGGGACGTGTTTGAAGCAATTCAATATCATATGGTAACATCACAGTGTAACACGAATTATGTGTGCTTCCTTATATACTAGAAAATGAGACGTGCCAACGTCCGATCGTAACGTGAGTTAGGTACATTATTGTAAGTTAGATTTGTATCAAGGCTGTGTCCGATAAGGTCAAGAGGCCGCTTATTCTTCAAAAGGATTCCATGAACTTTCACATACGGCATTGAACAAAGCTACCGGGTATATAGGTTTTTTAGCCCAGTGTTTACAATGATTTCCGACTACAGGCCGGTTTTATTGGATGTTATTGTATTTTTAACTTTACTTAACACATACTTTGTACCCGACTTTGAATTCAGGTATAGGGCCTTGGACTTTATGCTGCTTTCTATTTTTAGACAGCTCTAACCGGTGACATTTGTTGAATAAAGGCAAATATTCCACCTTAAGTATGCAGCGCCCTGTATTCTAATCTGACATGTACACAGTGGCTCTTTCGAAATCTGCTACAGTTTTTTTTATGTTAACATGAATATCATCTTTTGATGAAAAAAAGGTAATTTTTGTACTTAATTGCTTAACATTGTCTAGGTCTGTTGCCTCTTTTGTTTGTCATTGTATGTAAGGAAGGGGCATTTAAAAGCCCGATCATTTTTTCTTTTGCTTTAATAATAAAATATATTTAAATAAACTAATTTATATAGCATATCATCAGTAGGTTCGTTAAAATATAGTATTGTTTATCATGTTTAGCAGTTCTTTCCCCCAACGCTTTTATTTCATTTATGTTTAACAGCAACGATTACTATTATGAATGTCAAGTGCGATTTCCAGTACGATCCACATTGTTTCATGAAGGTGATGTGAATTGACAAAGATAACTTCAAAGAAAGTATTATGTACATGTAGACATATAAACTCACATAAATGGAGATAACTCCAATATAAAGTTATTACATTATTGAAAGCATTAAAGGCCCATTACCTTTCCGGAGCAAAAAATAAAGGTGTCTTAAAAAACATTAATAACATCAGAAAATGCATACCGATGACCTAAAGTAAGGTTACGACACCAAACATATGCAAGATTTCCTGCGTAATATATGAAAACAGTGGAGAGTCAATTCGCTGTTTTGCCGTCTGGCGCAGTGATAGTCAACTACCGCGCGGTATTTAGGATGACGGCGGGAAACATAATACGACCCGCTTTATGAAAATAAACATTTTATTTATTCTAACCAAATCGTTCAGAAGGTGATGATAAACGTAGTATTAACGGTAAGTTAATAATTTTTGTGACTCTTCAAAATTATCGATCTTGTTTTATATTCCCATTTTAAAAATTAAAAGCCGTTTCGCAGAATAAGCCAAGACAATGAATTTATATAATTCTTTTCATCAAATGAAAATCATGACTGTAAAAGCTTGAAATGTATTTGTATAGCCTCCCAGATGCATGTCGAATTAGGAAGGGAACTCAATTACAAGATTATTATAATAAATCCATTTCTAAGGAACGTTATAATTAATGGGAGAATATCAATAAATATCCCAAAACATGTATATAATAAGTTGAATGATAGCATTATAAAATCATGCATTGATTTTTTATAATTATATTATAGATTTACGAAAATATTGAAATGTTTAAATACATCGATGTAGATATTGTGATAATTATATGTTAACTAAAAAATTACGTTCCTCAGAAAAAGGAGATTTCCAATTTTTCGATTCTTATTTAATAAACAAGAGAGAATAGAGGATATACATAACAAATCAAACAAAGTTGTTACAGATACCGCTGCTGTGAAAATCCGTATGCATCATTTAAACCAGAAGTTATAAATTTAACTGTTTAATTGGCAATTCTTGTGAGTCATTTACACATCAACTTTCGACCGAGATTATGATACACAGATAACTCATGGCGATTTCAGCCTCGGCACTTTCTATTTGAATTTATCTTCTAAGCATTCAAGATTGAGATATTATTATGGATAAATAAAGTTAAATAATATTTATCAAGTTAAATTCTTCCACAGGTACGTGGCACATTGTGGTACGTGGCACATCAATCATTCACACGAATACAGACATTAGAGTAACTAGTGTGGCAACATCATGTTATAATACAGGTAAATACGCCAGAGTTTCCTGTGGTGGGACGTCATAAAGGGCCTTTCTAGCTACTTGACACAATGAACACGACACATTTAATACACAGAAATGTATGATCGTATTGCTTATTTCAACCATCACACACGGTAAATCTGCGTCTTGTAAGAGTGGGTGTTATATCAAATAATGTACATTGGGCGGTGTTATTTCATTGAATAGAAGTAATACAAGGATGTCCAAAACTCTTGATGGATAGAGCCATTACTAAAACTATATAAAACTGGTAATTCTTTGGTAGAGTTTTACAGTAAACAATAATCACTTGATATCCAGCTATCTGACGGACAAGTGAGACAACATTTACCCCATACAGTTTCGCTCGTATAAAGGAACGAAGTGAATATTGTAAATAGTTATCCTCAATGTTAAAAGATTCATACAGAAAACAGTGCTTATTTAAACTGAGCAGCTAACACTACATTAGCAACAAGTTTAGTAAATAGTGAATCAAAATAAAATAAATAAAGCCCTTGGTGATTCATAGATTTTATGGTGAATGTCCGTCATCACTACCTGTACAAATAGTCGAGTGTTAATAGATCGAAACTGTGGTTTATTTATATATCACTAAACATGCTGTCGTTATACTGTCGTTTCTATCAGTGAAGTGACATGGGGCAGTGATCTAATCGAGATAAATTTTACATTAAAGGTTTTTATAACCCGTAATGGGAGGTAATAGCACATTCTACAGATATATCAGACCAGCTTAAAAGTTTTTATCGATTTAAAAAAGGTTTTTTTTTTCGGAATATAATTTTGTTGAAAAAAGAAAAACGTGTGTTTGTACATGCTAGATAACTTAACCAGCTGTTAACCAGTTCAGAGCTCCAGGGGTACACCCATCCAATTTTAGCGTAAAAGATTGCTCATGGAATTACTAAAGACTAATTCAAACGCACGATTAAATTGTAAAGATGTCACTGATTCAGTTTCAATAATTCTTCCTTATTCTCTTTAAGAATTTATGCTCAAATATTCGTATATTAAAATGTTCGTAGTTATAATGATTGTCTATATTTAGTGATGTCCGAGGCGGTGTAAGTAACAACAACAGCTCTGTACACAGTAGTGTTTATACTTACTAATGAATTCATATATTAGCATAATCACACATTATTTGAATACCTATGTATGCGTTACTATATTTAGGTTATTCTTGACTTAAGAATTATCACTTCACCTTGAAATTATCATTTCCTCTCATTGAAACTTGCTGCTAATATGAATGTGAACGAAATTCTGTAGTATACTGGTGTAATATTAATTGCAATGTTCGTCGCCGACATGTGATTGTGATGTGAGTTAGCTAATGTTCGTCACTATCTCCACACAAGACTAAATGAACAAAAACCATCTTAGTAAACGACACTGATTGAAAGAGATTAAAAATCAGCACACGATCAAACATACCCTCGCCTCCGCACGAAGTGATGCGACGGATGGGCATGCATGGTTAGCACGCACCTCTCAATGGCGGTCATAAAAATTATAAGAAAAATAGAGAAAGAAACATCTTTATGATAACTTCAATTAATTCTTTCCTAGGTTGTAAAATGGCTGATCAGCATCAGTACTAATGCTGTCCACATTTAAGAGCATAGACAAAATCGATGTTCAAACAAAAATTAGAAAGCATTTTCACTGTAAACAGGAATATACAGTTCAATTAAATACAATATTAGGTCAAATATTACTCACCATTGCATCATAGCCCAGAAAATTGCCAAAGAATCCTGTAATGGCTCCACCAAAATGGTTGAACCAGACGGTTCCTTGGTACATATCTCCGCCATCTAGCAATATGGTATTTGGTATCGATGATCGGAGCTCCTCGATCTTTGTCTTCAGACGGACAAGCCCTCCGTAACAGTCATCGCCCGAACAACTTCCGCTGAACTTGTTGGTTTCTTCATATCGCGCGTGTAGATCGTTTGTGTGCAGGACTGTCAGGTCAAACGCCGACGTCAGACAGACGCCGACGAGGACGCACACAATCACGTGACCGGTATACACAGACATAATATGGCATTTTAATCCTAAAATGGTGGAACGCATCGTCGCAAGTCTTCCTCACGAATTCCACACTGTTTACTTAGTAGAATGTATTACGCCTTGTAACCGACACCAGAAAAACGTTCATACACACTGTCTTACTGTTAACCTTCGATGAATATCGCGCTTAAAAATATTATCAGCATCGCATCATTTGTAGATAACTCTTAAACAATTGAGCACCTTGTCAAGTAATTGTAATTCCAACTTCTACATACATTTTAGTAAGGATAAACCTGTGCAGGTAACGCGCAGGTAAAGTAGGTTAGACTCAATAGAGTGTACAATGTTTAGTGTGAGTGACACTCACAGACAGTACTAGTGGTGCTTCTGTTGTGAAGACCTTAACCTAACTCGGAGATACAACTATTAGCTTCTTTACTAACTAGTAGCAGAATGTCGGCAATGACTAACTGTTTTACAAACATGTATCAGGTATGCTAATTTAATCTCCACTCTCATAACATTCTATTTGTACATCAGTGGTGCGTCCTCCACACATGCGTAAAGTCACGGAGTAGTAATAAATCTCGAAGTCACATTGTATTATAACCCATGGTCAGCGTGCCTTCTTGGTACTCATTATTGTTCTTCCTTCAATTCTTTATTTCTTTGAAACTTACGGCTCATCATTCCTAATAACACACCCGTTTTACATCCGGTACGACGACCACTAAAAAGCAATCAGATACAAATATAGCCGCAGGCGGATCTATACAGCGGCTAATATAAACCGGTATAGTAAACTTACTGAATGGCAAAGCCTGGGGGATTATAGAAAACCTAAGCTTGGTCACGACCGGAACCGGTTCAAACCATGCGTGATATGTTTATTTATTGCCATAATATACTATTTGACAGGTTTACATGTGGAGTACCGTCATGACTCTGGTCCATGTGTTTTATTATAGGGCAATGATAGGTGTTAGCTTGATTGATTGATTAATTTAAGTCCTATCAACAGCCAGGGTTATGTAAGGACGGCCTACCATGTATGCGGAATGTTGCGTGTATGAGATGCAAGTGTGGGTACATTATACTGACAACGGGCGAACCAGTCGCCCCAGAGCATTCCTCTCAGGGGCTAGCGCTTAAACGAAGGCCCAAATTGAGGCGGTGGCAAGGGAGACGATAGGACGAAGAAAGTAAGTTAGGAAGAAAGAAAATATAATAATTTTAGTAGCCTTTTACGATCATGCAATAGGGGCAGCAGGTACAATTTTAACGTCCTACCTGCAGGGCCACAATGCTAGGTTCTGTGCTGTAGTCCCACCATAACAATATCATTCGGTGACATCTGATGAGGATGAAAGTGTATGTACTGTCCTATCCATCGAAACATTACATAAAAAACATATGGTTGTTTAACAAATATCCGTACATAAAAGTTTCAGTAGATAGCCATTAGTTTTACTAGGTTGCATATATAGACCCGAATCTAATCTAGAATACTGGAGAAAATGAGATGACATGTTCGATACTGTTTTTGATGATAATATTACTGATGTAGTCATAGCTGGTGATATAAATGTTAATATGTTTAACATTCAGTCCCACTCTCATCTAGGCTGACACAATA
The DNA here is from genome assembly GCF_041381155.1 of Argopecten irradians. Classification (NCBI taxonomy): domain Eukaryota; kingdom Metazoa; phylum Mollusca; class Bivalvia; order Pectinida; family Pectinidae; genus Argopecten; species Argopecten irradians. The sequence goes on from NC_091134.1 coordinate 68,880,207, forward strand.
TTATCTAAATAGTTTTATTAATGAACCCACTCGCATTACTCCCGAGTGTCCTTTTGAGATTGACAATATCGTATTTACTCAACATGATATCAAAGATCAGTTCTAATCTTAAAGGAAAAAACCCTGCGGGACCTGATGAGATTGTGAACATCTTGTATTTTTCATTTCTTACCATTCTTTGTAATAAAACTATGGAAACTTCTATTCCCATGGAAAGCTGCTAGCATCAATGCCATATAAAAGGGAAAGGTGATGTGAATGGTATCTCCAACTATCTACCCATTTCTGTCAACTCTTGCTTCAGTAAAATAATAGAAAAAGTAAGTATCTCTATAATTATCTGCGTGATTGTCAAGTTATCACTCAACATCAATCTGGCTCCAACTTCTCTCAATATACATGTACCATACAATGTATTACTGACTCTTTAGACAAAGGAAAAGAAGTTAGGTCAGTTTTCTTTTATATAAGTAAAACCTTTGATAGAGTGTGACATGATGGACTATTATTTAGATTAGAATATTAAGGTTTCAAAGGGAAAGCATTAGGTTGGTTTAGGAATTATCTTGTTGATGAGGGTGGTCAACGACGGGAGCCATTTGCCAACATAAGTGAAACATATCGTTAAAGTGCACGGACAAATTGACATTAAAAATCGTTCCCCGTAAGTAATCACAATACTGTAATCTATACAAGGAAAAGAACATCAAAGTCGACGAAGCAAAGACTAAAATAATTCCACGTGTGCGTAGAACTGAAATGGAATTTCGATGCAGCATGTTTGTAAGATTGTTCTTGTCACTTATAGAATACCTATGTCTTCTTAGACTAATTGTTTCAATAAGATTTAGATATCCCATTCTTATACATTCGTTTTACTTCTATTCCTAATTATGATTTGCGATCCATTCAAAATCATCTTTGTATGCTCTGTGAAGGAGTAGGAGTTTTTTGTGTTATAGGCACTGACGCCCAAAACATAAAACACAAGCGAGTATGATGGTTAATGATTGAAACATATCAATGTTATCGCAATTACATACATAATGAAAACATTTTCCATAAATCTTTGACCCGGGGAAAGTTATCGTTGTTAGCGAGCCCAGTCTGAAGAAAAGCTTCAATCGCCAAAATTTCCTAAAACATACGTCGTCGCCAATGTTAAGATAGCCCAGCTAGTGATTGGCCATTTTGGATGTTACAACCATGCCAAATGGTCCATTTTCAACGTCCCTCTTCAATTCATTTTGGCTACCGATCTGATCGTCAGAGTACCACATTGAGAACCAACATTAAACAACTTGAATTCGAAATTGACAAGGACTGTTAGCTCATGATACCATTTATTGGGGAAATATAGGTTTATCCGTCCTTATGACACCGTATGACTACAGGTTGCCATCTAGAGCACCAAACGAATACAGGAACTGTAATTTAACTGTGAAGTAATTTAACTACAATATACCAATTGCCACTGTTCAGGTTCTGTAAAATATGAAGACCACCACAAGCACCCCAAATGATACTGTGTACAAACCGGAAACCATGCATCATTATGTGGTAGCCATCTCTTGTAGCCAAGTAATGCAATTGCTTGTTTTAATTCAAATCATTTTCTCTACTTTAAAAACTGCTGATACTGGAGTCCCACAGGGATCTGTCTTAAACCCTTTTTATTGCTATTGTATATAAATGACATAACAAATATTATTACTAGTTATTGCAAATTATTTGCAGTTGACACTTAATTAAGTGAAGTCATTGGTAATAACCAAATATATGCTGCAAATACGCTTTCACAAAAATAGGATATAAAGTTAAACCCCCAAATAACCGAATCATTAATATTTTCACGGAAACGAAACGTTATTAATCACGATATTTACTTTGACAGCTACATGTTACACACATAGACATTTAGGAGTTTTACTTTGACAATAACACTGTACAGCTACATGTACACATAGACATTTAGGAGTTTTACTTTGACAATAACACTGTACAGCTACATGTTACACACATAGACATTTAGGAGTTTTACTTTGACAATAACACTGTACAGCTACATGTAACACACATAGACATTTAGGAGTTTTACTTTGACAATTACACTGTACAGCTACATGTAACACACATAGACATTTAGGAGTTTTACTTTGACAATAACACTGTACAACTACATGTAACACACATAGACATTTAGGAGTTTTACTTTGACAATAACACTGTACAGCTACATGTTACACACATAGACATTTAGGAGTTTTACTTTGACAATAACACTGTACAGCTACATGTTACACACATAGACATTTAGGAGTTTTACTTTGACAATAACACTGTACAGCTACATGTAACACACATAGACATTTAGGAGTTTTACTTTGACAATAACACTGTACAGCTACATGTTACACACATAGACATTTAGGAGTTTTACTTTGACAATAACACTGTACAGCTACATGTTACACACATAGACATTTAGGAGTTTTACTTTGACAATAACACTGTACAGCTACATGTTACACACATAGACATTTAGGAGTTTTACTTTGACAATAACACTGTACAGCTACATGTTACACACATAGACATTTAGGAGTTTTACTTTGACAATAACACTGTACAGCTACATGTAACACACATAGACATTTAGGAGTTTTACTTTGACAATAACACTGTACAGCTACATGTTACACACATAGACATTTAGGAGTTTTACTTTGACAATAACACTGTACAGCTACATGTAACACACATAGACATTTAGGAGTTTTACTTTGACAATAACACTGTACAACTACATGTAACACACATAGACATTTAGGAGTTTTACTTTGACAATAACACTGTACAGCTACATGTTACACACATAGACATTTAGGAGTTTTACTTTGACAATAACACTGTACAGCTACATGTTACACACATAGACATTTAGGAGTTTTACTTTGACAATAACACTGTACAGCTACATGTAACACACATAGACATTTAGGAGTTTTACTTTGACAATAACACTGTACAGCTACATGTTACACACATAGACATTTAGGAGTTTTACTTTGACAATAACACTGTACAGCTACATGTTACACACATAGACATTTAGGAGTTTTACTTTGACAATAACACTGTACAGCTACATGTAACACACATAGACATTTAGGAGTTTTACTTTGACAATAACACTGTACAACTACATGTAACACACATAGACATTTAGGAGTTTTACTTTGACAATAACACTGTACAACTACATGTAACACACATAGACATTTAGGAGTTTTACTTCGACAATAACACTGTACAGCTACATGTAACACACATAGACATTTAGGAGTTTTACTTTCTGACGATTGTAAATGGACTCGTTTGAAAATATTTGAAAGGCATTAAAAAAGAGTTCCACGTAATACTCTTTGATACATTTATAAAAAAAATTACCTACATGTATTTTAGAATATGCAGATGTTTTATGTAATAACTGTACTGAAAAGTGTAAACTTCTGCTAGGGTCTATTCCCTACATATGATAATGTAGAAGCCAACAAGATTATAACGGGTATGCGCAGAGTTACATCTAATGATATATTTTATAAAAAAAAACTAGCTTGGGAACCTCTCTGATCCGCGTCAAAAACACAAATTGATTCTTATGTTTAAGATACTCCGTAGCCATTCACCACAGCATTTAAAAGAAATTGTACAACTATCTTTTTAACAGCCTGAAAATGAGCGATATCCACTCGGCACTTTTTGGACGATATTTGGCGGAGTTATGGCAGGGCTATGATTAACGATAAACGTCATTTTCTTCGGTTTTTGTTCAATAACTCTCGCAAATATTACCGGAATTTTCTCGAAATTTTGTAAAATGATTAAATGACTCGGGTCCTGGACTAGTTCGATTGGCAGTTTCATAGGACCCTATTTAGCCTTTGATTAAAGATGCTCCACCGCCGACAGAGCAAAAATGGCATTCATCATAAGAACAATAATTGGTGTTTTATCTTGTATACATATGTCTAATTAACACAAAAAATATTATAAGATAACTTATTTTGTCTTTGGTGCATGCACAATCAGTACTTCATTCCATATAGGATATAGTGCCACAGATTTTTTTCGGGATGCAATTAATCATTTTTTATATTTTCAACTTGAAGTAAAATTAGAAGCTCAAACTTTTCAATGGTGGTAATGGTGTAAAGTAAGTAACTTTTATAACTGAAGAAAAATATGAAATCGTCTGCACCTGTTTTTGATAGTGAAAAATACCAATTGTCAGCGGTGGAGCATCTTTAACGAAAGCGTGGGATAAAAATTCAACGAATTGGCTTGATAATATAAATATTGATAGAGCGAATCTTATATAACAAACACATTTATAAATAAACGTCTTTTCCTGATGCCAAACCATTTGCGTCTTATTTGTAACAAAATTTGTTGAAATTAAATCCGTACATAAACAATTCTGTCCAAACTGAAGAAGACTGTTTTTTATCGTGCAATCTGATGTTTGTCTGCAGCACTCTTGCATCTATAGTATATTTACTATATTAGCATTACATGTGCATCGTTAAAATAAGGTCATTATTGTGGAGTGGATGGTATACCTCAAAGGACAGTTACCTCTTGTATGATTCAATGTCTTTGACATTAATAAAGTCGTCTGAAGCAAGGGGAGATGATATACAAGCTATTGATTCGGGTCTGGAAGTCGTGTCGGGTGATACACTTGTTATTTGTTATCAAGCCGTTTATGATAGTGACATCTCAGCCAGTTGAAGAAATTGAATGTAGGAAGGGAAAACAGTAAACAGTAGGAAGAGTAAATGTACAAAAAATAAACCTTTTATTCCACGAATATTGAACATTCAAAAATGGGAGCTAAGATTTCTCTAGGATATCTTAGATATTATTGACCGATACGGCAAATTGCTGAATGCTTTTCTATACAGTCTCAGTTTGGTATATCTATATTATCAAAAATGTTATATGACTTATAAGATAGATTAATCCTTTCAACAGAGCAGAGAATTGACAGCGATTGACATACCGGCATTTGTGACCAATAATAATTATATATTGACGGCTTGATCTTGGTTTTGATTAGTTAGTAGGTATATGGTCAGCTACTGGTCCACTTTAAAACCACCAAGGGCCAGTAAAAAAGGGTGAGAACAGAGCTCAAGGCTCACGGACCCTGTTTGATAAGGGGCCAGTAAAGGTCAACATTACGCAATGATCGCAATAAAGGCCATACGTACTCGCAAAAACTAGCAATAATAACTTACAGTTAATCACACTTACATTGTTTGCCGGTATTCTTCAAACCTTCTTTCACTTCATTTGTTAGTTTCCCAGAGATTTGTTTTCAATTGTGAATAGAACCTGAGATTATATCATATTAATTAAGACTCACAATTAATGCTGTGTTTCACTCTGTTTCATGTTGCAGGGGTGTAAATAGTTGTCTAGTTGTTCTGGAACCTTATCTAAAGCTAGCATTTTACAACTTTGTTCACCAGGCAGGGAAAACAGTATGAATGACCTTTCTTAAAAATTTCGGTCCTATCTCCTCTTTATTTATATGCCATATTATTTGGCATTCAAATCAACAGAATCGATTCCATATAAATTACACCTCTGATCAAAGGACATCTTTCAAAAACAATGATCGTCGTACTTTCATTTGTATGGACATCAACTTCAAACTTATTAAAATATGATTGACATACATTGCGCAAGTCTCTCATCGGCGAGGTTGTTTCCTTTCTTTGCAAAAATTAGTAACTTGTGGGTGCTATATATATGATAGCATATATTTACACGATGGTCTGGTTAAAGACGCGGTACACTAGCAATATAAAAGCAGCAATTTACATCCATTATTTCATCATGCAACTGTCCCATATACTGACCGATAACTACTGCCGGATAAGTTTGTGCTTTATCCGTCAATACGATTCACGTGAATTTACTCCATACCAACCTGATGGAACTACTTTCAACATCACCCTGAACTCTGACCTGCATGTGTAACCTGCGATATGTAAAATGTTTCCTTGAATTGTTATTTGAATGAATTGTAAATAATACAATTCAATGTCGAGACTTGTGTGTATAAGTCATACTTTCATGACTGTTTGATTTTAATGTTATGTAATTTAATTGTTGCAGGATAAACTGAATACGCGATTAATATCTTACAAGATTTATTTTAGTGTTCGACTCGGAAAGCCGAGATGACTCGACTGCAACATACTAACCATGTATTCTCTATAACTCTGATAGAATTAGTGTACCTATGTGAAGCTCATGAACAAGATGAGACCATGTTATATTAACAGCCAGGGTCATGTAAGGACGTGCCAGGTTTGTTGGTGGAGGAAAGCCGGACTACCCGGGAAAAAACCACCGACCAGCGGTCAGTACATGACAACTGCCCCACATGGGATTCGAACTCGCGACCAAGGGTCTAGGGCTTGTGGAAATATATCGAGACATCTTAACCATTCGGCCCCCACTGCCCTATCAATGGGAGTGGGACGACTGGTTCGTCCGTTGGAAGTATAATGTGAACGGGTTGTGTGTGTTGCTTGGTGTCTTCGGCGACATGTTTCAGTGATAGAACACTACAAAATGGGCAATAGTTCCACTATACAAGAATTGTTAATGTTTGTTCATTTCGTTATTCTTTCTTTCTTTTACATATAATTTGATATACAATCATCAATGCTACTATTGTATGTTTGATTTTGTAACATCAAGTACATTTGTACGGGAGAGTGCAATTCTAAGTTGTATAACTTGTGCTTAATTCCTTTTGACTTAGTTCAAATAAAATATGTTTAAACTAAACTAAACAAGAAGCCTACACGAATATACCGCTGACTCCCGAAACACACAACACCTGCACTTCATACACGCAACAGTCCGCATACATGGAAGGCCGTGCTTACATGACCCTGACTGTTGATATGACGTTAATTAATCAAACAAACAAACACCTATCTTTACCCTGTAATCAAACAAATTGACCAGAGTCATGACAGTAATAGGTGCTTTAGACACGCAACTGGTCACCATACACAGTCATGCGTAACTCATGTATCAAATCTATTGCAAAACTTCATCCTAGTTCACATATTAATCCTTCAGGTCCAATAAATTTGTCTACGATAATGAATAGTAGGAATTTTAGAGACAGTATTACTTTCAATTGAGATTATTTTGAATGTACGAAAACATGACAAACAAGAGGCCCAGAGGGCCTGTATCGCTCACCTGGTTTGTAATGCCAAGTAATGTTCTGAATACAGGTTCATTGTTTCTTTTCTGAAGGAATTTTAATATTAACCTCTAAATCCCCTATTAGGCCCCACCCCTCCTGCCCCCAGGGGGTCAGAGCCAAAATTTATATTTCTGTTCTGTTCCCCTTCCTCCAAGGATGTTTGTGGCCAAATTTGGTCACAATCCAAGCAAAACTCTAGGACAAGTAGCAATTTATAGGATTTACCTCTATTTCCCCTATTGGGCCCCACCCGTCCAGCCCCTGGGGGGCCAGAGCCAAAACTTATACAAGTTCTGTTCCCCTTCCCCCAAGGATGTTTGTGGCCAAATTTGGTTACAATCCATACAGAACTCTATGACTAGTAGCGATTTAAAGAATTTACCTCTATTTCCCCTATTGGGCCCCGCCCCTCCTGCCCCCCGGGACCAGAGCCAAAATTTATACAAACTCAGTTCTTATTCTCCCAAGGATATTTCTGGCCAAATTTGGTTACATTCCATGCGGAACTCTGTGACTAGTAGCGATTTAAAGGATTTACCTCTATTTCCCCTATTAGGCTCCGCCCCTCCAGCCCCTGGGGGGCCAGAGCCAAAATTTATACAAGTTCTGTTCCCCTTCCCCCAAGGATGTTTGTGGCCAAATTTGGTTCCAATCCCTGCAGAACTCTATGACTAGTAGCGATTTAAAGGATTTACCTCTATTTCCCCTATTGGGCCCCGCCCTCCTGCCCCAGGGTGGTCAGAGCCAAAATTTATACAAGTTCTGTTCCCCTTCCCCCAAGGATGTTTGTGGCCAAATTTGGTTACATTTCATTCAGAACTCTATGACTAGTAGCGATTTAAAGGATTTACCTCTATTTCCCCTATTGGGCCCCGCCCCTCCTGCCCCCGGGGGGGGGGGGGGGGGGGGGGGGGGGGGCCAGAGCCAAAATTTATACAAGTTCTGTTCCCCTTCCCCCAAGGATGTTTGTGGCCAAATTTGGTTACATTCCATTCAGAACTCTATGACTAGTAGCGATTTAAAGGATTTACCTCTATTTCCCCTATTGGGCCCCGCCCCTCCTGCCCCCGGGGGGTCAGAGCCAAAATTTATACAAGTTCTGTTCCCCTTCCCCCAAGGATGTTTGTGGCCAAATTTGGTTACATTTCATTCAGAACTCTATGACTAGTAGCGATTTAAAGGATTTACCTCTATTTCCCCTATTGGGCCCCGCCCCTCCTGCCCCCGGGGGGGGGGGGGGGGTCAGAGCCAAAATTTATACAAGTTCTGTTCCCCTTCCCCCAAGGATGTTTGTGGCCAAATTTGGGTACATTCCATTCACAACTCTATGACTAGTAGCGATTTAAAGGATTTACCTCTATTTCCCCTATTGGGCCCCGCCCCTCCTGCCCCCGGGGGGGGGGGGGCCAGAGCCAAAATTTATACAAGTTCTGTTCCCCTTCCCCCAAGGATGTTTGTGGCCAAATTTGGGTACATTCCATTCACAACTCTATGACTAGTAGCGATTTAAAGGATTTACCTCTATTTCCCCTATTGGGCCCCGCCCCTCCTGCCCCTGGGTGATCAGAGCCAAAATTTATACAAGTTCTGTTCCCCTTCCCCCAAGGATGTTTGTGGCCAAATTTGGTTACATTTCATTCAGAACTCTATGACTAGTAGCGATTTAAAGGATTTACCTCTATTTCCCCTATTGGGCCCCGCCCCTCCTGCCCCCGGGGGGGGCCAGAGCCAAAATTTATACAAGTTCTGTTCCCCTTCCCCCAAGGATGTTTGTGGCCAAATTTGGGTACATTCCATTCACAACTCTATGACTAGTAGCGATTTAAAGGATTTACCTCTATTTCCCCTATTGGGCCCCGCCCCTCCTGCCCCTGGGTGATCAGAGCCAAAATTTATACAAGTACTGTTCCCCTTCCCCAAAGGATGTTTGTGGCTGATTTTGGTTACATTCCATGCCTAACTCTAGGACAAGTAGTGATTTAAAGGATTTACCTCTATTTCCCCTATTGGGCCCCGCCCCTCCTGCCCCTGGGGGGTCAGAGCCAAAATTTATACAAGTTCTGTTCCCCCTCCCCCAAGGATGTTTGTGGCCAAATTTGGTTACAATCCATGCAGAACTCTAGGAGAAGTAGCGATTTATAGGAAATGTTGACGGACGGACGGACGGACGGACGACAGACGACGGACGACGGACGCCGCTCCATGACATAAGCTCACCGGCCCTTCGGGCCAGGTGAGCTAAAAATTAGTTGTGAGCGTGTGTATCCAAATTCTATGTATGACATTACACAATGCGATATTCGTTCTAAAAGGTAGAAGATACAACCTACAACACTAAATAGAGGTATTAAATTTACACAACATTATGTACCGATGTCTGTTTGCCTAAAGGTAATTCTGGTACTCCATGTGATTCCAACTCCCGACATATAAGGAGACAAGAAACAGAGCATCGTCTTACCGGCTATGATGTAAAGAGGCGATATTTTACCTTAGGATACCTTAAGATGATTTCTGAACACAGGCTGAGGCCGCTATATTTTTTTCGCATCTTTCCCGGGTGGTAGATTATTCCACGATGATACAATGAGTGTTAACACATCCATCATCTCTCCGAGATCTGCGTGATGATGTTTTGTAAATGTGACCTCTAGTAAATTGTGGTTACGTTGTAAGTTCATGGTGACTGATTGATCGTAAGTGTTAAAATTTTGTAGGCCTCCTCTGATTTTTCTATAGGCTAGTGTTGGAAGGCGTAATTAATTTAGTCTATCTGAATATAGAAGATCCGTAGTAGTTGTGATTAACGTCTCTTCGATGAACGTTCTCGATCGCTGTTATGTGTTCCACTTGATGAGAGTGCCAGATTGTGTTTCCGTATTCTAGATGGGGTCTTACTAAGGCCTTATATAACACCAAGGCGTTCACCTCGTCCAAATGAGTGAAAATTCTTCTGATAAGGCCTTGCTAGCCTTGGCCTGAATGTGTCGTTATTTCTTTCCATTTTTAAGTTAAAGTACATATAGTTCACGCCTTGTTGATATAAACTTAAGTAACCTAGTATTGACAGTACGTTCACACAAAAACGTTGTCAGCAACCACAAAAGCAGTGGATTTTTGTCGAGTGTTTACAATTCTTTTTTTGTCAAATTCTTCTTTGCTTTTAGTTTATGTCGTCAATGCTGCTTCGTGCCCGTATACGCCTGTCACATTTCTGACGTTGCTTTGGAGTAATTACATGTTACATTCCTTCTTGATAACACTCAACCATCTGATGGGACACAGATGGCATTAAACGTTAAGCAGGTAACCTCCTCTCCCTTACCCCCAATAATCCTCTCCCCCATAGTTGATAAAAACAAATGTTATTTCCGTGCTTTGAGCGCCATCAGTCGGTACCCATCAGCAACTAAAGACGTGCGACATTCTCTCAGATATTGTGCGGGGAAGAATGTGAGTATTTCTGTCAAATTATCAGTCAGTTACAATCAGGAAGGAATGCTAATTACCCCGAAGCAATGTTAGATTAATGACAGGCGTATATGGGTATAATTTGACAAAAAAGAATTGCACAACACTTGAAAACAAGTGGCCCAGAGGGCTTGTATCGCTCAGCTTCATTGTTTCTTTTCTAAAGGAATTATAATATTTACCTCTAATCTCCCTATTGGGCCCCGCCCCTCCTACCCTGGGGGGTCAGAGCAAAAATTTATACAAACTCTGTTCCCCTTTCCACAAGGATGTTTCTGGCAAAATTTGGTTACAATCCATGCAGAACTCTATGACTAGTAGCGATTTAAAGGATTTTCCTCTATTTGTACCTATTGGACCCTGAAATGTAGAAGTTCTGTAGTTTGGTGGTATGTTCTGTAGTGGTGTGTATATGTAGGACTCAAACACGTGTTGGTAGCTTCTGGTGTTTATTCGTGGAGTCCTTAAGAGCGACTCCGTTTACTTGTGAAATCTTAGTTTATATAGAGGTACATGGACATTCAACATCAATCAGTTTTATAATAAATGTCAGAGTACATATCCTTCTTAAGTAATCTGACCACTTCTTGTCACGAATATGCACTTAAGTAATAGTGTATCGAAACCGATGACTTGGTCATGATAGCTACAAGGCATATACATGAATAACCGTCTATAACGGTCTGGTCACTGCGACCTGATGTCTAAGGCTATATGTGTACCTATAGTAGACTAAGTGTATTCATTGAATTATACATAAAGTTAATTTTCTAAATATTTAACATTTCCATATAATGGCACATTCGTCTCCATGTTATAAATTATAACAATTTAGCTATAAATTGGTATAATATATTATGCAATTTTCTAAATATTTAACAGTATAATATTTTCATGTTTGATAATTTATGATGGATGTGGGTCGTTCTTGTCCCATGGCTCGTGATGTTCGTGTCGATGTAGTTGTAGAGTTGAATGATGATGGAGGCGTTGAGTTTTAGTGGCATAGTTTTTATTTGGTTCCATATATATACAGTATAGTACATATACATATAGTATATATGTACAGTGGATAAAGGACCATATAGTCCTATACATCCTGACGGGAATTACAATCATAACTTCTCCGTCTACTAAAATACATGTACAAAATTATTTCCATGCTTCCTAGTGTTGGTATCTTCATAGGTGTCCTGGTGTGAAGAGTGTCATGTCTGTAGTGTCTGTTGTGTCCGGAGTGTCTATGGAGTGTAGAGTGTCTGTGGAGTGTGTTTAAAGAATATCTCGAGTCTCTTATATATTCGATACCAGGAAGGAAGCAGGAATGGCGTAAAGGTCACGATTTCCTAAAATTATGTCAGGCAATGATTCAATAACAACTTCCTAGATATGAACTAACTTCCTATATGGGCTTAATTCTTAGACGATGTTCCTGAATCAACTGCCTGAAGACATATTCACATTGGTCAATCAAATTACCAAGTTATATATAGCTTACTTTCACTTAAATCTTTAAATTAAATTTCCATTTCAAGGCATCGTTATACTACATTCGCCATATACTCATATATGATTTCAAATTAGCTAAAATTTGAAATCATTATGCTACAAAAGTAAAATTAAATTTCCATATTAAGGCATCGTTTATACTAAAAACATCTGAAGAAAGTTCACTGTGAAATGTGCAAAAAAAAAAAGATATTGTCAAAATTAACATAACTGTACACTATTCTTTTGCCATACAATGTAAATATTTCAATAAAACACATTAAAATAAATTTTCGGGTAAATGTACAATGTAACAATGATGTTTGGATTGACGTATGTTGATGATATTAAGTGGTATGTTGAGAATTGTGCGTGATATGTTATTAGAACGTCGGAGCAACAACAATTAAATGTGTGTGTTATATCACATCAATACTCCGCCTCTAACATAAAAAATGGGAAGTTTATGAATACGTTTCATTCTCCATGCATTAGCACGTGAGAGAAACTTCCCATAAGTATATATAATATGTAAAATGTGTATACGTGTCAACAAATAAAGTAAAAAAATGTTAAAAGAACTTCCATATGAATATTAAGTATATAAAAACAGCATAATCATGAACAAGTCATTGTAAAAAAATTAATGCGACTTGGATGAGTTTTTTTTAAAGTAAGATGTAACGTGTATTAGAAATTTAAAAATAAAATGTTATAAAACTTTAAAAAAAATTGTACTGTTAATATGAACAGTTAAGCTACCGTAATTATCAAATATATATTAATAAGATATCTATAAGTGTTTTTTGACCTGGGGCACAATTTGTCAAAGCGGAAGCAGATATGTCTTCAGGCAGATACCTGACCAACCATTACAAAATGTGTTAACTGATATGAATAACGTAATTGTTCCAAATTGAAATGTCTTGATTTTATAAAATATAGGATGATAACAGTTCGTTAGCAAAATAAAAATCAATTGTAAATAGTTATTAAATCCAAAAGAGAAAAAAATCAATTATCCTGATCTAGTACTGTTAAGACTTGTGCTGTATAAAAAATGACGTTAATGAGAAAAAAAATATATTGTTTGAATTTGACGTTGAATCGTCTAAAAAAACAAACGGATGAAATATCGCTTTCCAATTAAAGCTGATATCTTTAATAATAAAAATGAAATGAAAATCATTTTGCAAAGAAAGTTCCATTATTGTGTATTTGTGTATGTACACGTTGAAAGAAACATAAAAAACTTGTGTGTGCCCGGCATTGAACTGCATCGGGTATTCCTCCCAACGTGAAATAATATATATAAACGTAAATATGTCATAAATAACGAGACAATGGGCCTTAATGAGATACCTCACCACCCTATTGTACTCAAGACATACTGGTTGTTCCAATTTACATTTTAATACTGCATGTTAACCATGTCAGCAGAACAAACCAGACGTTTTAAATATATATTGTGTAAAAAATGTATTTGTGTAAATGAAAAATAATAATTTAAAACAAAAAGGTATGTTGAGGAACTTTCTCTGTGAATGACATAAATGAACAGCACAAGTCATGAACATATTAATAGAAATGAAATTAACAAAACATTATTTATCAAAAAATCTCAAAAATCTGTTAGCTCAGGAAAAAAAATATAAAAATGAAATTGATAGTATGGTAATATTAAATATTTAAGTGTAATGAAGTAAATTATATTTACCACATTGAATTAAAAAAAAATGTATTACATTACTACATAACATTTCGCTTAGAACAATTATCATCCTGTTATATGTATGTAAAAAAAATAATCATAAATTTACTGATACGTTGTACCTTAAAACATATGATATTTAGATGAAAACAACTTTTTAAAAAAATGTATAAGTATATCAGTTTATAAAACAATAAAACACTATACATTACCAAAAAGTAAGTTCCAATATATAAAAACACATTTATAAATGTCCAAATTTTTAAGAAGTTCATTTTTGTTTGTCTTCTGTCTTCGATCTTCTGTCTTTTAACTTTATGGCTCATTCACGGCGCTGGTTGTGTAGTGGTCAGTAGGGTGTTGTTGGTGGTCTCTGCATTTTGGTTCCTCTTGTTTCGTTCATTGTGTGGTTTGTGGTGATGGGTTTGGTTGGCTGTGTTCTTGTGGCACTGATGATCGCATAGTGGCGTAGCTCCGTTGGTGATATCCGCGGAACCCAAAATTCCATCGCATTGTCACGGCATCAGTATAATATTTTCATGTTTGATAATTTATGATGGATGTGGGTCGTTCTTGTCCCATGGCTCGTGATGTTCGTGTCGATGTAGTTGTAGAGTTGAATGATGATGGAGGCGTTGAGTTTTAGTGGCATAGTTTTTATTTGGTTCCATATATATACAGTATAGTACATATACATATAGTATATATGTACAGTGGATAAAGGACCATATAGTCCTATACATCCTGACGGGAATTACAATCATAACTTCTCCGTCTACTAAAATACATGTACAAAATTATTTCCATGCTTCCTAGTGTTGGTATCTTCATAGGTGTCCTGGTGTGAAGAGTGTCATGTCTGTAGTGTCTGTTGTGTCCGGAGTGTCTATGGAGTGTAGAGTGTCTGTGGAGTGTGTTTAAAGAATATCTCGAGTCTCTTATATATTCGATACCAGGAAGGAAGCAGGAATGGCGTAAAGGTCACGATTTCCTAAAATTATGTCAGGCAATGATTCAATAACAACTTCCTAGATATGAACTAACTTCCTATATGGGCTTAATTCTTAGACGATGTTCCTGAATCAACTGCCTGAAGACATATTCACATTGGTCAATCAAATTACCAAGTTATATATAGCTTACTTTCACTTAAATCTTTAAATTAAATTTCCATTTCAAGGCATCGTTATACTACAACCCCGCCCCTCCTGCCCCCGGGGGGTCAGAGCATAAATTTATACAAACTCTGTTCCCCTTTGCCAAAGGATGTTTCTGACAAAATTTGGTTAAAATCCATGCAGAGCTCTATGACTAGTAGCGATTTAAAGGATTTACCTCTATTTTCCCAATTGGACCCAGCCCCTCCTGCCCCCAGGTGGTCTGAGAAAAAATGTATACAAACGTTGTTCCCCTTCGTCCATGTATGTTTCTGGCTAAATTTGGGTACAATTCATGCAGATCGGGTCAGGTGAGCTAAAAATCAACTGCTTTAGTGTGAAACTATTGTCAAAACTATGTTGCATATTGACAAGGCGTATACATATAATGTATGGGCCATCGTAAACATAACAAATGCACCAAATCACTGAAATTTCTCCTCGCTAAAAGGCATTTGAATCGAACGGGTTTTTTTTCAAAATGGTCGCAATTACTCTTTAACTGCAATCAGTTATTTTAAATATTTTGTCTAAGTTAAATTAGAAGCTCGAATTTTTCAATGGTGGTAATAGTGTAAAGTAAGTAACTTTTGTAACTCAAGACAAGAGGCCCAAGAGGCCTTGAAGGTCACCTGAGTGCTGATACAGAAAGACAATTGCAAAGTTGTTTCAAATCTGTAAAAAAAAATTTACGAATTAGAATAAACTTTCAAGTAGAATCTTCGTACTAGAATTTTTATTTTTTGTTTTTCATTTTGATAGTTAGTGTATCATGTTACTAAACCTTATGCTTAAAATTCCAATTTACTTTGCCAACGTTAAACAACAAAACCAAACTAGAAGTCAGTCAGTGATTTTATAAATTTCTTTAATTAATCTATGAAGAATATTTGGTTCAATCAAACCTGTAAATTCAGAAGATTTTTGAATTTTTAGCCATTTTGACCCCGCCACTCTGGTCCCTGGGGGTCAGCCAGGACCAATATAGATATGGTGTTAAAATGCTATTTTGGGCTAATAATTCTAACCCAGTTTGACTCATTTCCTATTAAAACAAAACAAATAATGTTAAATGTGTTTTTCATATATAAACTATAGTAAATTTGACTCCCTTCCGAGGGGAAAATCTGAGATCCCAGGGCCAAGAAATTCACATATTTTGTAAAGAGCCTCACTAACTTTCAATCTATGAAGAGTATTTGGTTCCATCGAATCTGTAAATTCAGAAATAAGATTTTTGAAAAGTTAGCCAATTTGACCCCTTTTGGCCCCGCCCCTCTGGCCCCTGGGGGTCGGCCAGGACCAATATGGATATGACGATAAATGCTATCTCAGGCTAAAAATTATAACCCAGTTTGACTAATAAGCAAATAACGTTCATAAATGTGTTTTTCCTATATAAACTATAGTAAACTTGACCCCTTCCCCAGGGGGAAACATGAGACTCCAAAGTCATATAATTCACAATTTTTGTAGAGGGCCTTGAAACCTTTCTATCTATGAAGAGTATTTGATTCTAGCACATCTGTGAGTGGAAAAGAAGATTTTTAAAATTTTAGTCAATTTTACCCCTTCTGGTCCCTCCCACAGCCCCCTGGGGGTGGGGGTCAAATGATTCACATTTTTATTGGCCTTATGCCTAAGAAGTTTTGTGAAAATTTCATTGACATTGCATCAGCTATTTTTGAGAAGAAGTCGAAAATGTAAATTGTTAACGAACACACGACGGACGACGCACGACGACGGACTAAAGGCGACCTACAAATCACTTATTCGTCTGCAGCTGTTTTTGATAGCGCAAAAAAATGCCACTTTTCTGCGGTGGAGCATCTTTAACGAGAGTGCTGATATAATAAGTAGGGGGAAAGACGCCAATATAGGCTTAAGGATGTATTCTTCTGAGGTTTCAGTCCCGTTGAAGTCTCGTTTCGACAAAGATCAAAGAAGTTATGAGATTTTCAAATACAATTTATCAATATCTGTAGCAAGTTGCCAGTTGCAAATTTTGTCAAAAATTACAGTTCTAACTTTAGCAGATTTTTTTATACGGGGATTTTAAGAAATGGCCCATTTGGCGGCCATTTTGAAATTGTATCTTTTTTCGCTTCAAGTAGAGCCACAGTTTTACCATTTTTTACTGAAATTGTTTTTACTTAAATCATCACTGCACCAGCATTTTTAGCTGTATTGAGCTAATTTTTGCTGTAAATCTTTACTTGGTTCGTGACAATTAAAATATTGAGCATTAATGTATGAAATGATTCACTTTTTTTCACTTTATTTTTACATTTAATGGTAATTTGAGCACTTTTAATTTTTACTCTAAAATACTGAAAAATAACAAATATTCAAGTGGGACAAAAAAGTAAGCACACGGACCCCCCCATTTTTCTGCCTGATTCTGAAAGAATAGCCCTTTTCCTATTGATATGCAAAATATAAACAAAAGTTTAATACCAGAACTTTTTCTATAAAGGGTTAGATTTGGCAAAAATGGCTGAAAATGGTGCATTTTGTAGCTCAAAATTAAGGGTTAGGGGTAGCATATCTTGTTATTCTGAAAAAAAAAAATAGTCTTTTTGATCAAAACTGGTATATTTTAAAAGAAGACTACTGGAAAATAAATTCTACAAACATAAATACATATCAAACACCTCATTAGGAAATTATGGCTTTAATATCTTGTGTATATGGTCAAAACGGCAAAATTCCCATAAAATCCAATATTTTGTCAACTAGGTATCTTTCAGTGACAGTAGCTCAAAAACGAGCATACGGACATATGTTTTTTCTTTCATTTTCTTTCATGGTATGAACTCCTCTTTCAAAAAATCTATATGAGAAAAAAAATTAAATACAAGAAAATTTTGACTTCTGAGAGGAGTACATCCTTAAGTGATAAAAGCAGCATTGACAGTGAAAATATCATTTTGATTGTTACGTCATTAGTTTGCTCACAAAATTAATGTCATATTTTTGAGTAGAAATATGACGTTATGATCCAAAAATACGAAGTAATAATCGCAAGGGAAAATAACTGTTAAATACAATGGCAAAATAATATTTGGCGGAACTAGTAGTGAAGGCCATCTGTAAATGGAAGCAAGAAAACAAATGTGATAAATTTAATATTCCTTGTTTCTTGATGAACACCAGTAATATTTCATCTCCTGAGGGTTAAACTATTATTTTTCACTCGTGAAAATATCTTCTATATATTTTTTGATACAGTTTTAAATAAAAAAAGAACCCTGACATACACCTCTACTGTGCAATTGTAAAGGACTATGTTGTATGATTAGAGTCCTTTTTGGCCCCCAAATCAATTTTTAAAAAAGTATTAAGAAAATAAGTTGTTGTAGTTGAAAAATTTAGTACATCTCATATCTAAACGCAATAAAAGTTCTCTAATTTTGCGGCAATAGTTGCTATGGTAACCATTCGATCTATGCATAGATTAAGTGAATTTGAAAATGTTGCAATTTTTTGCCTATATTTTGATACTTTCTGTCTCAGAAACAATAGAGCGCAATATAGAACAAATTCCATATTTATTCAGAATATGTAGGTACCTCAGATACATCTTTAGGATCAATATAAAGTTTGTTCAAGGATGCACTCCATAGTTTCTAGATGAAAAACTAACAAAAGTATAACCAAAATTGACCTTTTCTCTGCTTTTCAATCTTTTCAAAAATTTGAGACACATCATTTCAGTACTTTCTGAGAAATAGCGCAAACAAACTTCATTTACGGTAACAAAATCCAAGATGGCGGTCTTTCGGCCATCTTGTTGACCGATCGTCCCAAACTGCAATATGCACAACTAGGGCCATAGGGGACCATACAGATACAAATTGAGACAGATTGCTTCAGTACTTTCTGAGAAATATCAGTAACAAACTTCAACCTGTCAGCCATCTTGTTCGCAAATCGGTTCGAAAAATGAAACACGCACAACTTGATCCCTAGGAGAACCTGCACGTGAACTTTGAGACAGATCCCTATAGTTCTCTCTGAGAAATAGCGGTAACAGGAATTGTTAAAAGACGGAAGATCCTGAGAGTCATTTGATGAATATTCATGAACTTTTTTTCATGAACCACAATATGCTAATATTCTTGAAAGTTCATGAATCATTCATGAATATTCATAATGTCATGAATACCATCTCGCAGGGGTTATGCTTAGTGTGCTATCCTATGCTTAGTTCCATAGAAGTCATTTAAATTTATATGGAAATTGCCAAATCGACCCTGCCTCTCAGACCCCCCCTGGGGGTCAACCTAACTAGATGTATAATTTTAAACCCCCCCTTAATAGGCTAGGGATGCCATTACGAATAGTAGTGCTGACATATGCTTTGTTTTAGAAAAGAGTCAGTTATAAGGAAATAGCCAAATTCAATTATTTTGGCTCTACCCCTCAGGCCCTGGAGAGTCAGCATGATCATACATTTGTACAATTTTCAGTCCCAACTCCATGAGGTTGCAATCAGGCATATTTATTAAATTCCAACCAGCAGTTATGATGAAGAATTTTTGATTGTTGACGGGACGGTATAATGATCAGATGGACCCCACATGTAGGTCATATGTACCTTGGGCGTGAGGACTAAGTTAGCCAAAAATTTACACAGTATTTGGGGCTCCATTATAGCATGCCTCATAACCTGTACAAAAGTCTTTTGACTTTGATATTATTAAGTGGTAATTTACAGTTAATTTCACAAATTTGACTGAAATTTATATATCGCGACATTGCATCATTTGCCTTTATCAAATTCAAAGATCCCATTTATTATTTATGTTTGAGGTTATGACGGTATAATGAATTTGTATTGAGCACATGTAAATTATTTAACCCCAGTCGTTTCCTGTGTTACCACAAAATTTACATGAGTCTCACGAGTGTATCCATTTATACCGCCGAATAATACGGGTTTAAACAAAAAGATTCAACCGTACGGTTCGGTTCGGTACGATAATTCTAAGTTTCGGTTCGGTTCATTAAAAAAATAACTGTCCTATAATACCTGTAATTTACGTGTATAAACTGTATTGCAGATTATTTCATTGAAAATACGGCGAAGTTGTTTGTCAGAATCCCGAGAAATACACCTGTTGACCGACATATATGTGTAACACGTGTGCAAGTTCAGTCATTCAGAAGATCGTTTTTTGTTGTCTGCGGACATGATTTTTCACATACATAATATCTAAATGATATATTTCACTAAATGTTTGATATTTTATAATTGATAATTTTTTATTATGTATTTTTCCGATAACATTAATCCCGCAGAATATCGGCAGCTAAATCAAGCCGCCATTGTGTTGCCGATTGTAAACAATCGCGTTTCCGTCGGCCAATATTCCGCGAATTAAACCATTTTACGATTGAACATGCACCTGGTACGTAATAATGTTTATCTCTATTATAATTCAAATGCATAATACTTTTTAAAAACACTTTTTCTGGGATTATACCGATGTATTGATTTGCGGTAAAACTTACGATTTTCACATGTCAATCATCACATAATATTAATAATGCGTCATGAAGGATACGAGAAAAGTTTTAGTGACGAAATAATGTATCACAAAGGATACGAGGACATATATCTCTCTGTGACTGATTAATGTGTCAATAGTACTGAAAGAGTTAAAAAGATAAGAAAATGTTCAATTATGTTTTTTAAAGATGTTCCACTGCTGAGAGATCATAAATGATACTCAATATTTGAACAAACATTGGTATTTAATCGTGTTATATGTCTAATTAAGACACAAAATGATATAGAATAATTAATGAAATTTCTTTGCTGCATGCACTTTTAGAACTTCAATGTATACAGGATATAGTGCTGTGGATTATTTTTCAGGGCGCAATAAATTATATATTTTTAATTAGAAGTGAAATCTTGATAAAGAAAAAAAAAACATTTGTTTAAGTGATATACCATCTTTAAATCTAAAGCAGAACTTGCTTTTGATAGAAAATAGACTTAAAAAGTGTAATTGAGATTTGCCTGAACCGAACCGAAAAAACCGAAAACCGATCAAAAAAAGTTGAAACCGAACCGAGCTGAAAAAACATGAACCGTGACATCCCTGACCCCACGTTGCTGTGCCAGCGACTATTCCTATAACAATAGAATCATCACACGTGCTCTACTATCATTATACACTGATAATGATAATACTATGAAGCATGGTTATTGAGTCCATGTAGGCGCAAACTGTAAATATAACGAAATATTTGCTAATAAAACCTTTACCTTGACCTTTGAACTAAAAAATGCTCCACCGCATCTTTAAAGAAGTAATTACCTTAATTAAAAATCATTTTTACCAATAAAATTAATAATTGAAATAGACTATAAAACATTTTTTTTATAATTTGTGAGTGGATAATTACAAGGATAAAGGGAGGCAAATCTTGATATTGGTACTGGTAAACATCATTTTGAGTTCTCAGTTCATGATGGTCAAAGCATCAGTTCTGCAATGTAACTGGTCATGTGCTATGCAATAATGTAATACATTTATTTTAAGTTGATAAGATATTTTATTGCAAAACAACCAATGTCAGATTATAAAAACAGAAAAATTAATATTCCACCATTTCTGCGTTAAAATCATCCTAGAAAAAGTGAACTTAAGACGGAAGGAGCAAGAAACAAGAGATCCCAGAAGGATCTTGGCGCCCACCAAAGAATGATCTATGTTTGCTTTTCAAACTTTTACTACATACTACATATTCAATTTGACAAATATCTTTTCAGTACTTTCTGAGATATATAGCAGTAACAAATTGCAATTATCAAAATCCAAGATGGCTACCTGTCTTCCATCTTGTGGACCAATCGGTTCAAAATGCAATACACACAACTAGATCCCTACTACCTCCACATGAAATTTGAGACAGATCCCTTCATACTTTCTGAGAAATAGCGGTAACAAACTTCAATGATCAAAATTCAAAAAGGCCATCTTGTTCACCGATCAGTCCTAAAATGTAATATGCACAACTAGGGACCTAGGGGAACCTACATATACAATTTGAGAGAGATCGCTTCAGCACTTTCTGAGAAATAGCGGCAACAAACTTCAACTATCAAATTCCAAGATGGTGGACTGTCGGCCATGTTGGTCAGATAATGCAATATGCACAACTAGACCCTTTGGGGAACCTACACATAAATTTGAGACAGATCCCTTTAGCACTTTTTGAAAAATATTGGTAACAAGAATTGTTAACGGATGGAAGGACGGAGGGATGGACAGACTGAAGGACGGACAAAGGACCACAGACGAAAGGTGTTTGAATAGCCCACCATTTGATGATGGTGGACTAAAAAATGGGTTCAACAGATAATTCTAGAATGGTTCTCCTGAACAAAAGGCAATATCAATATAATATTATGTAAAGATAGATAAAAGGATTGTCATAAAATATAGGTAATTAAATGTATAAGTAGATTGAATGGAAGAAGCTAATTAAATTTATAAACTAGATATAGATTGCATATTTACTTCAAAAATAAGAAAATGTGTAAATGTTTGTCACAATATTTGTATCCATATTCTCATATGATTTTTGAAGACCTATTCACCCTCTTTAATATTAAGGGATGAGCCCCCCCCCCCCCCCCCCAGATCTGAGCTCAGTCACACATGGTTATTATGCTGTAGAACAATTCTCATCCATCCTTCTAACACAACTCACTCTCAAAGCTTTGTACATATGTTCAATCGACACACAAAAAGACTGACAACAGTCTTCCCTTATCTAACTCTTGATGTCCAATAAAATGGGCAAACCACTACTGAATTACATTGAAAAGTTTCTAGGCCCAGATATTTTATACCTTGTCATTGATCATGTACACGATTCTTAAAATGAAAATAAATATGTTTTAAATAAAGATATTGCGAGCCATCTCAAAGTAACCTACAATACATATCACAGTAGTGGCTGAGTCAGCACTAGCCATCTCATCAAATTGCACAACACCATTGAATGTAATCTTCTCCAACTCAAAGTCACTATCGAACTCTCAGTACTTGTGTGGTCAGTGGGATGATTCTCGGATATGGATTTTAACATGATTTTGCATTGTCCTTATCTGAAAGTTTATCATACACAGAGACCGATCACAAACAGCCAAATCTCAAGATTGTCAGTCACAAACAGTTCAGACAGCTGACCATCAGATTTTCACATTCAAAAGTCTAGACTGACCATTACTTACAACAATGTAAACTGACCATCACAAACTGAGGTCTAAACTGCAATGACTATCACATACAGAAGTCCAGACTGACCGTCTGACCTTGGTTCACATTGACCATGTGAGTCTGCTGTTGTTGAGTTCCCCATGATCCGGCCGTAACAGCGTAAGTGCCTGGGTGGACAACTACATGGACGTCCTCTGTTCTCTGTAGCTGTAAAGGACAAGAAGAACAGGTTTTATCTTCCTTAATAAATTTTCATATCATTTATTAATGCAAGCATTTAAGTTTACTGATATTTTTTTGAATTTGTTATGCCATATATCTAAGTCAGCAAAAGAGAAAATGTTTACATATGTTTACATAAGTTTACCACGTAGATTGTACATATCTCTGATATATGCCCCAACAGTGGGAACTACTTTCTCTTTCCTTATATATTATATGATACTGAAGCATTGGACTGCCAATATTGTAAAATAACTTGAGGTTAAAATTTCTGTTGTTTTTGTTTTAATTATTTCTTAATTTAATAACTTGCATGTACCTTGAGCCCCACAGCCTATACACAAAATTGTTTTCATTATATCTTCATGCTATATGAGGTGTGGCTGTTTCTGGTAATACTAATACTTACAGGATTTTTATGTTGGATCTCTGTGTAGGCTGGTGTATGGAAGCGGTTACAGTGCACACTATCACACGATTTCTGAATGTTGTCATCGTTACTCTTGTAATATCTCTGTAGAAGAAGAGAGCATTTCACTGATAATCCATTGTAATGGAACGTCCAGACAACTTGGGATGTGTGCAAGACATGGTTAACAGAATACATCCCCCTCACTCTATCTCATGACATGAGTTATGTGTGATACAAAGTATAGTAAAAAGATCACTTGCAACCTTTTTCACATGTCAAGTTGTATGAAATCAGTTAGACAACTGAAAGTATACATGTATAGTGTTGTTCTGCCTATAATTGAAGATTTTTGTTATTTTTTTCAATAACTGCCTTACAACTAGTTATAACTTTCCGACACTGTCCGGTTATAGAGATATCTGACACATTAATCACTCAGCCAGACACTTACACTAATTATCTGCTCTGACTCACTTACCTGGCACTGTCTGGTAGTTTGGGACATGAATTGTAGTACAGAGGCAAACGCATCATCGACTGTTGTATATACTAATGGATCCTGAAATAGAAACAAGACTTTGTAACAGGATCCATTAAACCAAAGTTTTCAACTACAGAATGACACTGCAAGTCCAAGATTTTAGATTTGCAAGTACAACTACTACATATATATATCACATTCTGATATAAGTACCTGCTATTGAAGATCATAAAAGTATCAACTTGTTTTGTTATTGTGACATTTGTAGATCTACACTTTCTATGAACATGAACTAATGAGTAATTGAAAACAAATTACTTACATGAAAAAAACCAACATGAGTAAAATTAAACTTAGGTTAAATTGCTCATATAATCAAATGTTTTACAACATGTATATCCTTTATAAAATCAAAGAATCCTCCTGCCAATGTCACCATTCATCTGTAAGTATGTAGATCGTTATACCTCTACTGGGTTTTTCTGGTTCTGTTTTTGAGATATCGATGGCCATTCTATTTTCCTTGTGACTGTTCGCTGGAGAACATCTTGTCCCATTCTTTGTGCCCGGTTGAGGGTACTATGGGCCCACTCCCTACCAAGGTGATCCTTGAAAAGAAATAGTAAACAATAAGAAATATATTAGTAATAAAAATTAAATTACAGTAAGGCACATACATGTACAAACCTTTCCAATATAAATTATGTGAACCCCTTTGTAATACAGCTACATATCTACAGATACATGTATCTTGTTAGATACTGGTTAGCGACCATTGACGACCAATTCTCACCATCACATGTACATTCACATGTGTATATATTTGTATGATTACACAAATCAGTTTTCAAGCAATATTTTGTAGAAACCAGATCACAGTAGTGTCTTCTATCACGATACAACTTTATTTGTTGGGTATGAAACAATGAATGATAAAAAAAGTGTCTCGTCATGTTAGCCTAACCTTACTCCCATAACATCACTTGGTCATGATCAGTTGTTTTCTGATATTGGACTAACACGTTATTTTGCTGACTGTCGCAAGATATAATCAAATAGTTCAAAAGTGACATCTTGTTGTGCTATTCCTAATTAACCTGTAACTTTGTTACTTGATAGAAAGCTTGTGTTTGTGGTCAGAGCAAACTTATCACATACACAGCGGTTTGTAATGGATAATAATGAAAATAACAGTAAACCAGAGTCGAGGATATTGTTATTTATTAATTTATTTGCATTAGCTAGGTTCATTGGGCACTCTAGATCTCCTGATCCTATATATGCGGGATAGCCCTGCATGCATTTGACTAAAGTAACGTTTTCTATTTCTAGCCCCATGGCCATAGTGAGCAAAAGAGGTAATTTTGTTTATGACTTTTACAAAAATTTAGACAATATGACACCTGTCCCGATTCGAGTAATAATTACGTATACTAACGTTATAAGTTGTATAAGTGATTGTGACATGGAAAATTTTAACGCCTATTTATTTCATTAAAATGTTTAAAACAACTTCGTGCGTTTTCATTTCACAGAATCCTGCATTTGGATAAGTAATTATGATCACTCAAATGCAGGACTGTCCCATAGTCAGGTTGGGCACAACCCTGCATATGGGTAACAGTTACCCATTTGAGTAACGGTTACCTGTTTGAGTAATCAATAAGTTACCCCAAGGACGTATATGAGAAGGATAAGTCACACTGAGTTTTAGGCAAAGACAGCGCAGGTGCTTTTGTGTTTGTGCACTGACCGTGACGTTGGGCGACGACTGATTTCCTTTGATATCCGCCACAGCAGCCTTTGATGTAGCATGGGGGTGCGAGGGTTACCGTCTTACTTTCTGAAGCGTGCTGCCATTTCATGAGCGGTCGTATTTTTTTAACGATAGTTTAAGACATTTCTTCTAAATCTTCCGTCTTTAAAGCAAGTTATAAACGTTGTGAAATTTAATTTACTTTACATTGGTGTTTCGTTTGACTCGATAAGACAAGTATTTGTTGAGAAAAACGGTTTTTATTCCCGGTTCATAAGCGTCTCGCGTGGTGTTTAGTAGTGTAAAGAGACAGACACGAATCCTTCTCACTTATAAATCCTTGGTTACCCAAATGAGGAATATTTTGTAAGAAAAATGCATGAATTTGTTTTAAACTTTTTTATCAAAAAAGGGCGTAATAATTTTGACATGGCACCATTACTAACATAATATAGTACATTATTAATCAAAATGGGACAAACTTCATTGTCTCAATTTCGGTAAAAGTCACAAAATAAACCACCTCCATTGCTTACTATGGTGCTAAAAATAGAAACCATTTAAAACTCATTTAACCATGACATTTGCACTGAATTTCCCTGATAGCTTATACACTGAAGTCAATGGAGAGCACCTAAATTGTCATCTTACAACAAAGTTAGACAACAGATTTTGATATTTCACCCACAGAAGCATAGTCTTTGATCAGTTGTAAGGCATTCTAAAAATTATGACGCCCTTTTTTGATAATAATTTTTAAAACAACATTATGCGTTTTCTTTTCACATTATTACTCACTTGGGTAACTTATTGATTACTGCAAACAGGTAACTGTTACTCAAATGGGTAACTGTTACCCATATGCAGGGTTGTGCCCAACCTGGTAGTGTGAGTGTGTCCATCTCATTCTCAGTAAATAAACTGCTAAACCAACTTCGTATTCTACTTTCTAGACATATATTTACGATAAATATGTTTTCTTTGACAATTAAAAACACGACGGCATTTACTAAATTTAATTTGTTGACATATCAGAACAAAACAAACCTCTTGTGGCATTGCTTCTCTTTTCAAAACAAGTTCAATCTGGAACCGGAAATACAAATATCATCGGTCAAATCATGCGCACCGACACATCCGGTTTAAATAACATACTTCCCGCGCTATTTTAAAATGTACAAAGTAGGATATTCAGGGCAACTTCGAAGTTGGTTTCAGGAATCTAAATGATAGGCCTAATTATTTTTAAAATTTGATTAATAAATGTAAAAGTATTGGATTTATCCGTACTTACACTCGGTGTTTTTATTATGTCCTGCGTGACAAACTATGTGTTGTGATCGAGACTCCATTTGTTATGGGGATTTTCCTGATTGAGAATCCCGTTTACGGTTCATACTTATGTAAATTTTGATTGGCTGTTATTTTTTATACCTAGGCCCTTTTCGTTTATTCGGAACAACCGGTTTGACCGTTGGTTAAAGCCGCATGATCCGTATCTTTCAGGGTCCGTAAAACAAACAGTGACAAGATATGGTGTAATATCCCTAAAAAGTTATGAACTTTCCCCAAATTACAAGTCTAGAAAGTTAAGAGGTCCAAAGATATAAATATACAAAATTTTATTTTAGACTTATGCGCGGTCCGACAGAAAGTCAAAAGTGAACGCCCCCAAAGCTTAGAAATGCAACTTTACGCATGTCCGGAAATAAAAGTTGTTTACCGCAATATAATGGAGCGAGCTTTGCAGTGAAAGCTCGCCGGCTTAGAATCAACTGCTGATTCGAAGTGAATAAGGAAATTATTTAAACTAAGAAATGTTGTGAATTGCTGAGAATATTATATGGAAACGAATTCGAGCTATGACAACAACTATGATTTATGAATGATCTACCAAAACCACATTAACTGACTTCTCTTCGTCTCTATAAGGTGAGTGGGGCCCCGAAGGGGTAACAGTTTTATATTCTATAAGTGTTTGGTCGCTTTTTGGAATTGGTACCATAGTAAAATAAAGATTAGAAATCAGGAAAAGTATTGATAAATTGGGGAACATATTACAGATTTAATCTTGGGTTACAACAGAAGCATTAATAGAGTCGTATTATACGCGTTTCCTTAAAAGATGATCACATTCTTCAGTGTTATACATGTACGATATACATGTAGCTACTGTTACAGGCTTACAGCGTCAGGAGTGTGATATCTTTTCCGATATCTATTTGTGTATTTATGTATATCAGTGATATATATCCTTTAACTATATGTATGCTATGGATATTACTGAATTAAAGAAGCCACTTTCAAACTTACAAATGTACTTCATCAGTGCTCGCGTGTGTAAGATTGTACATGTATTTTTTAGACTTACAGTCACTTAGTCACGTAGTCGTTATCCTATCTGCTGGTCTAAATTATATAAAATTCACACCAATACATCATAAGTGGTGTAAGTAAAGAATAGTAATTGACTTTTAATATATGTATTATATATTATGTCCAATAAATTTAGGCTTCATAAATTCTGGCACCAATTAGTACCATTATTCTTCACATGAAAATGCCTAGACCCCTGTAATTCAAGAAATGACTAACTTGTTAGTATCTAGTGAGGTTTGATTTTGATAAACGTGTTCAAAAGATGTGTAATTGTTATAAATTTGTGTTTGACAGAAAACAATTGGAACTAGTTTGTTTTACATGTAGGCTTACACTGAAAGATTATGTACATGCATGTATACAGTATTTATCTATGTACATAACTGACATTTACTCCATGTTTTCTTTATAGAATGTATGGGACCTTCAACCGGATGACAGAAGTGCAAGATGTGATGGCAGCTCGCCCAAAAATAAAAGGGAAAAACAACTACATGTATCTCTGAGATCAAAACTGACAGTAAAAAATAAAGTCTGTTTGTAATGTACCCATTATGAACCAGAAAGAAATTATTTTCAAGAAGGAAGGACAGAACAAACCTAGCATAGTTCTTTACTATTATCACTAGGATATTTTCAAATTAATTTCTTCTTCACACAAATGAAAAAAGGAATAATAATGATTATTGCATGTTTACATACCTAGTATGTATAACTTTTGAATAATTTATATGGGACAAGGATGTAATTCCAATTTATGAACAGTAAACCAATTAAAATAATAAATGTCATTTGTCTGAGTTGTTTAATTATGTAGTGTTCATTTTAGAAATGTTCAAATACAGAAAATAAATAGCAAACAAGACTGGAGCTAGATCAAAGGTTATTTGGGTCAAAAGTCAGTGTCAAATCTCAAGATTTTGGATCTATAGATATACATATATCCCTATGTGTAATAAAAAAAATCTTGTTGCTGTGTAATACACAGATTGCACATATATATAAGAATATCCATATATCTGTAGAGACAATAGCCTGTCATGTATGTTGTTAAATTGCATTATTCATTATTGACTATTTTAAGTTGCAATGTTTTGATTGAATTAGAAAGGAATAGACTGACAATAACTTCTAATTAGTCCAGGTCAATCAAGGTCTACATGTATAAGCTCTTAGCAACTTCACTTAGTGTTTGGAGCAAGATCACACTAAAGGAATCAGTATTGTTTGAATATATAAAGAAAAAACTAACAATATACAACTAATAAAGTTAGATATTCCACCAGGTTAGACTATTTACATACTGAAATTGAATTTTACTGCAATTACTCTGATGACATGAGAATCACACGCTATGGTCAGCTTATTTACTACTGGATACTATTTTGAACTCCAGTCATTTTTTTATTGACTTAAAATTCAATGCACAATATGTGTACATGTACACTATACAATGTACATTGTATATCTCAGAATGTGCTATTTGTGCATGAATATGATTGTATAAGAAACACATAGGTCTTTCATTATACATGTTTCTGATTCATTTTTTCAGAGGCAAATTCACGGCTGGACATCATATTATATGGTAGCTATATGGTTCATTGGCAAGCTATCATATACATGTACATCACAAATTTAACCAAGGGAGCTGTATTCATTATCTACATTATCAGAAAATATATACAGTACATAATTGCATGTTAGACATTCAGAACTTTTAACACACATTAAACCGCCTTATTGCAACCTCAACCCCATTCTTTCTTTTATTTTTTTTTTTATTTTCTGTAATCCCTGAAATCATATATATAACCAATTGTTTATAGTCTCACCAGAAATTTATCATCATGTTTTTAACGAACATGGAGCTTTTCCAACATAAATATCCGAAATATACATACAATAACATGCATGTATTAGGTTTTATACTCGTTTGGCGGTACATGGTGATTTTTTAACTAATAGATATGTATGTATACATGTACATGTACATACACATATGACATTGAACAAAAATGCATATTATGTCAAGTTTGCTCTCCGTGCTTATTTTACTTGATTTATTATTTTATTTTATTTGGACCTTTATAAAACAAGTTATATGGTTATCCAAGGCAAGTCAAATATCGTCTGAGATATTTATTTTAGAAAATATCACCAGAGATTTACATGTAGATAACCATTTTCGTCTCTATATAGTACGATGTGTCTTGTCTATTTCATCATTTATCAATTCCATTATTTATTTATCTGGTATATGTTTGTACAATTTATTATCTTGTCTAGTACGATGTATGGTATCGCAACACGTATTTTATACGAAGTTTAAATACCGTTCCCACAAAAATCCCTCCGATGGCCCCCGGAAATTAGGCAAAGCATAGTCAACCGATCGCCGTATTGTAAACACTCAAAATGACCGAATGTAAGTATTGTTCACACGACGATAATGTATATATATTGTTCTGGGGGACCCTTTAACTTCATTAAATAACAAAACATTCACTTGTTCATGAAAAGTAATAAGTTCTTCCGTAGAAGTTCCTGCTAACATGAACGACACACTTTTGACTGGGCACGCCATTTCGTTTGGTCTGGAAAGTCACGTGATCGTCTACGATTGAAAATGCATATTCAAACACTCTCGATATCGAATTCTTAATCATCAATTTCTTTTGAACTCGGGACTTTTTGGGTGTGTAATTAGGGGAAAGTTGATAACTTTTTATAATATATGTACCCTAATTTTCTTTTGTTGATTTACGGACCCTGAAAGATACGGATTATGCGGCTTTAAAGTAATTATTTCAAGTATAAATCCTGACGGACCTGCAGTTTTTGATACAGGCCTGTGAGGGCTTTGCCAAGGCTCGTCTGAAAACAATGTAAAATCACCAGGTCCGTCTTTAATTAATAAACGAACAACTAGGTCCAACCAGCCAAACCGTATACCTGTATAGCTTGAGCACGTGCTGTTCATGGCATATTATTAAATTTGGGTGTTTTAGCTTAGTATAGCGAGTTTTGACGGAAGCTTCCATGTAGCTGGTCAGCTCCATTCTCTCTCTCTCTCTCTCTCTTCAAGGTAGGATTTTTCGGCCGTAGTCCTCAAAATTACTCCGGGTTGGGTGGTTGTATTCTATAAAGACAGCACTAGGCAGTATTTAAAATGTGGTAAATGTTAATATAGTGAACACCACTAGTGGTCGGAAGAAGGGTGGTCGTTGGAGTCGGTAATATTAAAATATAGTGTGCTGTTGTTGCTCAGCTTAGGCCTGTATTGATTTGGCCATGTTGTCTCGCTGGTGAAATGCGTTCTTTGTAAATATTCTGTGATGTTCTGTATTTCAGCTCCATGTTTAGCCATTGTGCCTTGTCTATAATGTTACAGGGTGCAGGATTTACAATAAATTTAATACCTGCCTCTGCCAGGGATCGAACTCGGGACCTATGGATTACTAGTCTGATGTTCAACCGATCGAGCTAAAGAGAAGTTCTCTCTAGCCGAGCGATATATTGCGTCTAGTATTGACCAGGGTTACATACTTGACGAACCTATAAAAATCCACTATACGAGGTTAAATTGCATATCGGTGACGAACACTGAAACTTTTATATAAATCTTAGCGGATTCACACAGTGTGCAAGCAAAATTCCTTTCATATCCCGATGAAATTAAAACAAATAGTGACATCAATGCCTTTTAAAAATTATTTGGGGAACTTTTAACTAGCTCTCAGATCCATGTAATGCTTACAAGTATTTGCTTACATGTACTTGTCCCGATACAGTTTCAAATTAAGTACTTCATTTATTACAGATATCAATAAATTGCGAAATTCAACAAGATTAAAAAATAGTTTAGCCTCACTAGCAGTGGCGTAGGAAGATGAAACGTCATGGGGGGCAAAGGTCCTCAATATTTTTAACCCCCCCCCCCCCCCCCCCCCCCCCCCGCCACACATACAGGAGGAGATTAATTCAACTCAACTCCCAACCATATAATATATGCTTTATGTACATTTTTCATATCTCACTAAATTTAATCCCTGTACACATTTATAGACAGTAGTGGGGTCGCTAAAAGGAAATTAACGAATACGCAAATTGGCCAAATTAGCGTGTGAGCGTCGAAGGCGCGAGATTTTGGTGTTTTATTAGGGTCTGAGGGTGACCCCCGGGATGAGTTTTATGTATTTTGATGATTTTGCCATCGCCCGAAAGCGCGAGATTTTGGTGTTTGGGGGGTCCGGGGGTCTTCCCCGGGAAAAAAATTACGATTTAGAATGGCTTAGATGAGTTTTACGATGCATTTTGATGAATTTGCGAGCGCCCAAAGGCGCGAGAATTTGGTGTTAGGGGGGTTTGGGGGTGAGATGAGTTTTACGATAAAGTTTAATGACTATAAAGCGTTCTTCACATGGTAATTTTTCGATTTAAAGCTACCTGCATTTAGAAATGATAATTGTGTCGTCATAACATTATGCAACCCTACTCGATCTGAATATACCGGCTTCACACCATCGGCACATTGTTGTGTAACATAAAAAAATGAATTAATTGTCTAGCTAAGACATATAAACAAATTTATCTTTTAAGAGACATTTTTTTAAATAGTACATAGAATCTCTTGATGGACATTTTTAGTCTAGTTTGTGTGTATTGAATTTTTACGATTTAAGGTTTGACATTATGTGCTTGAACCTTTTAGGAAATGCGCCGCGCAGCGGAAAATTTTCTAGAATGACGTACGAAAAATGTGCAGGAGGACCCTTTTTTCTTTCAAATAAGCTTTTTTAGAAAATTTCAGTCGGCGAAAATGGGGGGGGGGGGGCAAAAAGACATGTTTGCCCCCCCGTCCTGGGGAACGGGGGGGGGGGGGGGGGGGGGGGAGTTGCCCCCCCCCCCCCTGTCCCCCGCTTCCTACGCCCCTGACATTTTTAGTCTAGTTTGTGTGTATTGAATTTTTACTATTTAAGGTTTGACATTATGTGCCTGAACGTTTTAGCAAATGAACAACTGAAGCGCGATCTGACCAGGACTGTGCACTTGGCTCTCGGACTCTCACCTGGTCCCCTGGTGCAAGCTTATCTTGTAACTTGACATGGTAACGTTTGTCATAATAATACTTCTGACGCTCTTTCTGACTTTCCCGCCACTTTTTAACTTCTATAGCCTTTCTGTCCTTGTTTCTGACCTTTGACGATTCTGGTAGATTTGATTTGAGTCGTTTACCCATAAGTAATTAATTTCTGTAGGAGAGCGTCCATTTTCTAGCGGTGTAGTTCTATACACTAATAATGCCAAATGAATATCGTGTTGGCTCTCTCGACATTTTTTCATCATATTCTTCATCGTTTGGACAGTTTTTTCGGCGAGTCCGTTTGACTGCGCATATCTAGGACTGCTGGTGACATGTTTAATGTCCCAATCTCTTACAAAGTGACGATAATTGTGTCGTCATAACATTATGCAACCCTACTCGATCTGAATATACCGGCTTCACACCATCGGCACATTGTTGTGTAACATAAAAAAATGAATTAATTGTCTAGCTAAGACATATAAACAAATTGATCTTTTAAGAGACATTTTTTTAGATAGTACATAGAATCCCTTGATGGACATTTTTAGTCTAGTTTGTGTGTATTGAATTTTTACTATTTAAGGTTTAACATTATGTGCTTGAACGTTTTAGCAAATGCGCCGCGCAGCGGAAAATTTTCTAGAATGAAGTACGAAAAATGTGCAGGAGGACCCTTTTTTCTTTCAAATAAGCATTTTTAGAAAATTTCAGCCGGCGAAAATGGGGGGGGGGGCAAAAAGACATGTTTGCCCCCCCCCGTCCTGGGGAACGGGGGGGGGGGGCAGTTGCCCCCCCCCCCCCCCCCCCCCCCCCCCCCCCGGCTTCCTACGCCCCTGACTAGTCTATATAGGTTCAATTTTGCTTGTTATGAGCATTTTCATTGGCTTAAAAATTAACTTTATCAGCCCATAATGGAAAAAAATTGATATGCTTTTATGCTAAATTTTCTCTCTTTTTGTTGCCCGATCTGATACATTTGGCTAAATTTAACATATCTTTTATATCATCTGTTTTTATTAATTTTCGATATATAGGTATACTTAATAGACCTTTTCAAAGTCACAAGTGAGACCAGTGCCGTGCCAAAAGTTGTTTTCCCTAAACATACCATGTATTTGTCTCCTTTTTTCTTTGAATTTTCCTTATCTCATCTATTAATGTTTTTTTTACCAAATTTGGCATACTTGTATACCCGGTGAGGGCCAGCTCAGCTGTTTGACACTGTTGCATCTATAGGCCTAATATTTGCATAATTTTCAACTATCTCGTTTTAAAAAATATCACTATTGGTTTCCACCGCTTAAACTTGATGACGTCGTTTTCTATTTTGTTCTTACCGAAATACATTGTAACAAAGAAAAAGTTTTGCTTAACATGGCTATCTCAAAAAGTAGGCCTATATAAAGGAAAATTATGAAATTTTGTAAATAATATGAGCTGAATGTGTAGACAATTATCTAATAGCACTCAAAATTTAGTTGAAATTCGTCAATATAGATCAGGAAAAATCAAACAAAATTGTACAAATACACTGCACAGAATATTAGTAGGGGAAAAGTAACAATTACGAATAATTTTGGTACGGCACTGTATATTGTATCGTTGTGATATTCACAGAATAGGCAGTTTCCTGCTATTAATACCAAGGTTTAATCAAGTTTTTTGCTGAGTAATTAAGTACTATCAATATTTAATTTTCACGCCAAATTAATGTATAGTCAAGAACAAAAAGTTAGTAAAATATTATTTATGTATCAAAAAGTTAGTAAAATATTATTTACGTATCAAACTTGAACGCAATTACGACAGAAAATGGTGTCGTTTTTTTATTTGCCGGTCGAAAGTTATAGTACGATTTGTATGTAGGTCGGGTACATATATTCATTGTAATTGTGAGTGTGCATAATAATAACTAAATGACAAATAAAGTATCAATAATCTATTTCAATCGAGTTATTTTCACACACTTTCATATTTGACATGTAACACATATTAGAGGCGGTTTGTTGTCTGTTCTTATACAGCATATTCCAGAGAATCGGTGATGCTGTCTCGTAAACGTTTTGGCAGAGGCAACCGAGCTGCCTTGTCAATTTTCCGACCACAACTGACCCACACAGAAAATACACACCATCTACGAAGTGACCAGACGTCTGAAACTCTCTTCTCATATTCCTTTTCAATTCCCGTCATAATTCGCACGTGCTTGGACGGCGGCTGTTCAAAGCTAGCCGCCATGTTTTTGAAGATTTCATATGAATCCCGCAGTGCCGGTTGAGCCATGGAGTCCATGACAAAGGCACTGTGTTGTATATCAACTACGTGTGAACAGTCGGAGTGAGTGGCGTAAGCCAAAAGTTGTTCGAAAAACACATTTATAGGGTAGTATCCATATACCTTCGCATCTGGGTTCGCACCATGTCGTAATAAAAGTTTTAACATTTTCCCGCCAAGTCCAATTTTCGGCGCAATTCTACAGAAACAATGGAGACTGTTTCCGTAGGTATCGCACTGATCTTCAACTCGCCCTACGTAGTTCAAGTTTGCTCCGTGCTTCAGTAACGCCTCGGTACATTTCCCAAGATGGCTTCTCAATGACACTTTTTGCTCTATCTCTACCTGTTCCGAATATTTCCCAATTGTGTCAAATAAGCAATGCATGGCAGAAGAAAATGCGGACCTACCAAATGCTGCTGCTGCGGTGAATTGTCTTTTTGTAAGCTCCCTTTCGAATTCTAGTTCGTCAAAGTTTGGGTCAGCCCCAGCATTTAACATGACCAGAAGACAAGCTAGGAGATAGGGAGACGAGTTGTCTAGGTCGTGACACGAGGAGTGAGACAGAAGACTATATAGAGGATATGTCCTGTAAGGGAGACACTTGGACAAGTCATGAGAATGTTTGATAAGCAGTGTTGTGACAGTTAGCAGAGATTCGTACCAAGATTTCTTAAATGACATGCTGTAAGAGAATAGGACATGATACAGATTCATGCCACCAAATAAAGAGCTGATGTCGGGCTTCAGACCAAGTAAAACATCTAAACATTCTGGTCTGGCCATTTTTAGTGCTACTCCCACTGCATTTTTAATATCCTCCTCCGTGGGTTTATGTGATAGAAGCAAACGTAGTGCAGGCGGGGAGTCTAGCTCACAGGCTAAATTCACATAGGCCTCCTTGGTACTTTTGGCTTTGTTCCTTACTTTTCCTCCATAGAAATGGTCCAAGACGGTATGCACACATCCAACGTGTCCGTACTCTCCAGCAATATCCAGGGGAGTCAATTTATCTTTACCGCTCATTACAGGTATCCGCATGACCTTTGACGAGTCTCCAGAGGATCCTGTTGGACCATAATATTTAAACTCCATTGGTCTATTGTCTAGGCTTCGTTCCTGAATCAACATAGAAAGAATGGTCTTGTGACCAAGTCTGGCACACAGGTGGAGATATGGCACTGAAGGCGATTCGTGTGGGAGCTTGAAATACCCCTTATGAAAGAAGAGTCCAACAGCCTCGATATTGTTAGTTATTATAGCATGATGTAGAATATCTAGTTCCTCTTCGTCTACGTACCATTCAATGGCTGCCTTAGAAAACTTCGCGATGCCTGCTTTCAGCACCGAAGCTTCATTTGTGGACTTGATTAAGTCGACAATACTTTTAACGCTCTGGACCGGCTTCTCCATGGTAACTGAACTTAACCGCTAGGTTAAATGACAAGTAATGACATTTTGCAACGGAAGCACGTGTCCATTATACCACGAAATACCACGAATGTGCACAATGTACAGTGTATACATTGTAAGTGTAGAGAAAATGTTAAATCGGTACCGCTAGCTTTACTGTATATGTGGTTTGGATATCAAAGGTCTTTATAAAAGCCACACAGCTACTCGTTCAACACGTCACCAATATCGATTTAAATATCCGTTCAACAGCTTTATCAAGTAGTACAATGACACACTACCAAAGTACTGCCAAAGGTGCGTGCTTAGTTTCCTAGTCATAGTCCTTGAGACGTTTGTTGTTATTGATATTTTTTCAAGTGTATACTACTCAGATTTCAAACATTTTCAAGACCTTCGTAAGGAATCGCATCTAAAATTTGAAGTAGAGTGAAGCGGCAGTCCGGAATATAACATTATTTCTTGGGACAATTTTAATGATCGATATGATCACACCAAATAGCAATGAACAGAATAGATAAAAATAAATGAAATAAATTAAAAAATTGTTATTAACAATTTTAAAACAAATAAATAAATGAAAAAAAAACCCACATAAAACAGAGATAGCGAAAAGTCAAATACAATGACACTGTAATAACAAACTAACACGACGTCTTGATAAACTGATCAAATGATAAAAACACTGCTGTATAAAAGTTATGCGAACACGAGTTGAACAGCGCGACGAGGATAGCTATTAAACACACTACAAGAAAGTCACTTCTGTTGTACACTTAAACCCCCTATATTTAGCATCGTAGACAACGATAGTCAACCGGCAGATTTGCCTCAAAATATGCAGGAGGACATTTTTTTCTTTCAAATGTGCATTATAAGAACATTTCCGTCGACGGAAATTGTGGGATGGGCAAAAATTATTGTTTGCAATTGCCCTTATCCTTCCCCCTGGCCCTCCGGTCGCTTCCTTCGGATCCGCCGCCCGTAGAAATAAATCCCGCCAGTATATTATGGTAAGATGCATTGTGTCAGCCTGCTTTCCTTCTTGGTTTCATTACACAGTTGTTACATTTTCTACCCCAATTCACGAACATAACATTTATTAATACTTAAAATGTCCCAGGTTTAATAACTGGAGAGCACATGGCGGTAATATCGCTTACTCACACCGTAAAATATAGAATTTTGTATAGATGTTATCTGGTATGACCGTTCACTTCCGCAAAGCTTCTTAAAGACAAACATTTTTTTTGTGACAGCTGTAAGGATTTACTCTGGTAAACATGGTAAAAATTCAGTAAAAGAGTATTTATAAATCAGGCAGTTATAATGTACTGTTATTTGGTGTGGTCCGCGTAGATGCGACAGTACAGTTTATGACTTAACACAGTTATCAAAGGTAAGTCAAAATACTTTTTAAATGTACTTAAAAACCACGTTTTCAACACCAAAATAAAATTGATAAACCAACTAATATTTCTACAATACTGATAAGGCGCTACGGAGGGAACCTTAGGTTTAACTTTCCACGACGAAAAAAATATACATTATGTAACTGATAAGTTGTTACTATGGGGGCCTAGGTTAGGATTTTGTCACTCCACTTATTACATAAAATATTTACATTTTCTTTGCAGCCATGAATCAACATCTACTTATTGTGGTTGGTGTTTCGTTCCTCCTGTACGCTGTAACAGAGGGCCGTAAGTAATCATTGAATAGATTGGTAACGGAAGGTCTGGTAGCACCGTTATCGCCAGATTGCATTAAATAGTTATGATCAGTTTTGGTATTTTTTTAACGGGATTGACAGATGATTGTTAATGAGCGATACCACACAAGTAAGATGATCTTACTTACACCGTACTAAAGCATTCACAGTTCTTTATTGCTTTAAACTCTTTGGTTCCTCACTCAGTGCATGGTATCAAAAGTCGATTATGTGTAAAAACCTGAAATCAAATAATTAAAAATAAGTTATGTTATGATGTTTACAAAGTATATATAATTCTGCTGTAATAATTATGCTTACGTGAATGTTGACAACATACGCTTTTATATATTTGCGTGTATATTTACAATGTATTCTTATGTTTTATGTTTACAATATATATAATTATGTTATATGTTTACAATGTATACTGATGTTGTAGGTTTACAATGTATACTGATGATGTAGGTTTACGATGTATATTTGTGTTGTATGTTTACAATGTATATTTGTGTTGTATGTTTACAATGTATATTTGTGTTGTATGTTTACAATGTATATTTGTGTTGTATGTTTACAATGAATACTTGTGTCGTATGTTTACAATGTATATTTGTGTTGTATGTTTACAATGTCTACTTATGTTATATGTTTACAATGTCTACTTATGTTGTATGATTACACTGTCTACTTATATGTTATATGTTTACAATGCATACTTTCGTTGTATGTTTACAATGTATATTTGTGTTATATGTTTACAACGTATGCTTATGTTGTAGGTTTACAATTTATACCGATGTTATATGTTTAAAATGTATATTTATGTTATATGTTTACAATGTATGCTTTACAACTCATAAAAATTATGTTGTAGGCATTGTTGGGGGAAAGAAGTGTAACAGAAAAAGCGGCCCAGTGTGCGGCGCTAGGCTTAAAACTAGGACGTTCAAGAACGAATGCAGAGTTGGGAGGTAAGTTACGTTTTAATTTTCTCCCAGCCAATTTTGATTCCAAAACACTCTTAATTCTAGCTTGAGAATATAATGTTTTGTTGTCAAAATTTCTGAAGGATTAACCTGAATATACAAGTTTGTGTTATGGAAATATAACATAAAAATCTGAGTGTAGTAAATAAATCGCGGAACGGGTTATGACGAGAGTACAATCGGTTAACTCAACTTAATCCTTATAATATTTTGACATCTTATTCCACTTTTATCGATGAACTCTAGACATTTTCTCTTGGAAATGATTACGCAGTTGTATCCTTAGAAGCCTGTTACAACGTGATCAAGTCTGCGTTGATCAAGAAACAAAACCATAGTCAATGTTCGACTCACCTATTGATGTCAGATTATTAATGTTTTAGTGTAAGGTGGATTTTTTTATATGTAAAGATACGTTGCATGGATGTAAAGCCTCAAGGTCAGAAAATATTCCTATAGTACCCGTACTGATATATAAATGACAGTTATGATATGTATAAAGTAAGACCACAATGTTTGTGATATACAGGGGGTTTAACGTGATCCTGTCCGGGAAATGTGGAGATGATTGTGTGTGTACCCAGGACTACACACCAGTGTGTGGCGTGGATGGCAAAACATATCCTAATAAGTGCCACGCTGGTCGCAAGTAAGTTTTAGGGCTACAATCTGTTTCCCGGTGGGTGACTTATAGACTACACTTACCCATATGCATTGTGCTTCATAGCAGAGGACGCTTGCGATTATTCAATATTTGTCTATATGCAGTCATGAAAATCATAATGAATCCCCTGCGAGATAGTATTCATGAAATAATGAATGTTCATGAACTTTCAAGAATATTAGCAGATTGTGGTTCATGAAAAAAATTATGAATATTCATCAAATGACTATCATGAACTCATCATGAAGTTTTATGAATCCATGAAACATTCATGATTGTTCATGTTCATGTCAGGAATTATTCATTCATTTTGAAGAATTTTTCTCTTTGGCAGTATATGAAAACATAATTAACACAGTAAACTGTTGGTGATTTCATGTGTAAGCTCTTCAGTTGTTACAATATATAATGAATTTATATATGGATTATAACCTTTGTCATAAGAATTTGTTTCATCAAATACTGAATTGATTCCAATAGAAAATCCCATTGGTTTGATAGAAAATTTCATAGAAATTTACCACTTGAATTCTATTGGTAATATCAATGGAGGCACCAGTGGAAATATTTATGGAATCCAATGGAATGTCCATGCAATTTTCTGTAGGGTAACACAGGAATACCACTAGATTCAGTGGTAAAATCTTGTGGAATCCATGGGCCATTTCAATAGGCGTTTCAAGAATTTTGCTTTCTAAACTCAATCACAATAAAATCATCAATTTTTAAATTAGTTTGTTAACTGTATGCTCAGATTTAGTTTCAGAGCTGATTAAAACTTGCATCCATGGAAAGTCATGAACACAACACTGACCTGGCTCAATTAAGTTCATAAATATTCATGAATTGTTCCAGTTCATGAATTTTCATGTATTTTTATGAATTTGTCGCGCATATTGAATAACTCATGAATTGTCATGAATAAACATTTATGATCATTTATGAGAGTTTGAATTAAATAATAATAAATAAATATTCTTCAAATATTCACGAAATTTTAATGAATTTTCATGAATGGATTGTTCATGAATGTTCATGATTTCATGAATAAAAGTGATTCATGAATGTTCATTATTTCATGAATAAAAGATTAATGAATGTTCATAAATTCACGAATGAAAGAATTCATGAATGTTCATGAAATATGTTTTCCTTAAGTAGTCATGAGGTTTTAAGTTCATGAATTGTATACCATATTCAGGAATAATTGAAGAATATTCATGAACATTAATTATTCATATATGTTCACGAATTATTCATCAAGGTCTCGCAGGGGATGCTCTCTTGATGAAATTGTAAAATGCAGATCTCTAGGTTTCAAATGGTAGTAAGAGTTTAACCTAGAAGTATGGAATAGTTAAACAATATCCTGTG